>NW_024572751.1:1200000-1800000 GCF_018153835.1 Drosophila eugracilis | reverse complement strand
TTTAGCTCTTATCTGTTGTCTATCAGGAAATTTTATGCGATTTTGTTTACCTATTTTAATGAGAACCTAAAAATGCTCGCACCAAAGCGGCGATGAGCGAAAGGAGACGGAAAGGAAAACACACAGGCTGGGGGGAAAAGTGGGAGAAGCGAGGAAAGCCCTGGCGAAAAACCAGGTCAAAGCAAACAGAACGAAAGGGCCGAAAATTTATGCAAAACTCAAAAAAAGCAAAACAAACCGGGAACGACTGGAAAAAAGGCACCAAAGTACACACACACATACTTATTCAGGATGCAGGATTCCATGTCCGAAATGAAAGTGCGAATGCGAGTGTGTGTGTTTGTAGGTGTGTAGAAATGGCGTGTATTGTATCAAATTTAAATGCACAACAGTAAAATAATGAATTCTTTTGTTTGTATTTGCATCTGGGCCTGTTGTTGTTGATGGGCGCGTTGGAAGGACCAAAATACAAAACACAAAATACAACATTCAAAATACCAAGCACAAACGAGCAAGCAAGCCAAACCCAAAAACACAACAATGAAAGGCGAAAGAACACACACGTCACTGGTACAGAGAAAACAAATTGTGTCAAAGGTCAAACGGATGTTTTTCGAGACCATCTTGGTTTCTTCTGCGTTTTTAAAAATTTGTGACTTGTATATATTTCGCTTAAATTTGCAAGACATCAAGCTTTGTTATTAAGTTATTTCATCAGTCGATAAAAATTTTATTTACAATCACTTCTATTTTAATTTTGTTTTCTTAAAAGAATTGGCATTCTGTAGATCCTCAAAAATGGTCTTAACGGAGTTCATGTTAATGTTTCACTAAGTATTCGGTATTCAGTAATAATTCTTTCATAGAATCAAAACTCCTTTTATTAAAATATTTTAAATAAGTTTAGTAGAAATATTTTGGTTGCCTTCTAGCTTTCTTTTTCTTCAGTGCACGAAATAAAACTCAAGTTCCTGCAGCAAACGTATTTACTGCTGCGGAGATGAAAAGGCCAGATGGAAATTAAGCTTATATGGAAATTAATGTGTGTACAGTGAAAAGTTTTTCTGCTCCTGCACGTGTCGGACAAACGAAAATTTACTCGCAACAGTCAACAGTTTGTGCAAAAAGTTATTGGACCCCAGACAGTGTTGATGTTGTGGCCTTTTTACATAAAAAATAGAAAATACAATCTAATTAATCGATTTTACAATGAAATGTAAGTTTAGAAATAAAACTTATGATATTTTTAATAGATGCCTGTGAGGCAGCTCTTACCTATGAATATGAAAATGTAAATAATGCCTTATAGAGTATAAGGAAATTGAAATATCTCTTTTTGGGACAGCTCAATGGTCTTCTTTCGGCTATTAAATTCGCTTATTATTCTCTTAGTAGGTCAGCTCTGCGATGTATGATTTAATCCTTTTGTTGGAGTAACACGAAAAGAAGAGCCAAGAAGGGACTCGCTTCGATGGCCTGTCTCAATTTAGTTCCTTTTTGCCCTCTACAGTTTTTGGCCTGCTAATTGCACGCCTTTTGTGTGGAAATGCAAAAAGCAATTAAACTTGTATTCGCCGGCGAAGGTTGTTTCCATAATTGCATGGCTCAGGCCACAAAGCAAGGAATTCGAGGAAAATTATAATTTCAAGCCCTAATAACGCGGCTAGGTGTAAGCTAACGAAAAACGCTAAGTGAGGGCGTGGATTGGGGGGCGTGCCGCGGGTTGACTATAACTCAAGTCAGGTGAAAATGGGCGGAAAATAGATCTTAGCTCAGGATGGATTTTCGAGGGCGGGGCGCAGCGCGCAGGCTTATGGGCATGGGAAAAAAGGCTTGCCTACTTATCGGGGGCTGAACGGAATGCTAATATTAGCACATGTTGCCCCACGTCTAATCCCCATCAATAAAACATTGCGCATAGCGGTTTTCCAGGTCATCATTGCAAACTACACCTTCCGACCAATGTTTATATTTAGCTTATTCTCAGCATTTTATGTGGCCGCAAACTGTCGCTCCTCCCCCTCGAGTTCTGCAGTACAAATAAAAGTTAAGGCAAATAATGCACGGCAAACATTTCATTTAAACAATCAACGTCAATGATCTGCAAACAACAATGAAAAGGGTTTTTACTACCGCCGAGCATTTCGAAGGAGGCGTGCACATGCATACATCATACAAAGCCAAGACAAACTCGCCCCCTCCCGAAACACTCACCCACTCACACTCCTACAAAGACGGCCATTGTGCTGGGCATAAACACACACTTTTAAAACACATCAAGCATACGCCCCGTGTGGCACTGGTATGTGGTGTGTGCTCCTGTGCTCCTGTGCGGGGTGTGAGCACATTTGATATGAAGGTAGCTCGCGGGTTACTTTCGGTCTACAAACCGTGAAAATGTTTTATTCAGCAGCAACCAAACCAAACTAAATAGAACGAAAAAAACGTGAGTCTACAAGCAGACAGGCACACTCGGTCCTACAGCACTTGAAGAAAATCAGCTTCAATTTGTTTAGGTTACTACAGGTTAGGTTAGGTTATATTGTTATTAAATAAAAAGTACTAAGTATAAGTTTTAAATTTTTCTTATAGGTAATAGCTTGAAATATAACAAATTATTCTGAAAGATAATTTTTGATCCAAAGAAAGTACATTTTTCTAACTTTAACTTCGCAAAGTTGTTCTATGATTTAAACTACATTTTTACTATATTTTTTACTATATAACCCCATTACTAAAGTAAACACTTTTTCTTCAAGTGCACACAGATACCAAAGTAAACCACAAGCTACGGCTGCGGAGTACAACGGGAAAAGTTTCCGCCTTCGATGTTTTGTTGGGTTATTCATTTATTTTTTGTTTGCTGTTTTCAACTCCAACACATGCGGCTAGCAAACAAGAGCGCATAAAATGTGACTTTACCAAAAATAAATAAGCCAAAGCGCTAAAAGCATTTGCTAACGGCGGTGGCTCCGCTTTCATAGAGGTGAGAAACCGCCGAGAGAGCTCTGGAAAATTGTCCATGCTAATTATTCGTGAGGCTGCTGGCTGGTAGTTTAAATTTATAGCAACCAGACATGGGTTTAATTTTAAGTGCCAGTCTAGAAAGTAATTCAGTTTGCTTCATTAGAAGCAAGCAGCAGCAGCCTCGCACATGAGACTTGCAGCTACGGAAAATTGACAAACAAGTTTTTGGGCGCTTACTTAACACCAAAGCAAACACATGTTTACAGCATGCTAAATATACATGCAAACACCCTTGGCGGAGATACTCTCAGACAAAGTCTGGGGCATATAACTGCACTGGAAAAAAAGGGGATGGTTTTTAAATCTTTATAAGTTTAAAGCAAAAGTTGTCCTCTTTTAATATATCTACTAGTTCTATCAAAGGATTCTAGTGATACGTTAAGTTATGATATCAAAGATTTATTTTTATGATAAACAAGATATTTTCCCCGTGCACATCACAAAATGCTCAAGTAATTATTAAGTGCTGCTCTTTGCGGTAAACGAGAATGGGCGGGTAGCAGGTTGCACTTTTCTCTACTTATGGTATGTTTGCAAGAGTGTTCGAGAGACTTGTGGCATTTTTTGCTCCTCCGGGCGTATGCGCAATATTTTTGAGGGCAAAAGTCGCAGCCGCATTGTCAACAAACTTGAAGGATTATCAGAGTCAACAAATGTTGAGGGAACTTAAGACAGGCAGGCAGGCTGGTTGGCTGGATGGCTAGATGACGGGCTGGTTGACTGGTTTGGAAGGCAAACAAGTCGAGTTGGCCAAGATGCCCACTAAACTATTCAAATATGCATTTGAGGCCCAAACATTTGCCTGGCCAAATTCAATTTCCAGCAGCTGCTCTTCCCTTGAGCTATTATTGAAGGATCTCCTTTTCGCCCTGGCTAATAATTTAATTTCGTTGTAAATATTCTTGCGGTCATTTGTTTTAAATTCAAATTTAATTTCATTAATTTATTTGAGGCCATAAATTGCCAGTAAAGATATGCCAACCGAGCCTTTGGCCAATTCGAATTCACAATTACATTGCATTCACATGCACAGGCATTTTAAAAAGCCTTCCATTCGCCTCAGTGTGTGCGTTGGCCTGTCCGACCGGCGGAGAGTTGGCAAAATTAGTGCTCGTTTTAATTGAGTTTGTTAATAATTCAGTAATGGCCACTGCATTCCATCGGTCTCCGAGCCAGAGAGCTTTAGCCACATCCCGGTATGTGGATGTGGACGTGGGACTTTGGTCAAACGGTTACATGGCAGCTGCCAACGAATTTCCAGCTGCCAGCCATATTCGAGTCCATTTACAGCTGCGGTTAAGTTAATAGATAGGGGTTTTTAAAATGATCTGTCTGTCTTATATTTAGTCTCCTAATGAAATGTCCTGACAAGTGATTAAGAGTTAAAGTTCAAAGATTTTTCAAAGATAGTTGTTTAATGAATATTTCTTGATTTTTTCTAAGGAAAACCATAAAACAATACAACTTTTATATGCATTATAACTTGTGTTCAAAGATCATAATAAACTTCAATTATTATACCTTATTTCTCTGAGACTCTTTCCTAATATTATGACCGCAACTGTATGTCCTTCATATCCTCATATGTAACTGCAATTGCCAAGCTTGTACGTGTGTGTGCGTGAGAAAAACTAATTAACTAGTTTTGCATTTGGCTCATTTCATTTGGCTGCGCTCTCAGAGCTTTTTATGATTTTGATTAATTTCCAACCATAAATATTTATGCAGCCAGCTTTATTATTCCGCAGCAGCTGAGCGGGCTAAGGGCATTTAGTTTAGCTCCAGATCCTGACTCCTAGACGCACAAAGCAACCAGGCCAGCCAGTCAGCCTTTAATGTTTTCCGGGTCAGTCACAGTCACTCACTTCCCTTGAGCTCGTTGTCGGCACTTTTGTTTGTCAGCATGGACGATGACACCGCCGGACAGCCAGACGTTCAGACAGCCGGACGGAGTCGGAAAAGCCCGAAGGACGAAGGGTGAAGACTGGAGCACCGGTTCAGAGAACAGGCCATGCCAGAGCCGCTGGCTGCGCTTTTTACATGGGAAACAGGCAGCAGAAGCCGCTTCAGTGGCATAACCACTGAGGGAAAATTTTCATTTTTTTAAAGTTTTTTTATAAAAATTAGATAAAAATTCGTGATATTTTTTTCAAGTCGTTAGTTCCTATACAATATGAGTTCCTTTTTTTTATAAAAATTGAGAAAAATTCGTTTACATTCCCTAATTTTCCGCAGTGAAAGGCAGACAAAGAGGCTGTCGGTCCGTCGTGGTGCTGTGCACTTGGGCGACTAAGCTGCATCAGCTCACTGGGCAGCAGCTGCGACTCGGGGGCCACTGGAGCCTCCTCTGTTGACAAATAAGCAGAGGCCGAGAGACTCCAGTCGGCCGCCCACTTTTCATGCGGACAAATTGAGCAGGACATTGAATTGTCAACCAGGGGCTACGCAGCAGCCCTTGACGGCCTGACGAACATTCCGACCACCTCCGAACGCTACAGTTCCACCTCCAAAACACCCCCCCTTTCCAGGACCCAGCTTCAATCCCCAACCAACTGGCAACTCCACTGAAAAGTCGTTGTCTCTCTGCGGGGGGTTGATTATATTGTTGACGTTGATGTTGATGAAGCATGATTTGGATTTTCATCTTTATTGCATTATACTTAAAAACTATTAGCGGCCGGCCAGCGGATCCACTAGCTGCGGATCCAGTGATGCCAGTTTGGCTATAATCTGAGAAAGTATTGCTCAAAATATCTAAAATATATATTCAGGTATAGTAAGAAGATATAAGAGATGTATGAAAACTTGGCCTTTAGCTAAGTTTATCTTTTAAGTTAGTTTGAAAATAGTTTTCATTATTACTCGTTTGACCTTTTGGTCTATCTTACTTGGTAAGAAAATAGCACATTTTAGATTTTCGTCCTGCGCAGTTCTAGCAACTCTTTGGACTATAATGCTGGCTAACAGTGTGCCCGAAGTGATTGCATTAGCCGCGGATGGACTAGACTCTAGACCAACTATTGCTAAGCCGGTCGCCCAGTTTGTTGCGTGGCCTGTTAAGTGATTTATGTGATTAGTCGCGACGACGGGCTTAATGCAGATGAATGATGCTGTTAAAAAATTGAGAAATCAAATGATTCCGCAGGCAGGCAGCCGCTGTAATTTACGGGCTGATAAAAAGTGGCACTTAAGTTGACTGCGAAACGCTCGTTAGCCTGCACTCGGTGTGTATATAAATTTAACCAGCCAGAAAATAATGCCCGATAGACAAATGGCCAAGGGTTCCCTGTTCTTCAAGTTCTCAAGTCCTCAACTTCCCAACGCCCCAACTCCATGGCCAATCCCAGCGACTTATCTACAAGTTGAGCAGCTTGGAGCGGAAAATCTTGATAATGGAAAATTTATTAATCCCATCAACGACAACAATAACAATAAAATGTAAACAAATGACTGACAGCGAACAGAAGCTCTGCGGGACAAAAGGGTGGCCAGTCGATGGCTTACCCCTTTATGGAGGTGTTGCACGACAGTCGAGTCCATTGATACAAATCAAAATCGGCCATTCCAGAGTTTTATTGCATCGAGGAACTATGAATTACGACTAGAGTGACTCCTAATCAGGTGACCGGGGGTGCTCTTTATTGAAAATATACATTATTCCAACACGCAAGTTAGTCCATTGTTTGGCTTTGATTTCCATTCGCCATAACGATGATAATAATGACGTTGATACCCCGTATTGGGCTGTCAGTAATAACTCAGTTGGTAAGATCGATGGCCATTGATAGGGCTAACCAGGGATTCCGAGCTGTGAATTTATGTTCTTTGGCTTGGCTGGTGATTATCAAACATTTTATTGCCGTCCATGAGGGCTCATTGTTGGGATTTGTGTGTTTAATCGGAGGACCAATTAACTGGGGCCAACGAAATGCGGGCCAAATGCTTGACAACCTGCAGTGTGACGAGCGGACTGAAAAAACCAATTTGGGAAGTGTCAAAAGTGGCCAATTTACTTGTTACTTTTGGCTTTCTTGTGCCCCGAGGAACTCCAACTCCCGGCTGTGTCAACAATGAAATCGGTGAAATTGGCTGGAAGTCCATCAAAAACCCGCTTAGAGAGGCCAACGGGAAACAAAGTTGCAGTGAAATGAAACTTTGCCAGCTAATAGAAATGTTATTATTTGTCTGGGGAGCTCCATTCAAATGAAATATGAGGGCCACAGAAGTTGAGAGTTTCTGTTATTTTTCATTCTTGTTGCTCTGTTTGTTACATCAAGAATTTGCCTGGTTGGAAACTTCATTAATTAAACATCCTATCCGATCGGGTATTGATTTGCGGCTCTAACCTTGAGCGGTTCAAATTGCTCATCCAGCCGCATCATCGGCGAATCTCCGAGTAAGCTCTTTCATTAAATTCTGAAATATTGAACTTTGCCACTAATTAACATTCACGCACCTGCAATGCCTCAATACCCCGCAGTACATCCTCGTACAGCCGAATCTCCGCGTGCTCATCACGCCCTTCAGGTTGCGACTTAACTTTTCAGCGAAGAATTTATACAAAGTCATCTGGGGAGCAGGAGAAGGGAGAGAAGGAGCTGGAAGCCACCGTCTTGGCTTGGCCCGGAATCAAAATAATTTAGTTGCCACCTTCGTTCGCCTGCAATCGATGGCGGCTGTCGGAAACTTTAAAACTTTCCCCAACTGTTTGCACAATATCGCATGTTGGCAGTTCGGCAGCCCAACTGCTGGGTTGGGGTCACCACCTCAACTCCAGACGACATTTCGGACGCTATATTATTACAACAGTTCATCAAACTTGGAATCAATGCACTGAAAATATTTGGTAATACTCTTCTGAGATTTTATCTTTAATTGTCCTACAATCTATTTCGTTCTAAAGGATTATTCTTCGATACTTTTCGCTCTGTGTATCGAACTATATTTATAGCGAGGTATTGCTGTCGATGCCGACGTCCTCGCTAATGTAGATGTAAACGGGTAGCCCCTGGGACTCACTTTTATCAAACAGCCCATTGGGTATTTGGGCTGGAGCTTTGGTAAACTTTGCCCCATGCTGCTCAGCTCACCTCGGGCACCTCGTCCCACCTCATCCTCAGCTGAGCCCACCTGGTTGGATGGTTGGTTAGTTGGTTGGCTGTTTGGTTGGTTGGGATGGGGGGCCTTTAGTCACAGAAAGTTTTCGCTTTCGATTTGCTGCTGCCAGCTCCCCTTTAGCCATTCCCTTCTTCGTGCCAGGCCGTGGCCAAAACGCAAATTGTTGAAAGTTTGCACTAAAGTCGTTGATTTCATAGCTGAGAGGTGAGCTCAACTCGTTCAGAAAGTCTGCCAAAGTAGTTGACGTGAATCGATGGGGGGAGTAGTCCTGGGGATCCGGGGATCCCGGCCCAGGAAGCAGCCAGCAAGGCACGTAATTGAGTAAAGTTGCTGTTGCGGCGGTGCAAATGCGAATGCGAATACGGATCCACTTGAAAGCCGAACGGCAAATGTTTCGATATATTGCGTCTGGCAGCCGTAGCGCGACAATGAAACTAACAATAACTTCCATGCAGCGGACGGGCTTCCATCTCCCAGGAGCCAACAAGGCTAAAATCATAGGTCATGCCCGTGGGATCTGCCTGCGCAGCAACTGCGGCTCAAACAGTCGGCATTTACTCCTGGGCTTTTTAATTGTCCGCCTCTGAGTGCGGGTGTGTGTGGGTGGGTTGGGTTGTGAACAGTTGAGGTCAGCAATGGTAACGAATAGGAAAATTTATAGTTTGAAAAAACTGAACAAAATATCTACATAGAAGCATTGATATATACATTATAGTTTTATTTAAGGGATTATCTACATAATTTATTTTATAAATTCATTTATTTCAATGTAAAATATAATTTAATTTAATTTCAATAACAAAAAACTATCATTCATTTTGAGGAACTAAGCTGAGTAAAAACATTAAAAACATTGCTAAGTTAAATTCAACGTCTTAAGTTCATTTTAGAATCTTATTAAAATCTTCCTAAATTAACAAAGGTAAAATTGTCACCTAAGTTTACATCCTAAAACCTTTAAATTGTTAATAATTAATTTGGAATATTTTACAGACAGCCTTTGATTGGCGTTAACTTGCACAAAATTTTCCAAAACAACATGAACAATTTTAGGAAAACTTGAACAAGTTTTTTGTGTGTTACGGCAGCAGTTTGTTTGAAGTGAATGCCGGGCATTAGCTGCTGGATTTCAGTAGTTTATGGCAGAGTTTTAGCTGCTACTATTTTACTCGCAACTGTGTGTATGCCGGTGTGTGTGTGTGTTTGTGACCGCTTGTCCGTGTAAGGACTTTGATTGTTTTCTTGATGGCGATATGTGGGTGAGTTTTGCAATGGTTTCCGCCGGGTTCAACGGGATACACTCGCTGTGTGTGTGTGTGTGTTCTTTATTTGCCGAGTGTAGCTGCGCTTCAATTTATGACATTTTGACAGCAGTTGTTGCAGTTGAATCCCGAAGTTGCTCTCTTGAGTAATCGCACAGCTTTTTCACTTACCAACGCGCAATTTTGTGGATTGCGCAGAGATATTTAGATGTATATAAATATATATGTAGCATGTCTAAAAGCCTAGACAGCTGTTAGCAGAGGAATTCAAATCAAATATTAATGCTAAAGAATCTAAATGTGGATGAGTCATGAGTCGGGTCGAAAGAAAATCCAACAAAATCAGTTCTTAGATATCTTACGAGTGCCAAAATCAGAAAGGAAATGGCGAAATCAGGCACTCCTGCGGTAATTTTTCCAATGAAGGACAGCTGAAGGCCAAGTGATAGAGTAGACAATTATATTGAGTTACAATGGAAGCGAATTAAAAGTTTCAATTAATAAATATTTTCAGTAATTCTAAAAATTCACAAAAAATATTTAATTGAGATTAATCTTCTCGAAAAAAAATACTTTTCAATGTTTTGTGTTGAATAAAAGGACTTTTTTTCCATTAACTGGTTCCAGTGAAAGAAACAAATCATGGACAAATACTAGCGAAGCTGTCATGTTTAATTCGTTAGTTGATATTTGTTGCAAGTGAAGCAATGTTGAGCCAATAAAAAATGGAATTCAATTCACGCCATAATGGGTTATTCCCGATGCGTTCGGTAAGCCGATAATTAGCGCAGAACAATTGGGGCTGAACAAATACATATATTAAATCGTTGCAATTATAATTTAATAGCATTTTAAGGGATGAGCTATGCGAAGGCTCCTTTTCCCGACACATTTCATTACTTAAACTTTAGGCGAAGGCAGCTGAAATTACAACGCACACGGTCCTATTTGCCCCGAGTGTTTGCGGAGGAAACGCTGACGCACAAATACAGCGAGTTAGCTATTAAACATATTTGACTTGCCGTCGAAGTGAGCAAAGCACACACGCACTTGCTCTTGATGTCAACTTGGCTATTCTTTAGTTAGCGATGTCGGTTTGGTTATTCTCTAGCCAAATCTGGCTACTTTCGAGGATCAAACAGAGATCAGAACGGTTTTTCAGTTTTCTCAATGTCTTGTTGATATCCTAATATTTCTTAGGTTTTTTGTATATTTATGAAATAAATATATACAGTTTAGAATATTGTTAATATGCAATATTAAGAAACTTCAAGTTTGTGTATTAATCCAAAAACGTTAAATTTTTAAAGGCAAATCAGTTAACTAAGATTTTAGTTTACAATAACAGGTGCCTAAAGACTCTTTAATTTAAAGCTTTTGTGGGGATGGTGAGCATTTTATTTATAGAAAAACTGTGCCTATTTCTAGCTTATTAAAAATAAACTTCTGCTGAATTAACAGCACCTGTAACTATATATTTTTAGCTGTTTTGCGCCATCTATAGTTAGCAGCACTGCTTGGATGCTGAAGGACTTTCCCCAGGTCCGTGTTTGTGTTGATGAAGGGTGGCGGTGGTGGTGGTGTATGATAATAATTCAACAAATTGTTGTTTAACAAGGAGAGACAGCCACAGTCACGCGACTGCCTCTCGCTCCTCGTCCTTCGATCCTTGAACCCCCCATTCCCATTCCCAATCCCAACCCCTTACCTCTCGAACCTCTCGAGCGTTCGTCGTGTTAATCGCTTTATATGCAGCGCTTTCAAGTGTGAGTGCGAGGTGATGTCTTGTTTTAATGCAATGTGTGTGAGTGTGAGTGCTGGTGCGAGGGTGTGCGAGTGCCCGGGGCAATACACGCACAGCTGCCGAAATATCTTACCTCCATTTCATGAAATGAAACAATTAGGAGAAAAAGTTGCCTCTTGCTAAGGACACTTTCCTTTGCCCCTCAACACCCAACCCCCGTATTTCCGGAGGGTTTTTGGATATCCAAAAACCCAACCCTTTTTATAGCTCGGCAAACATGTGTATGGCTGTAAACAAGGCTGCCTGCTTGTGAGTATATGTGTGTGTGGCTCTGTGTGCGTTTAATGACAAAATAATTAGAAAACTTTTTGTGTACTTTGTAGCCGGGGCCCGGAGTCTGAATCTGAGACCGGGTTTGAGTCTGAGTTTGGGCCTCGATGTGTCGTAGTTGCCAGAATGTCCGCCCACATTCCGCCCTGTCAATGTCACCGCCAATTTGCTACTTCTGCCTGTTTTTCCGGCCCACATCCCTGCCTCTGCCACTCTACTCTACGTGTATATCTGCTTCTGCCCACACACATCTGGAAATTGCCAAACAAGAACGCTGCCTCAACCTGTGCCTCCGCCTCTGTCTCTGCCTTTGCCCTCGACGGAACGGCCTTGGTGTCTTTGGCAATTACGAGGCTGGGGCTGCGACATTGACACCTGACTGGCTTGGGGTTTTTTCAGGGGGGAAAGCATGTCGAAATGTTAAAAATTTAAGCAACTAAACGCTAAATATTTAATCAAAGGCCCTGGGGTTACACCGCCGTGAAATTTAAAAGCTGCTAATGTTGTTATCTAATTAGTAGATGTGTTTTTCGAAAGCGGAAGTACTCCTTTGAAATGATTTTATTTTGCAGAAATATTTTAATGGTTCCACAAATTTGCATTTAAAACCAAGGAGTTGAAGCAAATTTAGCTTTCGCCTACTGTTTTTACCTTGTATTGATAAAATGCCTAATTAAAAAAACTTTATGTTTAAAGAATATATAAAAGTTTTTACTGATAAGAATCCTCTCTTTGAGTTGTACTGAAAAAAAAATGATAAATAAAAACTGCAACAGGCCCGCTCATGAATGTTTTCGTAATTTAAATATAATCCAATATTTTTTCCATTGCATGAAAAGATTAAATACACCTTTGATGGCCCCGATAAGAGTAAAAACAAATTAAAACCATCGAACTTTAATAGCTTCCGGATGGAGTAAGCCCTTCAAGTATATAATGCCCAACTTTTCTGCATGGGGCGCGGATTAAATGGCTCAGAGAAGCTTATTATTTAAGACGCCTGGAGGCGGGGCTGGGCTTTGTTATCGGTTTTTAATTATCTTTGAATAAGTGCCATTTGTATTAAATTGAGACCACCGCAAGACCACCGCCAGGGTGTGACTAATACCACAATCCCCGCGGCAGGGACACCAGCCACCAGCTACTATCCACTCGATTACCCGAATATTTTATTGGATCCGGCGGCTCCAAGCCACTTGGCATTTAGTTATTAAGCACTTGAACATATGGCGCAGCCAGGAGGAGGGCAAAAACTTCCGCCAGACAGACGCGGGATACACCCACAACAATATATGCTGCCACCAGACTGCGCCACTTTATTCCGCCGCCGGTGGCCCACATTGCGTATGCGTATCGCTGGAGTCGCCGTCACGAAACTAGCTCCTTACCGGCTGTGTACGTGGAGGTGTTTTTATTGAAGTGCGTGGCGAAACACTTTAACTCGTTGTCCGAATTGCTGCACGGAAACGGGGATCGCAGTCGGGATCTGAGGAGCTCCTGGCACGACAACTCCTGGCTCTGCAAACCCACAAAACGTGCCAAATCGATGGCTGGCCATTGGGTCGCAAAAAAGGCGGGAACGTGGTTCTCCGAAAAGCTTATAGCAGGACCGCAGCTATAAAAAGAATTACCCGTTTGCCACTGGAAACTGAACATTATCTGGAATTAAACAAAATGGAATTTAAAAGTACAGAAATAATGTACAAGCTACGATTTTGAGGAGTTTTCTTTAGAGAGAGAATAGATTATAATTAAGATATTTATTTTAAATATGTTTCACATAGGATTGAGTTTAAAAATGTAAAGAATCAAATCACTATTTAATTCTCACAATTTTTTAAGAATGGCTTCTTTCTATTCACGCTGATGCAGTAAAGAATAAGAAATGTAATCAAGTAAGTTACATGACTAACTCTAAGTTTTTGCTTACATCATGTCTTTCTTTCTTGTATCTCTACAATCTACATGTTACAACTTTTTAGATTTATTTTCTGAAAAAATATTCAAGGGTTCAGTGAATGGGTCCTTGCTATCCAGCTTAAAAATATTTATAAGTTGTATGTTAATGATGTTGATATGTTCATGAAATTCAGTTTTATTTTTTCTGTTTTATTGTTCTTTTATTTCTTAACTTCTAAAGTAAATCTGATCCGTTTTGTAAAGCATATTTTCCATCAAGTAACTAGTATCCCTGCAATTTTAGACTAATCTTTAAGCAAAAAGTCAACAATATTAAAAGGCTTAAGGCTACAAGCTGAGCTACAAATTCCAACTACCCCGTCGAAGGATGCCGAAAAGGTTTTCGGTCAGAAACTGAACCCTGACCGATAAATGCTTACATGAACTCTCATACCTGGACAAATACTCGCATGAATATATACAGACCCGAGAGCACATACGCTGCCAAGTATTTGCACTGGCCGAAAGGAGGAGCCGCAAAACACAGAAAATAAGGAAAAAAAAGGACGAGAGTCGTCGAGCTAAAGGCAAACTTTGTGCCACGTGTGGGGCAGGAATAGGGGGCAGGAGCTAGTTGATTTTCAACAGTTGAGTCGAGTTTATTTTGCCGGCCAGGTGAGACCGGGACAGGGACGAGGGCAGGTGGGAAATGGGGCATGGAACAGGCTACAGGCCATGGGCAACGGGCAACAGCAGCAGCCCGGCATTGCATACATTTTTGCTGCGTGCCTTGGCAGTTTTTCTACCATTTTCTAGCCAAGCTGGCCAAGTCGAGCGTGAAATGTTGATGAAGTAACCGCACATGTTTGCCGTTTGCCTCTTGTCGTGCATAAGTTCCCAAAAACCGGTTTCACCTCAAGTGAGTGTTTAGGCGCAAACTTTTGTTCTGGCCCTCCTGTCTAAGCGCAAATTAGTTTGTCCGGCTGTGGGGCAAAGTTTGGGTTTGTGCAACAGCAAATTCGTGTTTTCGTTTGCCCATTCCGCTCGCACATTTGGGTGCCACTTGTCCCATATGCATATAAATAAGCGATAAAAAATGCTTCGGCAGAGTAAAAAGAGTGGGGAAAGCGAAAAAAGAATGAGTGTAAACTGTAAGCTGTAAACTGAAAACTGAAAAAAGTGGCAAGTTTCGCAACTAGAGCATGTCATGATGCACGGCCACCATAGACGTTGATGCGCATGCATCGCTGCCGAAACAACCATCAAAAGCGAGCGAAAACGGGACAGAACTCAGGATTCCCCGGCTCCAGGACTCTGATTCAGTTTCAGTTTCGGTCTCTGTTTCTGTTTCGGTTCCAAGGACAATGTAACCATGTTAAACAGCAATCAGAGTGGAAATACAAACCACTCGCTGGTAATTTTGCATGCAACGCTTAATGCTTGTGGCGAAAGTGGCGTTGATTTCGGCAGACAACTTTTTCAGTTTTTCGCCTCCACTCGCCGGCTCTCTCTTTTTTTTTTTTGTTTTCTTTTTGATTTTTGTGTTTTGTTTTTTCTCTGTATTACATTTCCCCTTCCAAAACAGTGTCGCTAAAGTTTTTCCAGTGGGAGGGGAAAGCAGGGCAGGATTGGCCCTCGGCAGCGGGCCAAATTAAACGAAATGTATACAAAATTCGCTGCAGCGGCGCTGCTGCACTCGAAATTTGAGTGAGTGGCTGCCTGCATAAAATAAAGAAGCACCACCAGCAGCGAATGGCTGAAGGCTGAACAGTGGCTACACTGAGGGAACAGATATGAATTGTGAAAACTAACTGGATTTTAGAGTTTTAGATAACTGTTTCTAATACCATATGAAAATATTTCAAAACAACGTTTAGATCTCAGAAAAGTAGGCTACAAGTTTGCTATCTATCATGATTATTTATTTTAAGTTTGTGCAAAGTTGTCCAAAAAACTGTACAAAAATCTCTAATTACACTCTATTCTCAGTTATATTTAAAATATTTTCCCTGAGTGTGAGTTTGATTCTCGGCCTGGGCGGCTGGGATGTGCAGGCAGCCGTGGCGTGAGATGTTTGCCAACATGTACAACAATGTGCTGTTGCTGGTGCTTCGGATTCGGCTTCTGGTGCTGCCGCGTTGTCTAAAGTTTGAAGTGCGCATAATAAGCCGGGGTGGTGGGAGGGCGACGTGGATGGGATTGTGGATGTGCCTCAAACCATGCCAAATTAGGCACTGCAGATAGTGGCTCCAAAATGTAGGCAACGGTTTTTGGGGGCCAAAAGAAGTGAGAAGTGCTCCGGCAAAAGAGAGAGAGAGACTGGGGTTCAATGAGCCCGTCATCATTGCGCAGCTTGTTAGCTTTCGAAAGTGAAACTAATTTCCGTTTTTACGTGGATACAACTTGCTGGGAACTAGGTCAAAGAGTAAGAGTTTGGGCGTGTACGTATAGTATAGGGCAAAACTAGGCAGCACTTTCTTAATGATGTCTAACGAACACAAAGTCAAATGATTTTAATGACTTTTATAGAAATGGAAATGATGTAACTACATTGCAGATGTCCTTTGCATTGAGCATTTTTTCGAACTTCTGAAACACAACTTGAGATATGAAAATCATCTACAAAAGTTTCCTCTGTATGGCTGAAATCTGAAGTACCAAGCACTTACACTTTCTTTGAGTGAAAAACAAGTATCACGAGCTTATATAATGAAGTATTCGCATTGTATTGTCTTTATTAATTGCAAAAAAAAAGGCATCATTATCCAATTAGCCAACATGCAATTAGCTAATTTATTAATCCACTTAAAAGGGATTTCGTACTTTTCCCCCTGGCAAGTCTCAAATTATAATTCTGTACACCTCTCTATTTCTCCGCCTTTTGCAGAAAATTGAAATCGGAAAAACAATGCAACAATCGGAGGGCATCGCACACCTCAGTGCCACGCAGCGGCAGCAACATCAACGGGAGCAACATCAGCAGAAACAGCAGCAACAGCAGCGCAAAAGTTATGCCGCGGGCAAAAACTGAAAATGAAACAACTTAATTAGTAGTTGTAGGAGTCGAGAGCAAAAAGCCGCGCACTCCCTGAATTCCGAATCAGCAGCCCAGAAGCAGGACGAGCTCAGCCCGAGGAACTGGAAGTGGAGGTGGAAGTGGAAGTGGGTGTGCCGAATTTCAGGGAACATTTCGCCGAAGGAGCCGAAAGCTCCCGTAAAAGTGTTCGCGTGTGAGTGAGAGAGTGGCTGCACTTTTTTGAGAAAATTAAATTGAAAACAACGTCAGCAGAGAGGCGAGTAAACATTCGGAAATACGAGACGAGCCTGCATATAAATTGTTACACTTTACACACAATGGATTTGCCAGCGAAAAGGACTTCCACAATGCCCCTAACAACTTCCCACAAAGCCAACATCAGACGAAGCTGCCTGGCTCTATTCACGCTCTTCCTGTTCGCGGCTCACATCAGCATAACTTCCGGTCAAATCGATTGGGACGACGACGATGATCCAGGTGAGTGAATTTGAATGCACTGAGAGAAGTTGAGTTCACTATTTATGAAGTTGAATTTGGATATCTAAATTTATGTCACTTCCTTTTTATGGGTCTAATGGCCTAAATATTTCTTAAAAGAAGAAAGAATTCTTTGGTAATATTAAAATTTAAAGCAATATGTCCACCATTTTCCCTCAGTGCGGATATAGATTTAAACCCATTTCGAATGCTAAGTTAGGCAAAACAATCCGGGCAAGGACTAACATAGCCACTTGCTTTATTCTCGCTCACCTCGAGCGCCGTGATTTGCATAAATTGCAAATCGCTGTCGGAAGAGAGAGTTCAATCAACTGGAGATCCAAGGCAGTCGAAGCATTTTCCAATTGAGTTTCGGTTATGTTTTTGTAATTAAGTTTAATTGGCATTGCGTAGCAAGAGAGACTGAGAACGGGGCTTTTAATTAATCGCAGATTTATGGCTCGAGGTATGTGTACGGCCATATAAATGGAATTTTAATTATTCAAAAGCTACAATTAAAATATTTAATGAATTCATAAGTCTGACAGTTTAATTGCGAGAGTTGCCATAACTTTGCCATCGCCAAGGAGAATATTTATAGAAGCGGATAAATCCAGTTGTTGTGACAGGCCAAGGAAGTGCTCAGAGGCTTTGGGCTTTCGGGAGGATACCTGTTGGACACATATTTTAATTTATTTATTTGTAGCAGCAGCTGTGGGCGAAAAAGTTCAATCTTCGGCCAGGCCATTAGCACAAATATTCATAAACTTTTGTTAGAGTTTCCAGTCTCACTTTTTTTCTGCCCGTTTCTGTTCGTTGAGGTCCACCTTTCCCGCCGAATAAAATTCATCGGAATAATTAATTTCTGTTTGAGGAGAACGCTTTCACGGCACTTGAGCCACACCCACCGCTCGACGGTCGGATGGCCTTGTAACCTCCACACTTTTCTATTTTGCGATCAAAACGAAAGTCCTTTGTGGCCCGGAGGGGGCCAAATCACACGGTTTGTCTCATTTATCGATTTTCGCCCCATTGTGCGAGGCGCTCTCGGTGGCGCACGCTTTTAAGCTAACGATGCAAACTGAAAATGTTGACAACAAACATTTTTCAAGCTGTGAGCCGTGTGAGCGGTGTGTTGTCCTTGTTGCAAGGTAGCCGAGCCTTAAACAAATACAGATATAGCCCTCTCTATTCCCTCCTATTCCCCAGTGTGTCAGTGTGTGAGTGTGTGTGCGTGTATGTGGACACCTCGGGACGAAATGGGGGCAGACGGCAGGGCCACCCGCCGAGATTCCATTTCAGCCCGGGCAGCTTTTACAGCTGGGAAATATGGTTTTGCATAAAATTGCGAATAAATGCTGCGATATGAGTCAAGGCTAAGATTAGCCAGGCATGATCTTAAAGCGCCGTTTTGTCCTGAATGCTGCGGATGCGCCAGTGGAAAATTACAAACTTAATCCGAGGTAGAGGCAAAATAAAAATGCCACAAATTTGCAGAGACTGCACTGAAAAGTCAACGGGCAAAGGAATAGTTTTCAAACTTGTCTAGTTTTATGTCTATAATTTAATTCTTAATTTACAATTTCGCAACTTCGTACATTTAAAGTTCTCCTTTTAATTACAAATTCTGTTTGTAATTTTACCACCAAATGCTTAAACATTTTTCCAAGTGCAGAGACAACGACTATGGCCATAAACAACAAGCATTCTTCTTGGCCCCGCCAACACTGTAAAATTATGAAATCATAAAAATATTTTTACGATTACATAAAAAGTTGCGAAAATGTGGGCGTCGCTTACAATGTACGCCATGGTCCTAGACTCTGGGTCTGGGTTTTGGGGCTTAGGAGGAGCTCGCCGAGAACCCCGGCAATTGCGTGATAGTATAAAATTCAACATTGGACATATGACTTCATTATTTATCAAACGGCCGGAGTGGAAAGCGTCAAAGGGACAGAGTGTCCCGAAGAATAGTTGGCGCCCAACCGCAGTACCCACATTGACCTGTGGCCGGAACCGAAACCTAGTGCCATATATTCAAATTACGTGTGTCACACGGACCCGTAGTCAAAGCCAAAGCCAAAGCCAAGAAGAGGCCATTTCCAAGGGGCCGAATAGGGAACACTGAAAACGGAAAACCACATTCGAACAATTTCATTAAAAAGGAGCCACATGTGTGGGCCGCTTTTCGGGCTATTTCATTTGCTGAACTCTGCGGCTTTAACCCTATTAGCCTTTCGCCCCTGCCGGCCATAATTCATGTTGTTTTCATTTGTTTTGATTAGCAAATGCGGCCTGGATTCTACCGTTCTCGGATTTTTGGCTGGCAAATTATAACGTGACTGCCGCGGCGGCCACTAAAAATCGTATTTTGAGTATTCCTGCTCTGTCTCGTGCGTGTTTGTTTCACTTGCCACACGCAATCCGCAGTCCCCAATCCACCATCAGAAGTCCGCAACGTGAGCTGTGAATTGCTGGGCCACCAAAGTCACTCACCCCACAAGGAAATTGAAAGGCTAGGAGTTCGCCGGGAAGATGAAGAGCGAACGCGTTGGACATAAAAATTTTAATTTATGCCGTGTTGAGTGCGTTATGCCCCAGTTCGCCACAAGTGTGCCTACTTTAGATCTCCTCATATCACACAATGTATGCAGATAGCTGGCACACACCAGTCGCTGTTGTTGCTAAACAGTGTGGAGGGGAAAGGGGAACTTGTATCTTAAATTTAATTAAACAATTTGCAGGTTAATGAAATGTAACGAAAGATAAGAAAAATGTATACAAAGTTGAGAAAATGATGCGAGATAAAGATAAAATAGCAAAATCTGAATTGATCCCTCGGGAAATTTGTTATTTGCATTTCTCATTTCAAATGTTTTTTAACAAATATTTTGAGTGCGGAATACAGAGACTTCCAAACACTGTGCGGTTCGAAGTCAGACCACAAATCGGCACTTCTGATGTGCTCTCTATAGCTCATTTCGCTGTCGTTCGCCAGGCGCTGGAAAATGTTGGATTTCCTCGGAGCACGCGATGGATTTCCATTTCCATTTCCACTCACCGGCGTTGGCGATGGCGATGGCATATGAAGAAACCGGAATGGGGAGACCGCAAATATGTAAAAATTATAATTCATGTTACATATTTGATGAAACACATTCAATCATTCGCCTGGCATGGCCGCAGCCCGATAATTACGCATTTCGCCTTTTTCGCAGTGTGGTTATTTTTAATGATAAATGACCGGGCCCAAAGTGTTGGAAATTTTTCGGAGCTTATGCCGAATATTTTTGGGGCACGGGTGTTTATGTGCTGGGCGTGTTTCTCCCCAGCCCTCCGCGTAACTAATTTTGTGTCAAAAATACTTAGCGCCAACAGCGATAATACACACTCATGTTCATATATTCAACGGGAACGGGAACGGGGGCGGCAAGGCAAACAAGGAGCAGGATGTGGCAACGCAATTTGTCATTTGTCAGAATCTAATGCAGTTAATAATTAGCTAAGCCGTCTAATGGCAAGGTGTCTCGATTCCTCTTGACAATGTAATGCTTGACTTCACCTCCGCCCTGCTCCTGCTCATGCTCTTGCTCCTTTGGGCCATTAGAGAAGCCAAGTTGCTCCACGTTCGAGAGCCTACGGGGAAATCAATGGATGATTAATTGCCCCAGCTAGATACAGTCTGGTCTTAAAGGATTTGCTATTTACGTACAGTTCCTTGACTTTGTATACAGTTTGTATAATTATATTGCAAATAAGGAAAGTACAAAGTAGGGAAAATGTAAATTTAGCTTCGGGGTCAATGGCTTTGGAGAATGTAGTGGGAGTAAGTAAGTTATAGTTTCTATTATACAAACCTACATTAGTGATGCTTTATATTAAAAATTAGTTCCTAGACTAAATGGTTTATGAAAAAAGCAAGAACTTTTCATGATGAAGAATGAAATTTTTCCCACAAATTAATACTATATCTGGAAGTTCGTACATGTTTTGCATTTAAACTCTTAAGGGATTATCAATGACAATTTTTATACCCGTTACTCGTAGAGTAAAAGGGTATACTAGATTCGTTGAAAAGTATGTAACAGATAGAAGGAAGCTTTTGCGACCCTATAAAGTATATATATTCTTGATCAGGATCAATAGCGAAGTCGATTGAGCCATGTCCGTCTGTCCGTCCGTCCGTCCGTCCGTCCGTCCGTCCGTCCGTCCGTCCGTCCGTCCGTCCGTCCGTCCGTCCGTCCGTCCGTCCGTCCGTCCGTCCGTCCGTATGAACGCTGAGATCTCAGGAACTATAGCAGATACAAAGCTGAGATTAAACATGAAGATTCTTGAGGTCCCGGGACAGCGCAAGTTTATTACAGCATCCCGCCACGCCCACTCTAACGCCCACAAATCGCAAAAACAAAATTGCTGAAATCTCAGGAACTATTGCAGATAGAAAGTTGAAATTCAGAAAGTATAATCTTTAGATGACAGCGAATCTTATAGTTCTACTACTATCCGGCCACACCCATCCATACGCCCACAAGGCTCAAAAGACGGTTTTCGGATTTTCTAGAAAAGCTGATATCTCGGTAACTATAAGAGATAGAAAGTTCGGATCAAGCATGTATCTTTCTATGATGCTCCCAATGCGAATTGTTTTTTTCCGATCACGCCACGCCTACTCTAACGCCCACAAAACCCGAAAAACCAAAAATGCAAAAATCTCGAAAACTATAAAAGCTACACAATTTTGCTTAGGAACACGTATTTAAGATATGCCTCTGCAACTTGCCACGAAGTTGCATCCAGCCACGCCCACTCTAACGCCCACAAACCGCGGAAAACTGTGGAGTCTATAATATTATTATGAATGCCTTTGTTTGACCTTGTATAACTTATTTTTGTTAATATTTATCGATTTACAAAAGATTTTTCAAATCGGAACATTATTTCGCTATTTATGAAGAAATTAAGTTGTAAGGCCTCACATGGGCAGTGACGTCACTATAAGCATACTCAACATACTTCCTCTGACAATAGGTGGCGCCTTGTGAATTTCCACTAGCAAAATTAATATTTTAAAATTGTGTAAAACAGTAACGGGTATCTTATAGTCGCGGCACTCGACTATAGCGTTTCCTCTTGTTATATATAATTTCATGCATTACTTATATAGTATATCTAACTCAAAGGTACAGAAGAACTTCCGACCATAAGAACTCCAAGTTATCAATTCTTTTTCACATTATTGGAAACCAGCTTAAATACTGAAACCCTTAATTTGAACAGTTAAACGTGTAATCAATAAAGTCGCGATTTGCATACTGCTGAGAATCCTGGCTGTTGACAACATCAATGTGCTTATCCAGTGATTTAGCCGACTTTGGCTCAGCGGGGAATTTCTGCCTGACAAAGAGAAAGCATTTCAGATGTCATGTATAAAAGGCAGAAGTCGAAAAAGGAGAACTAAAGCTGCCAGGACACGCGAAATCCTAGACCTCCGGTCCGACTCGACTGTCGCGCAGCAGACACGCTAAAACTGTTCACTTCGGCGAAACGTATAAATTTTCTATTGATTTATGCCAAGTTCGCATGCCATTTTTTTGGTTTTGCATAATTTCTGCTGTTGGCCAAATTGCACTCGCCAGAAGGACGAAAAGGGGGGCGCAAAGGGGCGCGGCAGGATGGTCGAGGAGGACCAAGGCAAATACAATTGTTGCGATTGCGACTGTCTCTTCGCGGTCATGGCTCGACTGCTACTTACCAACACAATGGAAAACCCAATTCGGAGATCCACTGCAGCTACACAGAGGGAAATTTAATAAAATATATTATAAATATTATTCTTCCATAGATTTGCTAAGAAAGAAAGCAGTTAAGAAGTAGGCATTTATCTGTTGAACTTGTTCAGGGAATTATCTCTTTGTTTTTCTCAGTGCACTACTGCGGCAGTTACAGTTGCGTTACAGCAGTTACAGCAGCTACAGCGGCTGCAGCAGCTAGTGGCATGAATTGCGATGATGGAGTTATCCATTTATACTCGCATTTGCATAGAACCAGCGTCTGTGATTGCCGCTGGGCGAGAGACGCTGTGCTGACACATGACATGGAAAAATGAAAACGAAGCCCGTCGTGCAGTCAGTCTCCAGTCGCCTTCCTCCATTCCTTTCTCCACCCTATCTCGTTCTGGCCCAGAACAAATGGTCAAACAGTTGCTCCTGCAACCCATCCCTGACAGCTTAAAAACTAGCAAAAAAAAGTGCAAAAAAAGGCATAAAAAGTCTGAAGAGAAACTGCTTTTCCAGTTGCAGCTGCACGGGAAATGGAGCGATGTTAGAGAGCCTGCTACTGCATCATTTTCTATATATCACATGTAAATATGATGGCCCACTGCCGTACAGACGACCATGGTCGCAGTTATAGGGCTGTAGATCATTTATTTATGGCATTTATTCTGGAAATAATGTGTTTGAACTCTCCACGATTTCTGAAAGGATACAAATTTGGAAATACTTTTAGAATTACTCTGCTTATATTGTTCTAGTCTATATCGGATCATATCGAATATAGAATAATGTTATTTCTGACTTTCCATTCATTAAAAATATATCATAGTGATCATATTTTGGTTGCTAAAGAAAAATGAAACACAGAAATCAACGTTTGATAAAATTGGAAGTCACTAAAGAGTAATCCGTCATTTTCAGGTAGATACTTAACCCACTGATTTGAAGAGTCTTGAAGCTAGTGTACTCCCTGCCGCTGTAGTTTCCTATCTGCACCCTGGGAATGCCAGAAATGTGCCTTTCTGCTTAGCTTTTGACTGGCAGCCCGGCACGCTCGGTTGCAAGTCAAAACCATGTTGCACATCCATCACTTGGAGTAAACAATTTTTGATTAATCGCCGCCACCGGACTGCGACTACCAGTGGAACTGGGTGTGGCGTGCACTTGGTGCAACTTTTTCCAATTGCTGGAATGAAAACAAAAAGCGCTGAAAAAGAAAAGCGCAAAAATACGAGTAGAATGAACAAAAACAACAGCTAACTGTTTGGCACGTGCAGTGCAAAACCGTCCCTAAAGCGCCGGACATGTGTATACAAATTGTGGATGGAGCAGCTGCTCTGCTTTTGGCCAATGCAAATTGTGGGCCTGATTGCTTGCTCTACGGCCAACCCAGCAGCAACCCACCAACTGGCCAACAAGAGCGGCCTTCAGCCAACAAGCATGAGCCATCAACCATCAACCAAATAGGACACTGAAGCCGGGTAACCAGCATCAATGGCCTCCATTTGGCTTTTGCATATTTGACTCTGGCTTCTTCCGTGCGGCAATTTGTGCCGTCAACCGTTGTTAAGCTTTACAACTTATCAAAGTGATCAGGAGAGTCGAGTTGGGTCCTGGTCCGGGTCCGGGGACACCACTTAATGGGGGTTTCTTTTGTGAATTTCGATACATATTAAACGGGTTATGCCGCAAAAGGATTACAACACTTGTCCCCCAAGCATATCATTATGGTTAAACAATTTTTCCCGACAACTTTATTAGCCCCGGCCGAATCGAGTGACCCGTGGCCCAAAAGGCAAAACGCAAAAGGGTTTTCGCCTCCCTGAGAGGCGTGCGAAAAATTCTAAACAAATAAATGAAAGGCAAGTTTGTAACCGGCAGGGTCCAGTGTGGAAAATTGCTATGCGGCATGCGTCAGCGTCGAAAACTATTTTATAGCTGATTCGTGTTGTCGTCGGCTTCGGAAGAGGCAAGGGTAGCAGTACGGGGCGAGGCTAACGAGACTGCTGGCCAACGGGGCGGATGAGTGGCGAGCGGGACGCTGGCGAATAAGTCAACGTGGCAAAATGTGTCAAAATGCGCAATTTATTTAATTCTCAACACAACACACACCCAGAATGGACCCTTTTCCATTGGATTTTAGATCTATCGTGCTCACTCGAAAAAATAGTTGACGAAAAATACTGGAAAAATTATCTAAAAGTTGGTCAAAAAGTTCGTGTCTGTTTTCCAAAAATATTCCACAAAGAACTAATAAATTTCAACAAATTTCTGTTTTTTTGTTATTATTATAAAAAATTCCTTTCACCAAGGAGTAAATAAATTGAAAATCTTGAATTGAGTAAATATAAATAGACTTAAATATTTCCCTCTTAAAATTCTTCTTAGCTCAACATATTAAATTTTCTTTTGGACTCCTAAGAGAACAGGATTTTTTTCAGCATGTGCCAGTAAAGTCATTTTCATACTTTGTTTTTTCGATTTGACTTGATGCTATTTAAGCGCAAAACTTTTAAGTTGTTCCACAAAAGTTTCGCAAGCAACATAAATTGGATTAAACCAGAAAGATGGCACCAACGCGGCCAAAGGGCCAAGGCGATGTCACACAACTTGCCAGCTTGGTTTCTGTTTTCCAATCCCATTTGGCTCTTAAACCCTTTTCATTTTTCCCTCTAACCATTCTAGCCAGCCAGTTCAGAAGAGAGAGAAGGTAAAATATTTGTTAATGTGTACAATTTTGAGCGAGTGCACGTGACGCCAGAAGAGAGGACTTAAAGCCGGAAAATAAGCCCGTTGGCCGGGTCAACTCATTAGCCAAATGTAGCCAAAAACTAAGCGTATTGCCGAACAACTTTCAACAGTCAGAATGGAGGCTGGACTGTTCTGGTTCCGGTTCCGATCGGCAAAATCAAATGATGGGGGAATGGGGCGAAAACTTTGGCCAAGCCCAGGGGAAAACCATAAATGTCAAAGTCAGCTAAAAGTTTGCATAGTTTTTGACTTTCAGCAGCGGCCCGAGGTCCTTCCAGTCGCCCCCAGATGCAGATCCTGGCCCGAGGCCCATGTGGTTGACATATTTGCTGGGGGATTATTAATTGAAACAAGTTAATTTGCCCAGAGTATTCCTCGGGACCAGAACCAGAACGAAACCTAGTACTAGGGCCAGGACCAGCATCATGGCCATGAACATGGTTTGGGGAAACTACGACAATGTCAAAGTAGACATTGCCAAAGGCGGGGCCACGCCCTCATCGCCCCCTTTTCATGTCCAGTTTGGCTTGACTGTATATATATATGTATATATAAATGTGAGTGTGTGTGTGTTGGCAGGCTAACAAGAAAGAGCCAAGCAAAAACGAGGAAAACAGCAAACAAAATGCCAGCAAAAAGTTATTAAGAGACATCATGTTCTTGTCCGAAGGATAAACTTTTCATATGCTTTTTGAATTAAACACTCAGTAATTTTTCTATCGCATGTGCACTATGCTATGCTATACACACACATTTGTATACATTTGTTTATTTGGCATATGCATATCTAGTTTGGATAAAGTTTCCCTGTGTCTGCGAGCAAAAACAACTTATAATTAGCATTTAAAGCCAAAGGAATTCGGAGACAACTTTTGGCAGCCAGTTGGATGTGCTGCAAGCTTAAGCCTAGTAATTGCTGACTTCAAGTCAGCATTTAATTCGAGGCATTTTACAATGTTCTCGAAGGCTCAAATCGTGGGTAATTGGCACACAAGAAGATTACTTCCCCGACAGACTAATGATGCATTTCTTTGTAATCAGTGCGCCTGGGTAATTCAAGATTGATTGACCTGCCAAATTAACCTGTCACGGCAAAAACCAAAACTCACTTCAATTGCTCTTACTGATGACTTCTGCCTGGGAGTGTGGTGGCCTTTAAGTGGCCTCGGAGTTTTTGGTGTAGATTTAATGGAGATGAAATGAAAATTCATATATTTATAACTTTAATTATATAATTTATTTAAGTAATTAGCCTTTAAGAAAGAGGACATACGAAATACGCATGAATTTGAACATATTATGTAAACTATAAATACCCCTTAAGAATTTCCCATAATATTATATCAATTGAAGGTTAATACCAGATCTCCCCGTTCAATATGTGATTGCAAAATTTATATATTGACTGATAAAAATAGCTAGATTTCTTCATCGAAGCTTTATTTATAAGCAATTTTTATGATCATAGCTACATTAATAGGGTTTGAAAGTAGTTCTTCCTGCGGCGTGTTGACTTTACGACTTAGCCTATGGTCGGCGTAAAAACTTAAAGCCGCAACCAATATCTGGTTATTGTTACTGCCAGGCCTCATTATTTATGCCCCAAGTTATGCGGCCAACAGAACATTAAATGCAAGCTGCAGCATCAGCAGGAGCAAAAGGCGAAGGACGAAGGAGCTGAAATAGGAGCTTCCTCCGCACTCCATCACCACAGTAAACTTTACCGCGCTCGTCTGTCCGTGGGTCTTAGTCTTAAACTATATTTTTTGCCTATTTTTGCTAACTACACTGTGAAAAATTGCTACATTTTATAGGAGTTATTCTGTCTGTTGTATATTTGATACTATTTTTAATATCCTTGCTTATGTCATGGGTTTCCGTGGAATATCCTTAACATCTTAAGCCTAGGCATCTTGTTGTCTGCTTTTAAAACATTTTCTCTCTCTGTAGACCGAGGCACAAATGTTTTGTGGAATGCGCTCAAGTCATAAATTTTACAGTACATTGGCGGCGGCTGCCTTCGCCGAGGCATTGCCATTGACTTGCACTGACTGTGTTTGTCTATGTACTTGGCGTTTACTTTTATATTTACTACAGCCCGCAGGATCTCAGTTTCCCCCACATTTTCCACCCTTTTTCCCCCTTTTCTTTCTCCGCTCTTGCCGCTATTCCCGCTCTTTAGCTGAGTGTAAACATCGCAGACAGGGCCGCGAGCATTCCGCTTTTATAGTTTATTGATGCCAAATGGGTGAAACTGCGCGAGTATTGACGTTGAAAATATTTAAGCTGCTGGATATAGGGATAACAGGGTGGCGTGGCGGCAACTTATTTATTTTAGCTGTTTGAACTTCATCAGGCAGCTCATAATGCCAGCGATAATCGCGCTGGAGGGCGTTAAATTTTTAAAATCCGAAAACTGCACTCAGAAGAACGTTCTTCTGGGGCATAGAACAGCAGCACATGACAGCGGAAATGAATCAAATGCACTCAACCGCCCAAGCACACACAGCTACTGTGAAAACCCTCCAACTAATCGGATTCTAATGGCAAAATAATTATCACAGGACTACATACTCACACACTCAAGACCCCATACTCCGAATCCAAATCCGACTCCGACTCCGACTCCGGCACAATTGCGCACATTGCATTCATAAATTTTGGAATGCCATTAGTTTTACATTTGCGGTTTGTGCTCGGGGATAACCGCAAAGTGAAAAGCCGCAAAATTTCCAAGTCATACGGAAATGAATGCCGCTTGTCCGGCGACAAAATCGAGAGGGGACTGGGAGTGGTCCAGGAAAATGGCAAAGGAAAATCCACACAAAGTCGGAGGACAGACACAGCCAGACCGAAATGTGGGCAGCTCGGTTAGCCCACAACATACATATTCGAGTGTTGATTTGTGCCATGTCTATATATCTGTATATCCGTGTATGTGTTTGCGTTCAATCAGAGTTTTCAATTAATGTTACATCTCCGCTTGGCACTCGGATTAAGTGCATTATATCCCATTGAGTTTATAGACCAAGTTATTGGAAAACTGCTATGGTAGATGGTTGGTTTTTAGAAGAACATCAATTTTAATATGAGCATAAAACAAGAAGTGAGAAAATTGTATGACTTTTATATGCAAGAATCAAAAAAAGAGACGAAATATTTTGTGTTCCTAATAAATCTGCGTAGTTGCCTTTAAGTTTCTGAAGAGTATATTTTATGTATGTTTTAATAAAGTCATAAATATATTTCGTTTTTAAGAACAAATTAGGAATATATATATCTTAGACGACCCAACATGATGCCGAGAGGAAAGGATATTGACAATCTCAAAACCTTGTTAGTAAAAATAATAAAAATATATTTTCGATTCAAATATGCAATTGCAAAATGTGAAAAGTTATTCGCACAGTGGTACCCATTCTCTGTCACGGCAATTAAACACGGCAACAAATAGAAAGCAATCGCCAGGCCAAACAAACAAAAATAGTCGTGTGCATCAGCTGAACGGGGCGACCAGCAGATCTTCCATAATATTCAATTCAATATTTGAAACCGCTACATAAATCCAAACATTTGCTCTGCCGCCGAGTTTGGTTTCGTTTGGTAAATAAGGCCAGACAACGCCGATGGAATTTGACAAACGTTTGAATTGGTTTGGAACTTAACCCACTAAGCACTTGTGTCGTGCAATTTGAAATGCATCAGATTTCACTATGCACTTGACTTTAATAATTGATGGGAAAATGTCGTTAATTGGTGTCGATTAATTTGAATATTCAATAGTTTAAAATAACAAATAATTTAATATGTGTTAAGACTATATAATTCTCTTCAAACATTTATTTAATTTATAAACCATAAATCCAGAAAATGTGATTCCCAATTAAAGAGGCAACGATACCAAGGGGTTAAGAGAGCCAGGCATCTGCATTTAGGCTTTCATGGGTTAGCTTCATTCAACATAATGACACAATGGCTGCCAGTGAATATTGTAATTAAAGTTGGGCTGCCGCCTGAAAAGAGGAAATAATCAATAGCGCGGCAACTGAATTAACTCCAGCACTCGTGCACAACGAGCCCCAGCCCAGACCCAGGCACACAAACCCAAGTCAAAGCCCATGGAATGGCCATCGTCCATCCTAGTATCGTTCGTCAGGAAGCAGGAGATGGACTCCCTTGGTCAGCGCTTAATGCGAAAATTCAATTAGTGGCATAATTAGTTGTGGCAAGCGTTGAAGTTCAGATTTTGGGCGACTCTGGAGGAGGTGAAATTGAATGAATGCCACACACACACTCCCACACACGCAGACCCGTTGATGAGCAAAAAATAAATAAAGTTAGGGCTGAATTTTACTGCCGCCTCTTGTGCTGCGATCTTGCATTGGCGTTGTGTCTTTGCGCTTGATTAATGAGCATTAATTAATTCGGGCTAATTTACGAGCGACTAAGTCCGCTGAATCCCGACTCCAGAATCCCGAATCCAAACTTCCAAGCTCCATTTTCATTTTGGGGCAACCGTAAGCCCAGAGCCGCGCAGCGCATTGGTGTTAATTAACTAAATGCAACTGCAATAAAATTGATTGTTTTCACTTTGTTTGCAATGCAAATTGCTATGCCTAATCCCCCAGGCAACCTGCAATGGCCACCAACAGCCAACAGCCAGCAACCAACAAACCTGCAACCTGCAATTCGCAATCGGTGGACCAGGAAAAACGTTGAGGTCAGCCAACCACCGCTGACATTCGGAAATGCCCGAAAATTGTTTGGCTCCGGTCGGGATTCGGGATTCAGGATTTAGGATTCGAGATTCGTATTCGTTAGTCGTTCGCTGGAAATGACACTTTTCGCTAACATATGCGAGGTCCTGCGGTTCGGCCCAGCTAAATTGCAGCGACAGCAAATTTAATTAGAGTTTGAGGGGGCCCACACGGCAACTGAATGCGTGCCTGTGAGTATCTATCTGGGTATCTATATAGCTGGGTATCTGAATGCTAGGATGTTTGGATGTTTAGATGTCTGGTGGACAGATGCACATCGCAAATACACACGGACAGTCGTGCACTAAGAGACGCAGCCTGCTCGCGAAACAAGTCAAATAACAAGTCACGTTTCAATGGCTAATGAGGTCATGTGTAAGAGCCAATGACGGATGCGGCCTAGCCAGGCATACACTGATAGAAAATAGTTAATTATGGGTGTAAGCAAAGGTTAAGTTTGTTACCTTTTAAGGTGATACTCAGAAAAACTAACTAATCATTGAGGGAAACCAAATCAACCTTTTGCGACGTTCTTCTTATATTTGGATTTTTGTTTCCTTAATTCTTTGTTAATAATAACAAATGTGGATAAAGCTTTGCTTAATATTAATCCCCTTTCTTCTTAACACTTAAGATTTACAAAATATTTAAAGTGTTAAAAAAAACAAAACCCCTTTTGCTTACAAACATAAGGATATAGGCACACAACTTAATGAAAAACGATTTCTCCAAGTGCCGTCTGCCATGGTAATCCATGAGCAGCTCAAAGCCATTGTTAGCCAGGTGGAAGGTGGAACTGGAAGGTGATGTGAATGAGGAGAGAGGAGTATGGAGTGTGGTTGCCGTTGCCGTTGCCATTGCCGTTGCCGTTCCTGCAGACTGTCACTTGGCTGGGCGGGCACGTTATAATAATGACGACGTGCAGCGGCAACAAGAGCAGCAGCCGCTCAAATGGAGGTCGTCTGAAGTGCCACCGACGGATATCTGGCTGAATGACTAAAGTTAACACTAACTTGGCAAACAAATAAACATGGAAACAGGGAACAGCAGGAGCAGGAGCAGGGTCTCCGAGGAGCAGCAGGACCAGGACAATATGTCAACACACATGAGCACTTCGGCTTTATGTGCCCGTGTGTGTGTGTACATAGGCATATAATTTCACCTTCCGACTTGGGCGGCCCTTAAACTGTTTGCATTATTGTTGCTGGCTGCTGGTTTGCGGGTTGTTTGCCAGTCCTGTTTGGACGATGCATTACAATTACAATTACAATTAGAAAAGTGTATTTTGTAATTGTATATTCAGTAATTTGCCATGCATGTGCGCCGCACAGATGATGACCCAGGCCATTAACCCCGGGCCACTCCTCCCGTACGCCTAGCCCAGAGTTTCCACTGGGTACACCCACAAAATGAATGTGGAAAAAATTCAAAAAGGCCAAGGCATTAGCTGGGATCCAAACTCTATGCACATGCTTTATGGGCTTGGTTTGGGCCTGGCATATGATATGATAATAAACATTTTTGTTTGCCGTCGTCCCCAGCAGGACATTAAAGCCTCGAACAAATGAGCCACATCAGGGGCAACAGCCTAGACTCTCTTAAATCTTACTAAAAAAAGTAGTTAATCTTTTAACAGCCTAAGGGGGAAAATATTCAAGTGCTAATTCCTTGGAAAGATTTTTTACTTTATTTTAAAATATTTCCTCAGCTGAAAGAAAATTCCTGGCTCAGCTAAAATTTGTAAGGACTTACACAAGGAATTTCAAGCTGTGGTATTTATCCGATTTGCTTTGACTGCAACGACCTCCAGCTTTTAATCCTGCCAATAAACTGAAACTTTAAATTGCGCAAACTATTGAAAGTGCTTAGCTTAATCAATATATATATAGATATATATATGCTAGGAACCTGCACATGACTTAGCCAAATGCAAATATGCGACCTCAGCGACCCTCGTTTATTTAGTTACTCGAAGTTTATCTGATGTGCCTTACACCTTTATAAATTTTGTATAGGTTAATATGAAACTAGGAATTATTATCTTTATGTCATTTTAAAGGGTTATATATATGAATCAAGATGGACCATATTATATCTATAACTTCAAAGTTCAACACATTTTCGTATATATTCGAAACATAGAAAGTGAAGTTTAAATGTTGTCGATCGTATTTTTGAGTGCAGTTCAAGCTCAAAAGTCGGTGCCAATAATGGAGTCACGTCGCACTTATGAAAAATATGCGATAATCCAAAGAGGCAAAGTTACAGCGGGCCGAAAGCGTGGATCGGCTTTAAAAGTTTCCTATCGGCAGGCATGTGTGCCGCATTTGTTGTTCGACTGTTCGACTTGAGATAGGAGTGCTGGCAATTAAGCAGCCAACTTTTTTATGGCCTGGCCATAATTTGATTGTGGGACTGGCAAAGGAAGGAATCGCAGAGAGCGATTCATTTGCATGACAACAACCAGGTGGAAGGACTCATCCACCTGTCGAGGCACGTACGCAAGAGCCGAAAGGAAAACACGGACGCGAATAAAAAAAAATGTGGTATATGCAAAATATTGCGTATACGCACCGGGTGACAACAATAGAGGCTGGATAATCAGGAAGTGCTGGTGGCGGAGCATCAAATTGATTTCTGGGCCTGGTCGGTAATCGATATCGCTACAAGTAGACGTGACTGCTCGTTCGGGCCAAACAATAATAATTCATAGCCACACGGGTTGTCCTCGCAAAGGCTTAACGTTTTATCCGGCCCAGGCGACACATTTAAGCGCACTTCCTGCAGCTGTTGCTGATATGGAACACCCACCACCTAGCTACCAGTAATCCTTCCCATCCCCCACCCCCACCCAGGGTATCTGCTCTGCCGCGTCCTTGTCTCTTATCAATATGCACTCGCATTAAGTGAGTTTATATGCGATAGAAGTAGCTCTAGGTTCCTCTGTTCGCATTCCCACGCTGTCTCCTCGCAAAACCCACACACAAATTCTGGAGGGAGAAGGACATTCGCAGAGCGCTGTCTGCCGCCTCGTCTATGCGTTCTCGCACATTTTTCTCTTTTCATAAATTTTTGAGTGACATTTTTGATGACATCAGAGCTTTATGCCATATGCCCTGCCAGACCCAACTAAAGGCACCTGTCACCATTGCCAAATGTGGCATGGCATGTTAAAGCGGCAAGTGTTAAGATGTCAACGGAAAAGGGGAGAACCCCGGTTGCCAGTTGTCAGTCGGCGGCACAGGGAATCTTCAATACGCTTAAAGAACCGACAAAAGTGAAATGAATAAATAATAATAAGGTATTTCTCTTTTTTACATATATTTAATGAGTTAATGGATATAATTTTTATTATGTTTTATGTTTTATTTCCCTTCTCAGAACTACTCTTTCATTCATAAATAAATATCCCAATTTACTTAGATATACTTCGTGAAAAGCAAAGCAAATAACATAAATCCTTAGTAGTTTTGGCACTCAACCCCGCCAAAATGAGGATTCCGGATGAGTTGCAAACAACTTGACAAAGTCAACGGGGCTCAAGGACTAATAGGGTCTGTGCCGACTCCTGCTCTCTCGTCCTTTGTATCCTTTCACCTTTGGCAAATGTCTGAGGCTCTTTCTGACATTGACACAGAGTCGCAGAGGGCAGGATGGAGGGTCGGAGGATAAGTGCGTAGGCCGTCTAACAGGATTATCTGCGAAAAGGTTACGCAATGCGTTATCACGTATCATAAAGCGTAATCTCGAGCGCGTGGTTTGTATTTACATGGCCCCCAGTAGATTGCTGTTTAAAATTTGATGCATGGAAACGCGCTGACTCCTCGGCGTCTTTGTCTTACGCCAAATTAAACAAATGCCCGTGGAAAGTCAAGTGGGTATATACTGGCATATCACCCGCTTAAAGCAACCTTGAAGTTTCCCGGTTTTTTGGCGAAAAATCAATTGAGCCTAGGTGAACGAATCGCGCACAGCGATTTATTCAATTTTTTCGCGGCAAGGCTAATAAATGGATTTTCGGTGGGAACGAGGTTTTTGGGGTGCAGATACGGAGCGAACTGGAGCTGTCATGTCGCGGCTTGGCAGGGAAAATGCTGCACGATTTATGCGCCTTACACGCTAAGCTCCAAAGTATGCTACATAAGCTGCAGCAGCCCTGCACTTGGAATAAAGTTGTGATGAAAATGAGAAGAAGTGTTCTTAAATACTAAAGATTTATATCATCTTAAGCATATATAAAAGATAATAAGTAATCACTTTGAGTGACACCCAATCGAAAAAGCTAATCTGGCTTTTCAATAAAACATTTTTAAGAATCATAACTTAATCAGCCTCGTTTAATAACTCAAAGTGGCCTTCAAATGGTTTGTAACAATCGATATATATATATATATTAAGTATTTCTGAAAAATGTTTGTGATTTTTCCAAGTGCTGGAAACCCTACAAACGACGTTGAAGGCGCCGCCGCATATGTTTGGCTGTTTGGTAAGCTGAAATTCAAATTTTTTCACTGCCAAACTGAACCGAGCGCAAAAAGGGGTTTTGGCTTAAATGCGCCACGCCATTTGTCAGCGTAATAAAAATCAAACACACACATTCGGAGGGGGAAACCTCAAAACCGTACAGCACCGGCATCGGCTCCAGCTCCAGCTCCGGAATAGAGGATTCCTGGGTGTGGATTCGGGGATTTGGGGTGCAAAGGAGAGCTCTAGCTATTGCGAATTTATATTGGCCACATTTGTAGCCCTTGGCTGGCAGTTACCTTGAGCGCTTTTTGAAGTTTTCGCATTTATTTCACTTCGCTGCTTCAATTTTTTTCCAACGCCCACTCATTGTAATTGTGTGTGCACTTTGCCTTTAATGCGGCATCGTGTCAATTCGACCTTACCTCCACCAAAGGACCTTCACTCAACTCGACCCTGCGCCACTCCACTCCACTCCATGTCGATGTGTTTTTACGGCGCAATTTATTGCGGCAATTTCTCGCTCGCAAATGCAAATGCAGGAGATCGGAGATTCTACGCGACCGCTCACCGCGCTGTTTACATTAGTTATTACGCTTATTTATGTGATTTTATGTGCTGTGCCGCCCACTTGACTAGAGACCTTAAAATTGATGCGCACTTGGGGTCTCCAGCTCTGCCACGAGTCCCGCTATTAAATTAAGTTTAGTGCCCTGCGATATGGCCAAGCCTTTTGTCTTTTTCTGTCTTTGCACCTCCGACGACTCGTCGCGGAATTTCAGCCCCGAGCGGTGAGAGCATTGAGAAATCACCAAATAATTGCCGCGCTTACACTTTGTCGCTTATCTCGGGGCAACATTTACAACAACAGCAGTGGCAGCATCAAAAGCAACAGCAGCAGGAACACTTGGAAAAATATTTGTAATTAATTGCTTTGTTTTTATTAGTTTTATTACTATTTAATGATAACTTTTCTTTAGAAAAACTATCAAGCTGAAATATAGACTTGCAATGTTAACAAAGGCCGTATTAATGATTTTAGAATATTTAAGCCTATAAATTATATTTTTTACTTCTAACCAACCAAATCTTAGATTATTTCTAAAAATATATTAGGAAAAGCAATCTTGAATCCCAAAAATTATTACTTTTGTTTGAACGATTTAAAGTCGAATTTTATAGGAATGAATAATGGGTTTTCTTAATCTTTTCTAAATTTTTATGGACTCGATTATCTTTTATAAACACCAGAAACCATATATTTTATAGAAGAAAAAAAACAAATTTAAACCGATAGGAACTTTTGCTCGGAGTGTATGAAAACTACAAAGCATCGCTTATTCCTATGGGAACGGGGCAGGCAACAAATTACAAATTCAACAAGCGCCAAGTGGACAACCCTCATTAATTTTTGGACCCCTGGCTTCCCCCAGCCGGCCCTTTGGCTGGCGAAGTTTTCTATTAAAATTAATAATGTTGCTAAAAACAAAGCGGCGGCAACAATAAAGCCTTGGCCAATGACAAAGTCGCCCTGCAGGGCGCTCTAATAAGTTGCGGGGTTCGCTCCCATCCCCTGGCAACGGACAATGTCACTCCGGATTTATCAACAGCGCCATCAATAAGTGTTCCACGGGGGTTCCCCGAAGGTGGCGAAAAACGGATGGGTTTTTTTGTGAGTGGTTGCCAAATGGCAGCGAAAGGTGTAAGGCGATCCTTTTCAAAGCCGAAACGCCTGGGAGTTTTACTTTGTGGTTAAACTTGCTAGATAACAAGTGAATATAAATAGCCCGGAGTTCAAATCTCCCTTTTATTTGCGGTTCAAGTAAAGCTTTTGATTTGGAGTGTAATTTCCGTGCAATTATTTCCTTCTTACAGTCCCTCAACCTTTGAAGTTTTGTTCCGCAATTATTGTTATGGCCAGCTTAGATTTTTACTTCATTTTTGTAACTTTTAAACCATGAAGTTTAGCATTTTGTTAAATATTTTACTTATTGCCATAAAAAGCACTTTAATTTGATTTTAAAAATGCAAGCTAACACTTTATGAGCCAGACATTATATAGCCGTAACCTCTGCCGTTTTCACACAAAAATGCAAACACTCGTGTTGCGCGTGGAATATGTTAATTAGGCAGACGTAAAAGTGTAATTGGAATAGTAATGAGTGGGTTACAGACATGAAAACACTATTTTAATACATTATGAAAACACAGTTTGATCCAATATTGTTGTTTGAATGAGGGCAAAACAAACAAACAGTCACTAGATGTTTGTGATTTTCTGACAAAAGTATCGTTTTAATAATGCAATTTAAATGGCAAAGAGCACGTCAGTTTCAGGCGAGAGTTATGCCACTGGTTTTGGGGCAACTTCTTGGGAAATCTCACAGCTCTGATGGTTTTCCATTAATTGAGTTTCGTCCAAACGATGTACGAGTACGAGTATGTGTGCCGGTTATTCCCTTGATAATTATTCATTCTCCTCTTGGCAACACATTACCCATGTCAAACGGCAAAAGGCGCCCGCCCTTCGTTTGTCTGAACTTGTAATTGAAACCACCATTTCGCCTCCGTGGATCCTTGGTCCTGGCTCCCTCTGTCGCCGATGTAAAATAATTAGCATTATGCTGTAGCATTCGTTGCCATCATATCACAAAGGCTAGTTCTGGTGTGCCAACGCGCCTTACTGGCAACAAATTAATTGAGTTGCCGTGTTATGAATACTTCATGATGAGGGTGCCGGGATGGGGATTCGGCCAAATAACCGCAGGTAACCTAACGAAGCTTGCTCCGTGTATAAATATTTGAGGCAATTTTCAAGTGCGCCGGGACCCTTGGCCTTTGTCTTTGTGCGTGAAGAGTAAATAGCGCATTGGCAAACAAAGTGAGGGAAAAGCTTGGGAAAAAGCAGGAAAAAGCAAAGGCGGCCCAAACTGGTAAAGCAATCAAAGAAATTAGCAAACAGAAAGTACAGAAAAAATGTTACCAAAATGGGAGGAAACGGAAATGGCAAGAAAGGAAGAACATAACGCAGTGCAACGAATATAAATAATTCAATGTTTCCACTTCACTTGATGGCTTGCTCTTTGTTTGCACTCCTGGCACTTTTTGTCTGTCGGAAAATAAGCAATTGAATGCTCGGTTAAATGTAAGAAAAATCAATTTTCCAAACAATTTTACTGCTGCCTTTCGCATTTGATTGTGTATTTTTATGCACTTGTCGCCGGCTGCGGGCAATGCTCCTTTCCGAGTACTACACTCCACTTTCTACTCTCCATTCGGGCTTTGTTTTGCTGAATAACCCCGGGAAACCCTTTCTTCCTCCTCTCTAAGCCCCCTCCGAAAAAAGGGCAATCAAAAGCACAGCAAAATCAATCGTCAAATCACTTGAGTGCGTTCTCCTCCGCCTGTGGAACTTTTTTCGTACTTTCAATAGGTACTCCTCTCATGGAGGGTATATGGTAGTCGTTTAGAACATCAAGATGGTGATCCTGAACTGAACATTACATCGAAATATATGACTATTGTGAATAGAAACAATACATAGGACTGCTTTCTTATATGTAAAATTGTTATAGAACTGTCTTTTAAGTTCAAAAACACACTATAGGGTATCCGATAGCACTGAGTACTATCCCGAGTCATCTAACTTGTTTTTCTTTAGTCTATTGTTGCCTTTGCAGCTGCTCTCCCCTTACCAGAGTTCGTTTTGTTTTGTTTACCCGTCAGTGCGATGCGACCAAAATGGCAGGCTAACGATTCCTCCGGGTCCGATAGCTCGACTACGGCGGAGAGAACGAAAGAGATAAGCATATTCTCTTAGCTCCGCTCTACTCAACTCAACTCAGTTCAGCTAGAAACTGGTTGAGAAACATTGAAAAAAACACATTTGTTTCATTTTGGCAACTTTTTAGGTCACATTTTTTCTTCAACACTTGTCTTGGGTTTTAGTTTGTTCTCGAGATTTACCACAATATCGTATCCCTTTTATCAAAACATTGTCGCGTGACCATAAAAGCTAAACCATAACGATAAGATATTTTATTACCATAACAGTTGTAAGCAGATTATCAAAAGATTTAAGATTTAAGATTCTTTTATAAACCAAACAGGTTTGAAACAGCTAAAACGGTATGCCTAAAAGTATGCTCTAAAACATAAGGTAATCCTTTCTCATGAATTCATAGTACTTCTTGACTCTGACCTTAACTTATGATTTCTTTATCATCAAATTTCCATTTAATTGCCATTGTTTTTTTTGTCGTGTAAAAGCTGGTTTTGCTGGTAGCTGGTTACTGGTCTTCAGCTGCGACTTTGGCCGGAGCTTTCGGCGTTTTAGGCGCTTCAATTGTGTCACGCATGCACGCACGTTGCTTCCGTTTTTCCGGTTGCCGGGTTTGCTATTTTTCCTGCTTCCTCTCCTACTTATTTTCTTGCCGGCGCTTGGGAAAACAACAGGACGGGAGAGAAAAACTGGGTACAACAAAAGGAAAGAAAAGGAAAACAAACCGATTGGAGGGAAAACGAGGAGGCAGCGACAGACTGGAAAATTTGCATGTTTGGACATGTTGAAATCTTCTTGGGAGTTGCTTGTGGTACCGAGTTCCGCGTTCCCTTTTTTCCTTCTCGCACTCGATTTAGCCTAGCATGAAAATGAAATTTGCATTTGTCAGTGGCGTTGAGAGGATCCCCGAAGAGCCCCATTCCCAAAATCCTGCAAAAGTCTGCCGAAGTTGAATTAATTTCCGCTCAGTCCTTCCTCCAGGTCCAGGTAAACCGCTTACAAAGGGTCATCCAACAGCTAACTCCCAACTTACCAAAGTCCAGCTACGCCCATGTCTCTCCTCTGTGTGTCGGCACATTCGTCTCAAGTGTAAACATGCATTCGACTAAGTGAAACAGTTTTCCGGAGGAAAGGCTGAGGCCAAAAGCATTGTTTGCCAAGTAAAAAAATCCTAAGCGGAAAAAAGAGTACCCAGAGTGGGAGGAAGATCACATATAGGGGCACGTGTTATTGCATTTTAAAGAGATTTACATTCAACACTCTTAGCCATAAATGGAGCTTTGGTTTAATCGGTTTAACCATGGAATTATTCTATTTTAAAGAATAATTGATATGTATTAAATCAAATTTCTCAAAAAAATTAAAATTGAATTAATTTTTTACAATCATTTTATGTTTATTCATACATCTGTCTTATTGTACTTAGCTTTACCATAAGGACAATGTAATTTTAATGATGTTAATAATGTTTCAATGATTTATATTTAATTGCCGGTTTTGCATGTCCAGAGCCGGACAATATGGCATATCTGGATAAAATTGTACCTTTCATTTATAAAACGAAACAAGTTTTAAATAAGTTCGAATGTTTTTCAAAGATTTGATGACTCTTGCCTTAAGGAAGTTTAGACTAGGAAAATGAGATTGCAATTAGCTAATGTAATGTCTGGCCTAAGTGCCACTCCCATTTATTGCGGATTATCCTGGCATGGCTAGGGCTAATAAGTTGCCAGAAGTTTTGCAACTGGATGATATGCATCTGGGGGCTATTGCCATATCGTAAGCGGAAGATGCTAAACAAATTTAAAGCAGGCAATCGCCCGAAGGTCATGTTGTCGTTTCCTGCGGCAGCAGCAGTTCCAGAAGTGGCAGCAGCAGTAGCAGCACCAACTCAACAGCAACATCAACAGCAGCAACACAGTGGCAGCAGCAGCAACAGCAACAGCAACAGCAACAGCAACAGCAGTTGGCAACGCACACAGCTGGCACCGGATGCCCGGGGAAGCTCGTGCCACAGTTAAAAGTTCAATTTGCGCAATAGCGGTAAAGGCATTTCCATCCACCGCCCACACACATCCTCGACCTCGTCCTCATCCTCATCCACATCCCCATCCTCAGCCTCGAAGGGGATCCATTGAAGCGTAAGGAACAGGAGCTGAAACCCAGAAGCAGCATCAGCAAAAGGAAATTTTGCGTTAAATTATTACTTTCCGTTTATGCAAAGCATTTGAGCGCACTCACTTTGCTTTAACGCTGGTTTGTGGTTATGTTTTCTGTTGTTCCCCAAACAGTGTTTCCAGGGACAGCTGTGTCCAAATAAATAGTTGTAGTTAGCTTGAAAGTTGGATATATATTTAATACTTAAATGGATTGGAAAGCTATTAAGTTGGCGAGAGAAAGATGATTTACTTCCCTATTTTGCAAACAAAAAGGCACCACCAACTAACCTTATCAGATAGGAGCTGCATACCATTTAATCAAGAAAGAGCGCTATTTTTGTGACCCCTACTGTATACATATAATATCTGGCAGAAGGGCGAATTTCCATCCGGACTGTGTGCGAATTAGTATGTGCGACAAGCAAGGAAATTGCAATAGCATCTCATGATGCCACTAAATGCAACGGCAAAGCCAGCGACAGCAGCAAGGAAAAAATTCATTTGCAGCATTTGCAAAAAATTTTCATACACCCCAGAGGTGTCGGGGGAAATGTGAATGGGGGCAGGGGATAGTGGGAAAAGTAAAATAGAATGGGGTGCATTTTATACTCACACACACACACACACATCTACACAGCAGCTGCGGCACACTAACTGAAATGAAACGAATCGTAACGTGGAAATTGCCGGCGCCGCCACTGTGTGAATGCATTTTAAAGTAAACGCCTCGCTTTTGTCATTTTAATTTTGCGGATTTTCCCATTTTCATTTCACGCCACTGTCTTCTCTTCCTCCTCCCTTTTCCTCAAGGTTAGGCTGTTTTTTAATTGAAAATGTTCTGGCAACTGGCAACTGCCAACTGACAAGCTGTTACTGATACTGCCACTGTCACTTTTAAAAGCTATAAGTTGCCCAGAAAGAGACTGCACATCGCAATGAATTAAAATCGAAAATAAGTCTAAAGAGGTTTTAATATAACACTTAATTAATAGTTAAAATTGAAATTTCAATAGCTTAAACAAGAAGAGTTCTCTTTATTTACGGCAGAAGAAACTACATTATTTGTTCTGTGTAATGAAGTCAGTGAGTTACCGAACTAAACTCTAGCCGAGTTCACCAGTTCACTTGGCCCTCTTCACATGTTGGCCATTTATCTTGCTCAAGGTAATAAAATGTCTATAATTAGTCATTTAATATACAGATTTCCGTTTTGCGTCAAGGGGCGAAAACTTTTGCCAGGCTTCTGCTTCCTGGAAAACCGAAGCGGAAAAAAAGACCGAAGGAACACCCAACGAGAATTGAGAACAAAGTTTTTCCTTCGGCTCACATGTGGGCAGTGCCCTTGTGCTGGGGTGGAGTAATTTAAGTACAGCGAATGATAAACTACTAAGCAGCAGACTAGCCGACGAGCTGGGTGGCCGACTCCTGAGTGCCAGACTGCCTTGGCGAACCTAAATAAATGTGCAATTAAGAGCTGCTCGCCTTAGTGTTGGACCGCACAATTTGCTGCCAACTTTTGCCCAGTCCACATAAATACTTATGGGTGTATGCCAGCACTGAGGGAAACAGTCATTAAAATGTGGAATAATGTCAGGCCGCGTAAAATCTTTCTCATTAAGCATAAATATAAAATCCGAACGGTTATAAAACTAGACAGGGTTTGCCTTGATCGTAAAATCCCGCTGAATTTAATAGAATCCTTAAAAAGGTCACAAAATTACAATGTTGCTAGCTGTTAAATCTAATCAAAGATGAGTTTTAGCTCCGGGTATAATTTATAATGTCAGAAATCTGAACATTTCTTTCAGTGCAGCCATTATGTGTGGCTGTGTGGTCGTATAAACTTTTCGTGTCTATGTGTGTGTTGGGCACTTTTAACGTAATATGCTGCCGCTTGCCTGCCTGAGCTATGAGCATTTTTATAATAAATCTTGGCGCTTCCGTTTTTGGTTTGCAAACTTCCTGTTGGCAACGTCTTTAGTAGCCGGCGCTGGCAGACAGCAGGACAGAGGGGCAGATAGTTGAGGAACCCAGAACCCAAACCGAGCCGAAACCAACCCGACTGCTCTGTGATTTGCACGCAACATATGGACTGCGCTGTATCTATATCTCTGGATGTACTATATATACGTATATCTGGCAGTGGGAGTGCAGCTGCAGCAGAAGAAGAAACTTCAGAGGGAAATAAATCTTCAAGTTTTTGCTTTATTGCAGTTGTCCGGCTCTACTACATACACACATCTCACAGTCAGCCTCATCCAACTTATTGCGTATACGTCGTGTTAGCCCGATGGAGGCTCAAGAGAAGGAGAACACGTGTATTTCCCGGCAGCAGCATTTACATAATCTACAGTTAGTACAACCTTTTCGGACAACTGACGCACGCAGTCTTTATGGCCTATTGTGGGTGCTTGTACCGCGGACATTTTAACGAGGACTCAAATAAATTTTAATGTCTTTTAAATGATTTCCTGGGTGGCCTCAAAAAGGGCTTGATCTATGGCCACGTCACTCCCTATTTCTGACACCACTTAATGGCCAATATTCTACGTGTTTACGAGCCCGCTTTGGAGGCTCAATACCCGACTTAGTCCAGTATTCAAGTCCAGCCAGGCGGCGAGAGATCCTTCATAAATACACAGTTTGGGCAGAACATCTGCTACAGCTGCAGCTGTACATTGAATACACTGCCTGGATGTGAATAAAGCCTTTTGGTGGTGGCGGGCGAAAAAAAAAACTGAAAGGAAACAGAAAGTACACGTGGAAAATCAACAAAAGCTAGACGAATCAGGAGAGTCGAGCTTAAATGTTTCTTTGGAACTGCGAGTGAAAAATGCAACCATGTCGTCTGTGCCTTACATATTTACATATTTATGCTGTCTGCTTTTCGTTTTTTTTTAGTATTTCTTTGCTCTTATTGCTTGATATCTCCGCAGCAGCCGGAAAAAATGCATTCCCGGCCCATTCAACTTGAGATTTCCAGTGGTAACGACATTTCTGAAAGGGATGCCACCAATTGTGAACTGAAATTCTCCTTTTTTTAAGCTTCAACTTTACTCTTCAGAGGTGTCGAACGTTCAAGCGGGCACTTGTTTCAGGTATAAACTAACCTCAAGAGGGTCATTATGGAGTCTGTGAAGTTTTAAGCCAGAAAACCAGTTTGAGCCGTGATTGTTTCAAGTTAGAGAACCAGCTTGAGTTTTGATTGTTGGCCTAACATAAGGATAGTTCAATAAAAAAAAATAAGTTTATAAAGTAGGTAGTTACTGAAAGACACCTTGAACAAGGTAGAAATCTTTAAAAATCCATCATATTATTTTCAAGTTTAAATTTTGGAGTACTTCAGTTGTGCCTTTAACTTTATAGTCTCCTCAACATATTTATTCAATACTATTTTCAGTGCTGTGTTTTACCTCAGGCAGAAAGAATAATAATAATAATAACCTATTATTGCAAACTTTGGGAACTTTTACTTCCTATGGCCCTCGATGGCAATGGGATCAAAGCGTAAATTATAAAATATTTTAATTCAAAAATCTGGCCCAGCTTTGAAGCTTTTCCGCTGTCCAGCTAGTCCTGTATCCTGTGTCCTGTGTATCCTGTTTGTCAACCAGCCAGCCCAGTTTCGTAGCCTTTGTCTCCTCGGACCCCGAGTTATGGCCCCGCGGCTGTTTTGCAAAACAAAATTAGAGGCAGCAACAACCCCTCCTGAAGGAAATAAAAACCGAAAAAATTGTAATGCAAATTTAATTAGGTTTTAAGTGCTTCGGCAAGGACAGCCGCGGCGACGCTTTTGTTGTTTCTGCTGTGTCTTGTCAAATATTTACTTTGAGAGCGACCGGCAATAACAGGCAAAAAGGTTGGCCATTCCACAAGCATTCAACTACCCCGAAACAAGAAGGTAATGAAATTTTTCGCGCCGAGTTTCGAAACAGTTTAAAGTTATTACGGCCGACTGACTACGTGTCCACCGGCGGGAAAATTGATTTTCCACAGGCAGGCTTAAAGAGGGATTGCGGATGATCCTGCAACCAGGGTCTAGGCCCTGGACAAATATTTGACCAGGCTTAGGCATAATATTGACATTAGTGCTTCTGACTTGCGGAGCCGAAAGCTAATTAGCGTGACCCGCATCACATGGAGATCGAAATGGCGACAGAGAGAGAGAGAGGGAGGGAATCCAATTGGTTTATTGTCTGGCAAAAGTTAGTCAATGAAAGTTTTTAGCGTCCCGGCAAATATGCAAATATTTGCACAACTTTATTAAAATTCATTTTTGTCATTCATGGCGGTGGGTGAAAACTCTTGACAATTATTCTGCCAACTTGCTACTTTCAATGTGGGCACGCAGGCATGCAAGGAATTTTTGTGCTAAGCGGCAATAATTGCAAATTCCACTGCTGCACACATGCCCCTCCCGGCGACCACGCCTCTTTCGACACATACACACACAAACACACAGAAGGACCCCTGGGAGGCGGAAAACTTTTGCCTTGTCTAACTGTCGGCAAATCGCAGAGCTCTGCGAAAATCTTTGCCAAAATGTTTGCCATAGGCATTCTGGCAAAACTTTTTGAAGCTCTGGCATAAGTATGCTGCGGCTTTTTATATGGCCACACTGCATGCGGCTCTGTAAATTGCACACATTGTAATCTATGACACGCCCACAATTCCACACACACATTACCAAAGGGGGGGGCGGAGTAATTAAAACTGATTAACAACAGCTGAAATCCCACCATGAATGGAATAATGCCAATATAATGCCCATTCGTATGGCTTCAATTAGTGCAGCGAATCAGTGAGATTTTTTGCCCGATGCAAACATTGTTTTTATGCCTAGATGCTGGGTACAGTGGAGACTCTAGTGGGATGATTTTTTGGCTGTCGTTTCGGAACTTTGAAACTTTGTTCTGCCAAAAACAAACACGCAACTTATACTCTCTGACTGCGGTCATAATAAATTGAATTAAATAATTCATTTCCCGGGCAGACTTTTTGCATTTTGTTGTATGAAATGAATATTTGAGTTATTTATTGGCCTCATTTTCATTGTCAGCAACTTGTTCTTAATTGCAACTACTGATAAATCAAGAATAATACTACTTTGAGGTTGGCAGAGGTAATTAGACTTGAGTGTGAACCTATGAAAATTAATTAAGCGGATCAGATATCATCTGGGAAAACCATTACTGAGATAACCTGGAAATGGAGCTCATATAGTATATATTTCACTTATAAAATATTAGATTACTCATTTATTCAAATGGTTTTTATAATGAAAATAAGAGAATAAGTAGCATTATTCGAAAATAAAATATATGAACCACTTAAACAGTAAACACCTATAGAAATCAGACATTTGAGGTGCAACTCACCTAAAAACTATTATAGCTATTGCAAAAAATACTGATTCAACATTCATATTGGCATGGGTAAACATAATTAAATAACTGTTAATAAGGCAGAACTTATAAAAAGATAATTGTTACCTTTAAAAAACGCGGAAATTACTGCATTCTTAATCTGATGTTAAACACCCCATTGAAAATAGAGCATAGGGCAGACCCTGAACAACCCATTCAATTGTTTTTCTGCAAACAATATAATTAAGCTGAAAAAGCGCTCTCTTTCGGAATCCCCACGGTTGTTCGTTTTTGTGTTACAATTGTGTTTTTTGTGGCAGTTTTTATGAAGCCACTAAATTATGCGGTGCACACAGTTTGGGCAGGACTGTCAATTGGCGCTATTATCATCGTTGGCGCGATTCCACGCACACAAAGCGCTCTTGGCCAGAAAAAAGACCAGAAAAAGGAGAACGTATTGGGTTGATAGACATTCCGCTCAGTAGTCAAGCAGCGGAAACGTTACGTATGCGACCCGTGAGCCGCCTGCCGCCTGCCGACTGCCAGCAAACATAACTAACAGTTCAGTGCACACACTTTGCTCCGACTCTGGATTTTCGGGTCTTCGAGCACCAAGCACCGAGCACAGAGCACAGAGCACCGAGCAGCTGCTCCAATTGCGACGTGGCTTGGTCGGCAAAAAAAGGATAGCCAAAGGTGCCAATTGTTTGCTGGTATGCGGGCACGTATGTGTGAATTTATCGGTTGACATGACAATGCAGCTGCAAAATGCTGGCGTCGAACAGCACTTCAATATGCTGCCAGCCAGTGTCGGAGTGGCAGAGTGCCGGAGTGCCGTAGTGCCATAGTTTGCCAGTACCACTACCAGTAGCAGTTCCAGAACTTGGATCTGGTCCACTGCCACTGCCATTGCCATTGCCGGTGGCCAACTACTCCTGCGGGCTGCCAACTTCCCTCCGTGTCCTTCCATTCCCATTCCTTCCATCTCATCCTGGCTATCCTGACTCCTTGCTCTTCGATCCCTTGTGTACGAGACCACCATTAGGTGGGATGGCAGATCTGGGCAAGCTCTCTTGTACTTTATGCCTCGACTAGTTCTGGTGTCCGAAGAGTCGCTTTTTTCCAGCCAACCGAGTTGGATAGGGTTGATTGAAGAGTTTATGAAGGTTTTGCTTATCCTAAAAGCTTTTAAAAGAGATAAATGGATGTGGATTTGCTATCAATACAAACAATATTAAATAACCCAATAAACCTCAATTCAAATTAGTTTAAAGACATGATAATTTCTCAACATATTTCTCACAAGGAACACCTTTTGTTCCTTCTCTTCTCAATCAACCCTCGCTCTGGCACTCGTCCAGGCCAAGGCAACTTTGTTGGCGGCGAGGGCGCACACCTCTAATGCGACCTCAAAGTAAAATAATTGCTGACCAAAGTGCGCTCAAATGCAGACACATGGCCACACGTGATGACCAATGCACTTCGGGTCAAATGTACACAGTGCGAACGAGTGGAACGACGGCGTCGATGGGGACGACGAAGACATCTTTGGAAGAATGAAAATGAAGGCGTGTGAGGCGGTTACAGAGAGGGACGTGGCAAGGAGTAAAGTGGGGCACTGTAAGGCGGCGTGGAGGTCCTGTTGCCCAGCTCGTTATTCTTACGTTTTCGGTCAGGTCGGTTTGAAGAAAAGCCGGCTCTGTAATTGATGTAATCCCTGGCATCCGAGGCATCAAACTACACAAGGCTGCGAACTGAGGTCAGTGTTTGTGCGGTCAGGATCTGAACTCCTGCCAGTTGATTCACCTGCCTCCAGGTTGCCACCTGCCCTTTGACCTGAAAAGCCAGAAAGGAGAAAAGGGTGTAAGTTCATGAGAATTCAGTTGCTTTAAGCCCAGAATTCCTTCGCCTTTAAGCATCCACCTTGCTCATACTCATATTCAAATATCGATTGCTGAGCCCAGGAAAGCGATGGGAAATCAATAACCCAACGCCCACTCATCTGCGACAAGGCCGAAGGTCAACCATAATGTACAAGTAGACAGGCAGCGGCGTGCTTAGCTGTCAGTTTGTTATTTCTTTCGTTGTTTTACGGGGCCAACAAAGAAGCAAAAGTATTTGCCATTGTCCCACTTTTGTGACTGCTATCATGACTGTCACGATTGCTCTTGGCCCTGGCATTTTATTTATCATGTCGAAATTGAATTTGTGCTCCTGTTTGTTTACTCGGCCCGTCAATTGACATGCTAATTGCCATACTCCCACAGCTAGGGATCAGAGCAAATGGGGCGCCCCTAATTGCAGGCTATGCAAAATTTAAGCACAGAAAAATTACTTTGCTAATTACGGAGAGGGAAAATGGTAGCTGTGCTAGGTGTAAGCGGGAAATGGGCTAACACTTTCCCGAGGCTGTTGTGAGCCTTGTTCTTCTTGCTCCACTAAGCTGCATCAAAAATGCAGCCTCTGGCTAAGCATCTCAGATTGTGCACTAAGAGAAAATGGTTTAAAGTCCAAGTTACATTTTAATATAGAAGGAAATCATGTTGAATCGTCGTCCTACGTATTCGGAAAAGCCTTTTAACTTTGTAATACAATATTAAACTTTAGATATTTCTCATGATTTTAAATCCTTTCTTTACCAGAACAGGGCATAACAGCCTTTTAACGCTATTATTTTTTTTAGTGTGGTTACCAAACTCCCTACTTGTCCCATTCTCGCTGCTTACGAATCTGAAAGGCGAAAATTGAACAAAGGACTTTGTTTGTTTTTCAACTAAATTAGTGCAAATAGTGCAAACACACAGATACAGCTGCACACACACTTACACACTGGCACAACCGCCGCAAACAAAACGAGGGCGTGGCACCTGAGAACGTGAGAACCTGAGGCTGAGGATGAAACCTGAGGACGAGAAGGATGAGGATGGGGCTGCAGCAATGCGACTTTACCTTGTGCCACTTAGGCACTACGGCAGCGGCAACAACAATGCCACTGGGCTGTTGTTTTTAGTGGCATTCACTTTCCCGCACACTCACTCTCACACACGCAAGCACATAGCCATGTGCGTTGGCATTGTCTGCCATTTTGTTAGCTTACGATTTGGGCGCTCAAAAGTATGCTACGCTGGCCATTAACTTTCATCTCAATTACACACACACGCACAGAAAGAATTCCCTTAGGAGTTTCGGCATAGACAATTTAAGGTCTTTAAGATTCATTCTATAGTCATCTTTCATTAGAACCATACATTGATGCTGATCAATAACTTATAAGCTGATGCTGATGTAAAATCTAGAAAATATCTTTTTAATTTTCTTTATTTTTGGCTAAATGAAATGGGATTCAATTTGTTTCCGTGCACGCCTTGAAAGACTCTAACACACTCTCATCCATATATGCATACATATTTATTTAAGGAATTCTCCTACACCCAAGACAACAATAACAATGCAACAGCAACGACTGACGCAATGGCACGTTTATGCCACACGTGACCTGCTTTGGCTCCAGCTTGGCTTTAGCTTTCGGCCAGGGTCGACGTCAGTGGCTGCCTTTACAGTCGCACACTATTTTTACAAGTGTCTACAGTTAAGTGCTCACACACACACACACACATACAAGCTCGCACTCATACTTACGAACACACACAAGCGGCCATCCAGGACCTGGAGAAATTACCATGCTCAGGACTCGTTGTCGTTGGCATCCCTGCGGTTGTAGCGTGAAACGAGAAGAAAAACTTTGGCGCTCTCTTAAACAACAACACACATACTTGAAACACACACACACATACACACTCGCACAGCGAAAATAAGAAGAGGAAGATGTATAAGCCAAAGCGCAGCAAAAGCATTGCCGCGAAAGTAGAACGTGGAAAAAGGCAAGCAGCCCAAGTCAAGTCAAGCTGAGAAGCTGCCTTGGTCTTACACTGGAAGTAATAGATTTTGGGGAGTTAAAGCTAAAATTTAAATTTAAGCAATTTGGAAAACAATCTACTGACCTCCTGTTAGAATGTTATTATCCAACATCAGGTGAGGATTTTGAACAAAAAATAGTCTGCGACTCAAACAAGATAATTTGTTATTGACGGATGCTCAGAAAAGGTATAGATTTTAAAATTAAAAACATAGAACTATAGTTCACATACCATTTACATCCATAAGTGAAAATGAACATCTTTACCTACATTTAAAATTGAAGAAGAAAGTGTGGTAAAAATTCTTTGATTTATTCGATTTATTTGCACTCGAATTTATATAACTTATGTTTTTGCAAGTGTACCGTAGACGTTGCCGTAGCCATGGATTTCATTATGCGCATTTTCTACAACTTTTTGGAGCAAGGCGCGTTAGCATTGCATACTTTTAGGCGCTGATGCCGCTGCTCCTGCTCCTTGGGCTCCTTTTGATCCTCCTTTCGCTCCTTCTGCCACTCTGTGTTTTGTGTCGAGCTTTTGCGCAGACACTGAAATGCAATTTGCATAAGTTTCACAGCTTCTTTCGTTTATATAGGGCGAGCGGGATGGGAACGGCGACTTTTCTATATAAATATAAATACTATGTGCATAACCCAAGTGCGCCCAACGACGTGCCGCAGTCTGTATGTGCCATCTATCCACTCCCTGCATCTGTATCTGTGTATTTGTGTATCCGCGTACGTGTATGTGTTTGCCTTGGTGCGTGCTAAGTATGTGTTGCCTAGCTGTTGGCAATTTTCATAACAAAAAAAAATAAAAGATATACTAAAAAAAAAAAGGACGAAAGTGAGATGGGGCATGCAGCAAAATGAAATTTGTGTTTGTTTTCTACTTTAGCCAGCATAAAAAGTGAAATGACACTGGGTAACGCAGGAAAAACGTTACCGTGGCATATAGGAACCGGCGGAAATCAGCAGGAAATTCCCATTCCCTTGTTAAGATGTTTGCCTTACTGTTTCCCTTGTGCATGTGTGCGAAATGTCGTTAATGTGGGCAAAGGTTACATGCTGAGATATCAGCTTTTATTGACATCAGACAAAGGACACTATTGAAGGGGAACTGTATAAAGTGACTGAAAAACTAGACATTGCGTAACTACATTTAAATGATTCTAATTTAAGAATTCCTTTCTTAGTATATACTATCTCTCAATAAGAGGGGATTTAATAAGACAATTAAGTCAAAAATAGGGATATTCTAGGTCCACAACTTACTCAAGTTCTAATATTATATATCTATTCCCTTCAAGTGCCAAGTAATTTAGCAAATTAATTTAACTAGACAAACAAAACCCGAGACAGCAAGCTAATCTTGAAAAACACGTACGGATTATAGTGTTCACAGTCTCTCAAATCAATTTCCTAAAAATAGTTTCGCATTCGATTTGCACTAATAATCCCAAATTGACCTATTTCACCGCCTGCACGAACTTTAGCACATATTTACCCAACGGCGCACACACGCGACTCGTTGGAGTGACATTTGTCTATCCGAACTGAACTGTTGCCGCTTGTGGCAGCCCAATCCGGTGACCTCAGAAGCAGCTTGCCACCTAAGCCGCAGCACGCGCCACTTTGTCCAAAATCCAGGCAGTTGGTTTTGGCTGCCTGATTCCGTGGTCTGTGGATGTGGATGTGATGTGGGATCCGATAGGATAGGAGCCATCCCCAGCCATCCCTTACTTGATTCCCAAGTGAGCCCCACGGGCAAATCACTCATTACACACTTACGCTTGCGCGACGCTGACTCTGACGAGCGGCAGGATGATGTAGCTGTAGGACAAGGGCCAGGAGAAGGAGCGAGGCAGCGGCAAAGGAATCGCTGACGAGATGGCGGAGGCGGCGACGGAGGCGCATATCACAAATTATGTCAATTTGCTGCAACAGCCCGCCCGCCTTTGGGACCCTGAGACAGCGACAGGAACAGGACCACCACACTGGGAAAAATAAAGTTTGACAAATTGGCGACTTGATTATTCAGATCTTGGAAGAAGTAACTAACCCATGCATGGCCATTATTTCCTTTTGCCAGCCAATACCTCTATTCAATCATCGTACTACCAAAAACGTTACCCAACTTTAATCCAGGTCAAGAGGTGTATTTAAAAGGTTTTTCGCTCAGTGCATGCGCTTCAGCCAACTGATATAGAGGGCCTAACTGTGTCTGCTCGTCGAGCATTTGACATCTTACATGGGAATTACAAACGCACGAAAATTGCTACCATGTTCGGCGACAGCCCACTCACCAGTACAGCTGTAGTCTCGCACACCAATACACACTAGCAGAGACCCGATGTATGTAATGTGTAGATATGTACATCTGTATATCTGTCCCAATGTCGCCTGTCCGTTTGTCATTCATTCCAGTTTTGCAGAGTGGGCGGGCGAGTGTTTTTCGGTGGGTGGCTGTGGGTCGGCGTTTTCATGTGCAAATTTCTGTAGTGTGCCATAAATTATCCGACTGGGAATTGCTTTTCTATAAAACGTGCGCATATTAAATAAATGTCAACAATTTTTGGCATCGTCTGCAAGCCGAGCATTTGCCCCTCGCATTTTTATTCCCTTCACTCGTTTGGTGGCTGCCGAAATTAAATTACGCGTAACACGATTGTGAGGCTCCCTTTTGGGTATTAATGAGCATCAGGCTGTAAAATAGGTCCATGATGGATGTGCTCGAGTCTCAGGGTTTTGACAGCCGGACAGGTGAGCAATTGAATTTTCAATTTTCCGCAACGAAATCGATTCGTATGACTGTGTCGTTGGCGAATAGCTCCTCTTCTCTGATTTGCGTTGGGAATTCAATGGATATTAAAATTCCAGCGATATATGTTGAACATTTTATTGGGCACAAACGAGCATATAAAGTGCTTGGATTTCATGAGGCACACTGAGACCGTAGTTTGGTGTACTCCATAGAGTAAGCAGACTATATAAGACGTCACAAGTTGCTTAATCAATTTGTTTTACCCATTCACAACTCTTTGATGGCTATTAATGTTTAATTCCAGCCAGCTGATTGATAGCCATGCATTTACAGTTCATGTTTCTCTTATTAATTTACGACTTGTGACGGCAAAACTAACCAAACATCCAAGTCCCACCCACTCCGGACGCTTTGATCCTCCTCACGCCAAAGGACAATTAGGGGCTTTAACTGGAAACCAGCCGGCGAACTTTAATCCATTGTCATTTTCCTGGATTGGTTGGGGGGAATGGGCAAATCGGCGGACTAGATTGGATTGGGAATGGGAATGGGTTTTAGCCATCCGGAAGCGACGACGATGCCCTTAGCATTTATCTGTTTTCAGCGACATCAATTGGCAGTTTAAATGCAAAAGATGAGGCCGCCGTGAAATCGCAGACCGGCCATCGTCATCACCATTGTCGACGTCATCCTCATCGTCGTCGTCGGTGGCTCCAATTTGGCATTAATATTCCCACTCACGTACTTGGTTGTGATTATGCGAGTACAACGACGAACGTCAGCGGCTATTGCGGTTGAAAGGAGCTGGGTGGTTGAAAGGATCTGGGTGCTTGGGAGGCTCAGTGGCTCTGTGGCTCGGTGGCTCCGAGTGGTGAGTGGGCGGAGGAGCTGCCTTGGGGTTGTCGTGCGGTTGCCGCCTTGCGTGCTCCACGTTTGTGGGACGGCAGCAGTCTCAACGTGACACTTAAAAGGCAGCGTTTTGTTGACATTTGCTAGGAAATCGACGAAGGAGTCGAGTCCCAGTAATTGCGGCAACACCCCAAAAAGCTCAGCCCGGCCGCTGAGCAAAAAGGACATTTTCATATTGTGTTAATGACTTTGGCAATAGTTTTGTCATGACATTTCAAAAGGGCCACCCCACCTGTCGTTTCATTCAATTGCATTGGGTGGAAACGGTAATGATACACCAAGGGAAATGACTCAAGGATTACCAACAGAAATAGTTGACTTAAGAAGGTTATAACCTAGAGCTAAGGAGTTTCTTTTGAATTTTACAGATATATTACATACTCTCAAGCAAGGAATACTAGTAATTAGATTAATTGACCCAACTATCCAGTTACTTTTACATCTCTATAACACTTAATGCTTTTCTTCTAAAAGAGATAATGGTATTGTAGATTGGTATGAGTTGTCTTAGCATAATTGACTTAACTTCTTAAAGAATGTATTAATTATTAATTATAAAGAAAGTTAATCCAAATTTTTAAGGAAATTACCCTGAATTTTATCTTGCTTTAACTTAGATGTTTGCCTTTTTCTAGCCATATATGATTATTTTACCGCAGTGCACTCATAATTGTGTTTTCCCTTCCTCTACCCATTTCAGTTTCCACAGTGGCCGTGGAGGCCGTTCTGGGGCGAACCGCATCCTTGCCGTGCGACATCGAGCCGGAGGCGAAGGACGATCGGGTGTACATGGTGCTTTGGTTCCGTGAGAGCGCCGGCAAGCCACTTTACAGGTAAGCAGGTGCCCCCCATCCTAAGCAGTCGAATTTGAATTCAGGTTAGCAGCCACTTGCTAATTTTATAGTCTCTTTGAGATTCCGAGTATGTGCATGTGTGTGTGTGTGTGTCTGTGCGGTTGACAGAAGTTCCGCCCTTTTCGGTGCTGGCCTGGCCAACTGGGCTCCTGGGCCGGCTACCTTTTGATTTATAAGCCACTCCAGTGGCAACTCCTTCCACTCACTCGGCCCGACAGCTTCATGAGAAATGGCAGCAGTTCATAATTTTCAAATAATTTATTATTTTAATAACATCATCAATATCAACTCAACTGGAGTCGGTTCTAGTGGAGAGTGCACTGAGCGAAAGTGAAGAAGTAAGGCAATTAAATATAAGGGTCTGTCTGACTAATGGTTTTTAGTAATTATAAGTAGTAGATATAGGCAACATGTTCGGATATTATAAATAACATTACGACATTATTTAAAAACAACAATTTCTTCATTTTAAAGTTGTCTTAATAGCTAAATACATATATTTGAAATTTCTCCAAATGGAAGCCATTGATCACCCTCTTATTGAAAGACAAACGTTGATATTTCACCATTTTGCCCAGCAGTTTGAACTTCCAAGTAAGCAGACAATTAATTTTCTTCAAGTGTAGCCGCCGCATGAGCCTAGTCCTGGATCTTGGGGCCAGGACAACGCGCTCCGGGAGTGGGTCAAAGCAAAACAAAGCAACGGCATGCCAGGCAGGCCAAACAGGGCGACATGGGCTCATATATTAGCCGCAGGGCCCGAGGCAAAGGACATCCGAGGTGAAAGGCGGGGGGCAGCAAAATAATGGCATCCAAAGTGAAAACTGTTTTGGCGGCAACTTTGATTGTGAGCGGAGGCGGAGAGCAGGAATAGCCCCACCATCTCCACCCTCATCCACACCAGCAGCAGCAGCAGCACCAATACCCATATTCACATCCCCGGTGATGTCCTCGAGCTCCTGCTGCTGTTATTTATAGAGCTCGCTGGCGAACGTGTGCTTAGGTTTAATATGTTGCACATTATAAGCAGACATCGATATCCTTTAGCCTTGTCAATTTTGCTTACATGTGCTTCCTTTTCAATATGTTGCCAGCGGGTGGACGGAGACGGGGCTTTTTGGGAATAAGGACATAGACAACGACATGGATATGGCAATGGCTATGGCTACGGATACAGATACAGATACAGAAGCGAAAACGAATAGGAATACGAACGCACGTGTATCTCAAGGGCGAGGGCGAGCGCGAACTGTTCACGAGTCCTGCCGCCCAGGACTCTGATCCTTGTTGATGTTGTTGTTCTTGCCACTTCGTGCACTCAATTGGAAGCAATAAATTTCAGACCAGACAAAGAGGAAAATATGAGGAAAGGACCTGAGTGTTTGGACCAACGAAAACAAGGAACACCAACAAGAACAACATAATGGAAAAACGGAAAACTAGAAAAATGTGGAAAACAATAATGTCGCAAAAATTTCCGACTTTATAACCAAAAATATCCGAAAGTGATTCGAATTCGATTTCCCTTCCAGGACAAGTCAGTGCCCACAGAACAACAAAAAATGAATGGAAAACAAGAAATAGGAATGAAATTTAAGGAAATAAATAACAGGAGCGAAAACAAGAACAGCAGCAACAGCAACAGCAACAGCTGCACGGCAAAGGGCAGGATTCCAAGGAAAAACTCCGTCCAGGACTCGGGCTGCGGCGTAAAATTGCCAGCTCTGCGTGAAATCGAAGGACACGCAGAGGGGCAGCTGAATGGGGCTTAGAAAAGAATCAAAACCAAAAGCTAAAACCGAAAAGGCGCCGAAATTGAAAGCAGCATGTGAAGAGCGAAGGGAGAATGTCGGGGAAAATGGAACACAGAACGGGATCCCCCAAGGTTTTCCAATGTAGTGATAGAACACGGAGAGAAATTACAAAGTGGTCCTAACAAAATCAAAGCCAAATGAGATTATAATCAGAATCTTGTATAGATGGCAAATCAAAGCCTAATATTGTTAAAAAGTTTAATTCATATCTAAATTTATTCAATTCAAAACTAAAACATCTTGAATATAATACTGAAAACTATGTAATGCCTGGCAGGATTTTTGTAAAGTCACTTGTCCTAAAGCATAACCTAATCCTGTATTTTTATAAGCCAGCTGATCCTGATTTTTCGCTCCAGTGTCGCACATCCTTTTTGTGGGCCAGGCTTTGCAACATTTCCAAAGGCACGTCACAGCTGGCAGCCTCACCTAAAGAGGCCCGCACACACCTACGCCCCGAATATCCTGGGCAAAGTCCTGTCTAGCAGGAGCTCCCCTGCATTTGACAGCTTTACACCCAGATACAAAGGCAAAAGCTGGGCCCACGAACAAAACGATGTCCTGCCCAGGAGGCTAAAAGCAAAAATATTAAAAATTATAATGTTAACTTTTGCTTTGTTGTTTGACTGGCCAACAACAACAACAACAACAAGCAGACAGTTTTTTAGGGTTAGGCCATTTCGGGCTTTAGGGTTCATTTTTATGGCTCGGATAGCTGGCCGGGATTTGTTTCTGCTGACTTTGACCCTTGAAATGCGATTTTCATAAGATTTTTATACATTTATTTGTTATGAATCGTGGGCGATATAAGGCCAGAGAGCCGAGACCCGCTTGCCCTTCCATTATTAAAATTAACATTTGCCATGACAGCCACCTGTAACGAGGAGCGAATCGGAGCTCTGTGGGTCGACAGGCCAACTGTCACGTTCAATATTGCAGACCGTCAATGGCATTGGCAGCTCCCACCCCCTTCCGCCTTCCACAAAGCCTACATAATAAACACGAGGCAAAAGGAAATGGCCTCGGCCGAAGCGATACAAAAGGCAAACAGGAGCGATGCACTTGCCACATCCCCGGCGACTGGGATGCACGCTGGGATCAACCGAAATGAACCAATATACAGAAATTAAATTAAATTATCTGCACTTGCTCTTGACGAACCGGTCAGGTGGTAACATAAGTATATTTAATTTAAAGTTCATTTTCGCTTCTCTTTTGTTTTCAGTTCCAGTTTTAAGTAGTTAATAAATCCTACAAATATCAGGAAATCTGACGATTTCTTTTGACACTTAATTTTATTGTTAAATATAAAGCCCTTTTAATTTGTTTATTGAAAGCTGCGCACTTGACGTGTCTTCTTTAAGCAAAGAGTTATGGAAATTCTGCAATAAAATACATTACATAGAGAAATCAAAAAGCACAGACACCCTTAAAAACAAATATACCCCCATTACCTAGTGTAAATATCGAAGTTCCAGGGGACTTTAAGCCGGGCCACAATCAAGGTTAATTGATTTTTAAAGCTCACCTGGACGCCCGGCTGCTGGGTGCCAGGAATCCGTAGGTTCCGTGGCATGAATAATTAAATTCGCTGCGAGCACTGGGTCGGATTGGATTGGTCTGCCCTGTCCTGCCCTGTCCCGTCCCGTCCTGCCTCGAACTTCCCTTTCCTGATCCTTCCTGGACTGAACTCGACGGAGGACTGGCTGTCAAAAGCGGATAATGTGAGTGCCACGCTAACTGCCATAATCGCCGGCAGCTGCCTCCCAACCGCCCCATAAATACAGTCTGTACCGAGGGTGCGTGAGAGTGGGTTGAAATCCGAATGGAGGGGGCAATTGAAAGTGCATTCACTTCGAAAAGGTTGAGCCGTGTGTGTATTTGGCTTGCTGCTTGAGAATCGGTCTGCCACAAAAGTAATAAACCACAAAATGGTATTCAAAATGGCTGGCAATAAAGGCCAACGGCAACGGAAGTGAACAGAAACTGAAGATGGCAGAATCACGGCCTGGAGCAGGATATGGCTACACGTGAAGAAATAAGGCCAGTAAAGTTTTTAAGTTAAAGTTGAAGGATATTAATCGGAATAAAAGATAAAATGAAGGTTTTCTAAACACGAAACTATGCAGTTTTCATCACTTACCTAATTTAATTCCTCTTCTAAAAGCAATGCACCCCAAAGCATTTCTCTCAGTGTGTCGAAAAGAACTCGCTAGAGTCGTGGTCCAAAGGCAATTAAGTCGAGTGCATTTTCGGGCCATTTTACGAGCGGCTGGCGGCTCTGCAGTCGCACTTTCAGTCGCGAATTTCAGGTTAGATGGGATATTTAAAACTGTAATTAAGTTTCAAATGTATATGCGATAGTGTGGGTGTATATTTGTGGGCGTGTGGGTGTGCTGGTGTGCGTGTGTGAAAGCGGAAATGCAAGCGGCGCATGCAAATCGATTTGGCCGCCACTAAGCTCTGGTTTCAACCGCCGACAGAGAAATGCCAACGTTGGGATTTTCTTTGTCGGCTCACCACTTGGTCACTGGCGGAAATGGTGGTCCAATCCTTCCACTGATTGCACATTCCAAGGCGAGAGCCCGATTACCAAACTTCTCTCCATCGTCGTGATTAACTTTTAATGACTTCGATTTTGGTAATTGGACGGAAGGAATTTGCCGTAATTGGAAAATTCTGGGAATTCGACATCATTGTATATTTGAACAATCTGTTCTTGTTTTAAGTTCCCACAATTAAGTATTTATATTCGACTTAATGGACCGAAGGGTGAATATCTGAATTCAATGTAATTGTTATCCGATTTAATTTTAATTGCAAAACTTTCGAATTGCTGATACTTTCACTTAAATTAAGAACGAAATAAATTCAAATAAGTATTGTGAAAAGTAATTAATTTGTATTCCAATTTGGATCTTTATTTTTACCCTTTATCATATATAAATATGCAAATAGTTTGGCTTACTAAGTGAACCAATAAAATATTTAGTACCCTATTTCTCGAAACTAAAATGAGCCGGAAATCCCATCACGAGCGACCCTTTTTCCGGGCTAATTTTTAACCCCAATCAAAATATTAAAATCTCCTCTCCAACTCTTAATTCCGAGTCCGAATGGCTTTTGGCTTTCGAAGCCCTAACCTGCGGCAACAGTCGTGGAAAACCGAGAAACCAAATAGGCAAGCCCAAGATGAAAGTTTTATTTTGAATTTATTGCGGAATTTATTGGGCGACACTGCATAAATTTGAACTTGGCCACCGAGCACAACGAGAACGGGGCTCTTTGTTTCGGCAGGACCTGCTTTTTTCTTGGGGTCCTTCATATATTCATATGCTACAAATTATATAGTAAAAGTTAAGAAGAAGATGAAGCGAAAACCAAACAAAAACCAACACCAGCGGCAACAATGTGTGGAATGATGCCAACAAATGTCAACACCGCTCGGCGGAAAAGCGGGGCATTGCGGGAAAATTGGGCGGGGGACTAAGGGAAAACTGTTGTTGGCAATAACAAAAGAAATTTACAGATATTACACAGCATGGCTCCATAATAACACCAATACCCACACACAAAGGGGCGACTGAAAAACAAAAAAACCAAAAAAAAAAAAAAAAAATGGAAAATGGAAAAACAAAACAAAAACAAAGGGGCAGTAAAACCATTTGCATACTTTTGTATGTATATGGGGGCGTGTAAACAGCCCCTTTTTTGGTGTTATTATTGTTTCATATTTCTCTCGGTGCTGCGTTTCTTTTGTTTGCACGACGTGTGTGTGTCTATGTGTGTGTGTGTGGCTCTGTGTGGAAACCAATTTTAAATTTGTTGCCACTTTCGTCGAGTTATGGAGCATACTTTTTGGCGCTTCGCCGTGGCAAACTCCCGCCCGTGCGATAGGGTTTCTTTATGCATAATTTGATACGGGCCGCCAGACAATATGCGAATGTACAATGTGCGAGGGCCTATTCTCACCTGTCTAATTTCGGCCATGGATGTGGATGTGGCGCGGAGGTGGCTGTGGCTATGTGGATGTGGATAAACCACCCAAAGTGGGTCCTATGTTGGCAGACCCTCATGCCCTTATAGTTTATTGCCTTTTGTCAAGCGATGCATAGTTGGATTCCACAATGTATGTACCCTGTAAGAGGGTCAATACGGCAAGGTCAAAGTTGCGATCAAGTTCAGGTAAAAGTGGCAATTAACTAAAGTTTAAAAAGTCAATTAACTAAAAGTTAAAAACATGAAAACGGGAAAGCATTTCTTAAAGATTCCTGTTGAAAACATATTTAACGGATTTAACATTTGGTATACATAACAATAAAATATAAATGAACTATAAAATATATTTTAATTAGGCTCCTCCTTAATCATGAATGCAATTTGTAGCCCAAAAAGTAAACAAATACACAATCAATTAAAAGTAAGCTGACGTTTTCGACATATTCAAGCTGTGCCAGTCAATTGTCATGAGTATATGGCAGTCGGGAAAGGAATCTCGGCCAAGAGAATTTCCACGACAGCAGCATCTGTTTAAACTGTCAGAAAATACCGACATACACGCACACGAGCACACAAGCTCGCACACACACACACCGACACGCTCTGACACATATTGTCATAAAATTATTCAATGGATATTGTGAGTGCAAAAGTTTTCGGTCCTTTTTTATTTTTTTTTTTACATTTTTTTGGGGCTTTCCCGGCCCTTCCTCTCTTAGCCCTTTTGCAATCTTTTTGAATAGGATTTTGTAAGCGTTACAAACTGAGGAGCGAACAAAAAGGAAAAACATTAAATGGCAATATGAGAAGCTTGCTTTGATATTGGATTTCGGGGCGGGGATTGTCGGTTGCGAATATCAAGTTTGAGGGGAAAGGGGCTGTGGCGGTCAAAGTTTATGCCAAGCCACCGAAAAAACCAGAACGTAATTACCAAACCCATGCAACGACCAGTTCAAGGTTCGTCTCGCTCCGGGATTTGTTTAAAGAACGCAGCTCATTCATTCGGCCCAAGATAAAGTGCTACCAATTAACGCAAAATAAATAAAACTCAACTAATTGTTGGAAAAAAGCAGACCATCGACAAAGGAAAGCTGAAAGAATGGGTGAATGGAAGAAAGCCAATGTGAATGAGACCGATGCACTGAGGAAAATAATGTACAAATTTCAAATAGAAGACATGTCAATTAGGTAGTTAAATAGTGAATACAAGAAATGTTGTAAGGGTGCTGATTAAGAAGATTTAATGAGTTGCTGAGATGTTGTTTTTATCATTATAAATTTTAAATATATTTAATGATTTTTTTGAAGTGCAAGAAAAACTCTTGAAGTGGACGTCGCGTGGTTGCGTCCACTTGTCTGCTATGCTTTCCCACTTTTCCTGGGCTTGCTCCTCCGCTTTCTCCATCTTCTGGCCTTTCTTGGTCTACTTTCTCCTTGTCCCTGCTCCGCCTTCTCTTAGCCCAGTCTGCGACGACAGTCAACATTTCTGCAACTGCCACAATGTTGTCTTCTTTTCTTGGCTTGGCCCATTTCGCTTTGCCTCTTGCCACTCGTTTGCTTTCCCTGTTTTTCTGCTTTACAATTTTTACTGCCCGAGCATTTGGCGTTTATTTTTCTGTTTTCTGTCCTTTTGGACGCCCCTGCCCCATCCCCTGCTGCTGTGCTGCTCTGCTCATTGTGCAAACTTGGCATTATTGTTTCCTAAGGCCAACAACGAGAAAACACAACGTCAACAGAGGGCAAGCCGGGCTAAGACCGGCGTATTCTGGCCATATTTGGGTGACGGGAAAGGAAACTCCATTCCTTCCATTCCGTTTCGCTCCATTCCATTCCACCTTGCCTTATCGCTATTGCTCCTCCGCCTTTGTTGACTATTCGGCGTTTCCCTATTGTTTGCAAATGCGCAAAATTAAAAGCGAGAAAAGCGAGGGAAAGCGAAGAAAAGCGCGAACCTGAAGCGCACTTTTTTTGAAAACGGAACTTTCCCAAGGAGTTCCCCATCCTCTGCAGTTCGTTATGTTTACATTTTCGCGCATATATTTAATTAGGCTAATTAGGGAACGTGCCCTGGCTTTGGGCTTTGGGCAAGGCTTAGTGTCCGTAATTTATTCGCCGCATGGCTTACTGCACTTTGAACACAATTAGAGGGATGGCCAAACACATGACAAGGCCATGGAGCAAAGCCACCAAGGAGCACAGCCAAAGGAGCCCCAGTGATAAGCACAAGAAATATGAGCACCGGATATAAATTGTGTCAGCGGCGAAATGATAAAAAACCACTTAAAGGCGCAAACAATACGGCCGCCGGGCGGAGGCCGCGAAGAATCCTGCCAGCCGGCACAATGACAAACCGCTCCGCTAACCGCAACTGGGTGGGGGGCGATGGGCGAGGGAAGGGGTGTGGCAGCGACCCACAGATAGCGCAGACTGCACGACGACAGCGGAAACAACAAAAGGACACAACAGGCGATGACTGTGCAAAGACGATGGTGTTGGTGCTGGTGTGTGGGTCACTAGAAAGGTGCACTGGAAGAAATGGATTGTAGTCTGGACAAAATTTATAATTTTAAACTTAGTAAATATCTAAGACTAAATCTAATATCTAAATCATAGACAATTCCAGCTGTTCAACTAGTCGTATACGCAATATTACGCAATTACAAATATTTCTAAAAATAGTATTGAACAGCCTAGGAAGACACGAAATATTTTTAAAACTTGTTCTCATTTTTAAGTTACATAAATTTATCTTCAGTGTCATAGAAAGAATTGTGGGAAAGCTTTGCCACCGTCAAGTCATTTACGGCGTGTCGCTGGGGCATCCGGGATAGGGGGACGGAGGGCATACCGTATAGGAAGGAGGTGTGGCAAGCAACCCTCGAGAACTTCCAAAGTTCTCAGACGGACATTAACAAATACAATAAAAGCGCCAAAGATAGCACGTCAGGCTTTTTAATGCGCAAAATTGCAAACGTTTGCTGGTTCTGTTGGGCTGCGAAAATAATGCGAAACGGAAGAAATTAGTTGCGTGCAAATTTATGCTCGGGGTTCGTTTTGTCGACCCCTGGGCCCGCGGGTCACCGGGCACAGGAAAAGGGTCATTTCGTAGACGCGTGAAAATTCAGGCCCAGGCCACTTTCGAGCGTGTCGTTTTTTACAATTTTCCATTCAATATTTATGGTTTTGCACGAGAAATAGCAGCCCAGGCTGGGCCAATAAGTTGCAGGGTTTAGTGGTTGGCCCTCTTGAGTCTTTAAAGAGTAGACTTTAAGGCAAGCCTAGACACCTTGTGTGTGGCGCTACAATGTTTTCAGTTCTACAGAGTTTAGCTTAGCTTAAGTGTTAAGTGGCATGTTCTGGATTATGCCGTTCGTTCTGTGCACTTTCGTTCCATTTCCTTTTTTATGACTACTTAGCATTTGAATGGAGAGCCATAGGTGAGCTTATGCGAATGTTTTCAGCTTTATGGCATTATTCTTATTCTATTTTTCCATGTTTGGTCTGTGATTACTGGCTAACAAGTCAAAGAGAAATCTTAAAGTTTAGCTTTAATAAAATATTGCTTATTTTAAGATGTGGGTTTCGTACATCCTTTTATTTTTTCATATGTATTTAAAATGAAATCATTAAGCAATGAATTGCACAATTTAAGGACTTATCCAACTCCACAACTGATACATTTCTTTACAAGAACTGAATACAAAAGCGATGTACAAGGTGACCGCATGAAAACATTGAATTAAATCATTTTGCCCCATAACGGCGAACCATTTTTTATGCTCAAAACATAAGGTCAACCCCGAGGTCACACCCCGTACAAACTTTCACGTCGCATTAAAATTTACGACCTTCGCTGCGACATCTGAATCGCTCTGGAAGGCAATTGCTGACGCAACTTATCGTCAATATTTTGGTTTAACTTCCCTTTATTTACTTATTTTTTTGCATTTCCCCTGCGGCCCTTAGATAGAGATAACGAAGGAGGAACTACTTGGGCCACTTTTAACATTTCCGCTCTGGTTCTTCCCTTTGCAGCTTCGACGTCCGAGGACGGCCCTTCGAGAAGGCCCTCTACTGGTCGGACACCAACTCATTTGGGCCACGTGCGTACTTCGTTACCGGACAGCAGCCGGCCAAGTTATCGGTGGACAACATTCAGCTGGATGACGAGGGCGTAAGTGGCTCAAACTGGCCCATTACCACCAGAAAAGCGACCTATGTTATTGTATATTTTTTATTGGATTCCTCAACAGGTTTACCGCTGCCGCGTCGACTTCCAGAACTCGCCCACGCGTAATCATAGAATTAACTTAACGGTTATTGGTGAGTACCCGAAAGGCATTGCACCACCATTAAAGGAAGCTCTGCGCCTCTCACCATCAGTTACACTCTAAGAAAAGAGTGTTTAGATTAGATTTGAGTACTTACTTGATAGCTCTGATAAAGTTTATGAGTTCATTTTAAGTTTAAAAGCCTTTGTTAGCTTAAACGCGAGTGACATTTTTCACTTACGGATTCTGCTAAATTAACACAAATCTTAAAAGTCAAGAAACATCGTTATCTTTTTTTAAATCTTAAACATCATTAAATCTTAAATATATCATTATAATTAAGTTCAAATTTCAAACAATGTAAAGTTAAAGTTTAATATTTGTACTATTGATATCTCTTTTCGATTATTAATCTTTGACTTAAAACGAGAAGCTATTAATTAGTATTTAAATTTAAACGATAACACTTTCAAATATTCCTATTGATTAGTTTAACTAAGTCAATGTTTTAGTTTAGTTTAGTTTAACTATGTACGTTTTATTATATATTTCTTCGATAGGAAAACTTAAACTGAAGTGCCTTCAGTTAAAAAATCTTCAAACTAACTTCTCTTAGTGCATCCCTTTTATAACCACTGTCCCGCTTTCTCCACTTTCCCCTGCAGTTCCTCCGCACCAAATACTCGTGTACGATGCCTCTGGTCGCGATGTTGCCGGAGCTGTGGGTCCATTGCTCGAGGGCGATAATATTGTGTTGACATGTGAAGTGCGTGGCGGTAAGTAAATCATGATAAACGACACCAACGCATACACGTACCCTCTGCCACATAAATGTGGCACTCAGACAAAAGGCTATCAAGCTGGGGAGGTCGCCACAAAAACGCAACTGATTCCACACAGAGAAAAAATGGTAACAGGTTTTTTAAACTGAAGTCTCAATTGGCAGAAGACTTGCAGATTACTTGCGAGAAAACATGATTTAAATAGCCCATTTAAAATGAGATGATAAATAAATATAAAATTTGATTAGGCAAACCATCCTGACACCATGAACTTTTTTCTCCGTGCAATCTTTACTGAGAGATTCAGTTTCAGCCTCGTCCGCATCCATTCCCACTCGACCCTGCCAGTCTATTTAAAGAATTAAAGATGAAAAGCTCCAGATAGGCCCCAGCCGTGACCGAGTCGGCTGGTTTGCGTGGGCACCGGGACAGGGACGGGGAGGGGCTGGCTAAGTCATCGTAAATAATAAAAATAAATGTATGTCAAAGTCTGCGGTGACATTGCCGCTCCACAGACACCAGGACATCGTCAGTGAAGGCTCCTGCGTCTGTGGCCGCTGTCATTGCCAGTTTGCTTTCAGGGGGAAAATGCAACAATTTCGAGCGTCTGGCGTGCTTTTGTTGTGGTGGTGCACGCCACATCCATTGGCCGAGCTATGACCTGTAGGCATATGCGGCATCGTAAATCTTTAAAGAGGTCCCCAAGGTGAAAGGAAAAGCACCCCATACACCACCCTTCCCTCTCCCCCACACCCACACTATCGACCGCATCCTCAAAACTTTTCACTCGCCTTTTTCTGCTGGCAAGTGTGAAAAATTTTTGTACAAGTTGCTCGCTTCGCTGGCTTGGCTTGAGGGGTCCTCCTTGCATGACTGAGCCCCATGGATACGAACCGAACCGAACTCAACCCAACCCAAAGAGCCGGCGATGGCGACGAATGCCCGACATCAGCATTATAAATCATTAACTTTTCTGACAACAATATTTTCGGCGCACACCCCAGACATTTTCCATGTCAACTAGCAACGCGATTTGCTTTTAGAGTTTCTCTTTTTTCGCTGGCCATACTAAATGGGTTTTCCCGGGGCTTAAAGGCGAAAATGCAGCTGATGGTGTAGAAGTTGTTACTGATGCTCGTGAAAGTTTTTAAGTCCGTTTGATAGTGGAATTAGTTGATTATAACAGACAGCCAGTGTGCACAGTTCATTGAACTGCCTGAATTGGCTTGAAAAGTTGGCAATATTTAAGAGCCATGACTTACATGAACTTTCTCTTTGCCTTTAAAATCAGATTTTTAGTCTTTCTTAAGCTTTTTCTTCTTACTTTTCCTGACTTAATCTTAAATCAAAACCCTTTTTTAAAGACTTTTAGGATTAATTTAAGCTGGAAGGAGAAGAAAAACTCCCAACTGCTCTAATGAGAAAACAAAACTTTGCTGCTCAAGCCAACTCTACTTTTTGTATTCGGAACGCCAAAGAGAAATCCTGAAGGACCTTCTTTAAGCCTGTTCTTGAACTTTATCGGGCTCAAAAGGCCGAAGTAGTGGCCCAATTTCCACTGGAGGACTCCGGGCTTTGTGCAACCCACTCGAGGCAAATGCTAGCTCATTATTCGCCTCACCTCTCAAATGGCAGCTGGTGTTGCTCCGGCTGATGCTGATGCAGATTCCTGGGCTGCTGTCACCGCTGCCTGCAGTGCTCCTGTTTACGTGCAGCACTCTCCTGCCAAAGGCTTCATCCGGCGCCTTGGCATTTCGCCTCATGGTTTGCTTTGGCATCAGTGCCTCACGTCGCCGCTTTGACTAACCGCATGTGAATGAGCTAAACAGCCAGATGCCCTGCCTGGGATCCAGCTCTCAGCGGGTTTTCGGAGGGGTTGTGGGTGCCAGAAGGGAGAAACCTTACAGGGTGAAACTACGACGACGTCGACAACATTCGCTTTTGACACCTGCTGAGCGACACGCTTCTTGGCAGGTGGCATTGCCTCTGATTTGTATGCAACATTCCACACACCCCCGCGTTTGCCACCCCCTGCACTTAGGGAAATTGGTTTCTCCAATGCTGAGATCAAGCTTACTCCATTTTGGATTGTTCTTCTATTTTATTGGTATCTTTGAAACATACTTCTTAAAGGTATTCCTCTAAAGGACGATTGTATTTCCCGCCTTTTTAGCTGATTATTTAAGTTAAACTTTAACTTTTGTGGCATTTAATGAAGTTTTTAAATATATTAAAACTGCAATAAATGGTTAACATCCCTATAATATTAATTAAGTGATCATATTAAACTATTATTAAGCCAATAACTTATTCCTAAATATAAACCTATGCCCTTTATTTATGATTAATCTAGGTAATTTTCTTATCCCAGTGTACGGGTTGGCTCCTCGAAGAGACCGCAATGCAAGCTCGTATTTCATTTGGCTCCCTCCGAGGGCTCAAAGCCAAATTAACTAATATCGCAATTTCAGCGCCACATGGCGTCGACACAGGGCGATGGTGAGGTATTGCGACGGTGGGTGCTCGCATCCTGATTAAAGCTAATGCAAATCCTGACGCTATTTTTATGGCCGGCCACTAATCATAGCCCCCAGGCACAATAAACGCCAAATGCCAAATTGCTTTATCAAGTTTATTAACTTCGACTAATAGCAATTAATACCGGCAATAAAAAGCTAATCTAGGCGGGTCCCCATAAAAGGGCCCGGGTTATCCATTGTGTCCGGTCTGAGTTCCAGCAGTTCCGCAGTCCTTTGCATATTTGACCCCCCTCCCTATTCCTTACCATCCCATTCCGACGGAGTATTGTCCGGCGTAGCAATTGTCAACAAGCGTAAGTATGGCTTAGCAAATGGCAAACGCGCTGTCTTCATTACACAAAAGGAAGTGGGTGGTGGTGGCGGTGATTCCAGGAAGAAGAAAGAAAGTGGCCAGAGTTGGGGGAGGTGAAAGCCAGCTAAATGCCGCAGGGAAACTGTTATTTGTCTATTATCCCTGCATTCCCATCCCAAAACCATTCCACTCCTCCCAACTTTTCGGCGTGTGTGCGTGTGTCCTCTCGCTGGCTTATTGTCGCCGAGTATCCTTTGCAATCAGCCAGCATTCTGGCAGTAAATTCCCAAGTCCACACTCCAGCTATCAGCTACTTTCGCCCTTCAATCTCCAACCCCCAATCCTCAATCCGCAATTCCGAATCCCCGAACCCCTGATCCCCACAACTCGTCTGCCAATGCCAATCCCCAGCTGCTTGTTGCTATTGTTGCTCATTTCCGCCGCATTCACTTGGCTCACTTAATGGCCCAAACCAAACCAAGCCATACCGAACCCAATGGCTATGCCAAAGGCAAGCTGCCAAGCTGGGAGGCTGGGAGGCTGGGAAGCCGGGGCCCAAGCTTTGGGCACTTAAACGGATTAAAAATATTTTCGTACATTTGATATGTGAGCGAGCGAAATGCCTTGCCCTACCTTTCTCCGAGCATTGAGCGATGGCAGCAAAGCGAAAAAGTGATTGCAGAATTTCAATTGAAATGCCGGGCTGCAGATTCGGAAAACTGCATCGGGAACTCCCAACTCCGGTGAGTGAATCGATAGTCAATCGAGCATATGGCCGAGTCATATTTTATTAATTTAATATCTGTTCTCATTGGGCAAATTGAGACAGGTAGAGATGGGCTTTTTAAGCGGATGCGAATGGGAGAATCAAACTTCCATTAAGCTTCCTTTTCCTCGGATTAACAGCTTTAATTGGAGTAACTTCTGTAAGTAAGTAAGCCATAAAGGAAATGGAATGGGAAATCTCACTTGAAATTTCAATAATTAAACAAATCTCACTTCCTAAAAAAAAAAAGGGAAATAGTTGATGAAAAGGCATCGATTGTTGCGTGAAAAACAAAAGCTGATTTGCAAAAAGTTGCATCATGAATTTATCTTATTGTACACATTTCCCGGGAATTACATCCAGCGGAGATTATAGCCAAACCTAATAATCTTTATAATCCTATTAAGTGAAAAGTAAATAGCGGAGGGCCGAGATATAATTCCCTTTTGGAAACAGAAACAAATGTTGAATTGCCAAATATTTAATCTAAAATTGTAAAGGGCCAACGATATGGCGTCACCAATTCGGTAATTCAGTTTTAATTATTGTCTAATATTTTGATAAAGTCCGTAACTTTGTGATACATTAATCTGCTTTGCCGGCGCCACCAAATGCAGACATAAATATGTATCAAAATGTGCCCTTTATCCGATTTCCCCCTCGTGTCAGTATTGTTTTCCATTCGGGGTCACCACCATGTCCCCGAAAAATTTCCGCTTCTGCCCCTTTCTGGGTCCCCAACCAACTAATTCAATATTCACGCTTATGCGTTTGCCGGGAAACCCATGACCACCGCCTCCTGGCCTCTTTCGACCATCCACCCAAACAGCCATCCATCCATCCATCCCGGCCAGTGGCAGTGCCCCAACTTTGCTAGTTAAGCTGGCTAAGCCTTTTTTAAAAGCCTTGGGTACACACTGCTAAATGCGCATTATCATTAAAATGTTGAAAGTTTCCTTCACTTTTTTTCGGTCATAAATTTTCGAACGCGGCTCTGTGGTCACGCCGCTTCCGTTAGAAAACCACCTCGGGAAAACTCTCTCTCTCTAGACGGGCGGGTTAATAATGCATGAGTGGAAAAGTTTGCTGCCAGCGAAAAACAGTTGGCATGAAATTTAAAATTAATTTATGCATTAAACATTAATTTAAATTTGAATTTGAATTGCCAGGGTATGCCTAGAGAGTTCCCTTTGTATGGCAATCATAGAATCCATTACCCACAATTGTTTCGGCAAATCATTGCTCATTTATTGGAAACAATTATTGTTTAGATTTTATATACCCTTAAAATTCCATTTCGAATAGAATGAACTGGATGGTTTTCCATGCAAGTCATATAGAAAAACGTTTGCAAGAGCTTCCCAAACTAGAAATCTCTTCTGCCTTACACAAACCCAAAATTAAATACATTATTCCAGGGATGTGATCAGAAATGCTGACATAATTATTAATCTGAGTTTTCTCGCTCCACCAACAGGTCGACCAGAGCCAACAGTGACCTGGCTGAACGGAACGCGCATCTTAGAAGCTGGTAGCGGAGTCTCGATGGGCCGCCATGTGACCGTGAACCGCCTGGAGGTGGCCCAAATCTCGCGCTCCGCCCTGAACAACACGTACCGCTGTCAGGCTTCCAACACGAAGCTGGTGGCGCCCGTGGAGCGCAGCATCCGCATCGAAATGTTACGTGAGTGGACGGAACGAGCAGTCAATATTGCCAGTCACGCCTAATCACCTTAAACCTTAAACACCCACAGTCAAACCCACATCAGTCAATTTAACCAATAAGTTGAAGGTCTTCGCCTCGAACACGCAGTACAATCTCACCTGCATTGTGGCCGGTTCAGTACCGGACACGGAAATCAAATGGACGCAGAATAATCGGCCCTTCAAACGTGGCCTGGTAAGCTCATCCTCACCCTTAAGCTCTGTCCCTGTGCCCAGAGTCCTCGGCTCTCTAACTCAATCTTGGCCAGGCAAAAGCCTTATTTATGAATTTCCTCCGGTGACCAGCGGGCACTTTTCTAATCGATTTCACTTCATCTCTCCACTCCAAACCACCCAGCTGTCAACGAGCCAGGGCAATGGCAGAGTCATATCCACATTGACATTTTATCCACAGCCCGAGGACGACGGCACGATGCTCAAGTGCGAGGGCTCCAACCCACGGCTCCAGAACTCGGCCATCGAGGACTCGCTCATGATGAATGTCATCTGTAAGTGGAACGCTTTATAGACACACACTAAGAGAAAGAATTTAGGACTTGTTACTTTAGTTTCCATTACTGTGAGCATAAGAAAGTGCATTGTTATTGTGTTAAATACTTTAAGGACTTAACTGGATTAGTTTTTGTTTTAAGATTTTAAAACACAAAAAGTACTGGGAAATTTCTAAGATACCTGCAAACCGCCTATAAGAGAAGGAATACGATGAAAAGCAATATTTCTCCGTGCACACAGATCCCGTAAAAGCGATTAGAATTTTCATAAATGCAGCAGGGCACAAATCAAAGTCGCCTGCGCAAATAAGTCTAAATTATATGGCATTATTTGCATATAGTACAGCACACGCTCCTCTGTTTGGCATTGGCCCAGAATGAAGCCGTTCGCTTATATGTCAATATTTTAGCGTGGCCATAAAAAAGCGAGCGAAAAATTTGTTGCCTGTTTCGGTTCGCTTCGCTTATTTGCTTCAGTGCCTGGAAAATGTCATAAATTTGACTTTATATGATTATCAATTTAAAATCAACAGCAATCGCGACCTTCTACTCTGTCGAACGAAGGGTTAAGGAAACAGCTTAAGTTCCGCCCACACTAAAATCTTCTTTTGGGTTAGTTATTTTTGTGTTGTCACTTTGTTTTGCCAGGGGTTTTTCCTTCGGATAATCATAAATTTATTGAATTTTAAAGTCACACATAGATCCCCAGCTATGTATGCGAAATTCAGCCATAAATATTGAATGGCAAGCGCGTAAGCTGCAAGCTGAAAGTCGGAGAAAGTTTTTCTCTGCCCTTTGACCGGGTCCAGCGTGGAAACGGGGAAATATGAAATTAGAAATACACAAGGAAAAGCTGCTTTAAAGGATTAGCGGAGATGGCTTAAGCTTTTAATGGACGCGCTTTCCATCGGCGAGAGAGCGGACTGGGGCAAATGAAAGGCACTGATTTATTTTACCACTAAAAAAAGAGGAAATTGTTACTACCTGGAATCGACTGGATTACAGTTTCCAGTCTGGTTACCCCTCCTTGGCCATAACAGTTTCCATTTGTTGCTTTCCCCTTTCGCAAGGGTCTCAGCCACCTTCTTCTCGGGGCAATCATGATGTTGTAAAAACGGCAGCCGGGATGGGAAAACACTAAATATTTTATATGATCCATCATTGATATTGGGGCGTTGCTCGCGGCAGCGGAACGATTTTAATTTAAAAATTTCTGTCATACTCATTGGTTAGCCTGTTTGGATCCATATCCGGATCTGGATCGAAGGAAGGCGGCTTGGCGGGTCGGCGGGTTTATAACGCCGCGTTCCGTCGCCGCGTTGTTAACTTTTATGGGCTGCGCTGCGACGTTGTAGATTGATGACGACAACAACGCGCCGTTTTATTATGCAATAATTTTTTTCGATTTTATATTATATGAGGCTCCCTGCAGCCTGGCAATTTGAATATGTTCAAGGCGCGCGAGGAGCTGCCAGCGCATATTTCCATATTTGCGCAGGCAATTATAATGGAAACCTAACTATTAACAAGTGGCTGTTCGTTGATTTTCTAGATCCGCCGCAGGTCACCTTGTCGCTGGGCTCCACACTGCGTCCCGATGACATTAAAGAGGGCGACGACGTCTACTTCGAGTGCCACATCAAGTCCAATCCCAAGGAGCATCGCATCATGTGGTCACATGACGTGAGTTTGGCCGAAATAAAACTAACAACTTGCATATATTAACTTAACTTCTTTACTAGGGCCAACCCGTCACCCAGAATGTGTCCTGGGGCATTATCATCTCCACTCGTTCCCTGGTCCTACAGCGAGTGGGTCGCGTCCACTCCGGCTTTTATGCCTGTTCGGCGGCCAATGACCGCGGCGAAACCCAGTCAGCTCCGGTCAACTTAAGGATAAGATGTAAGTAGCTATGTTCCTTGAGTTATTGCTTATTATTTTAGGCGGCGCTATAAACATTAGTGTCACTTTTGGACTGTCTTTTGCAATGAGCTCAGATATTGTTATTATCTTTAATACCAAGACTTGGCAAACTTAGAACAAACAAGAAATATATGGTTTTCAAACAATATTAAATCGATTTCTTTACAAGCTTTAATGACAAATTTATTCCCAAATAACATCCAACCTCATTGATATGTAAAACCACTTAGGTACTGGAATTTTAAACAAGAAAACGTACATATCTTGCGATCGGAAAACAAAACACTTTATGAAAATCCCATTTTGTAATATTTAACAACGGAGAAAAAACCGAAAATTTGCACAAAAATTATGCTGACAGTTGATGTCAGTGGAGCGGAGCATTAAAAATACATATGCATAAATTTATGCGCAAATAGACGCACACACACACACACACACACTAAGAGAAAAAGGGGGTGGGATGTTGACGCATTTACACATTTATTTCGTACCGCTCTACAATGATAACTGAGCGGGGCAACGCCCACTTGGAAAATTGGCAGCCACAATAACAACAACGGCGGCTGTGCACTTGACAAAATCGCAAAATATCCTTACTTGGCTATCCTCCTCGCCTCCGCCCTTCCGCCCAGCGAACAGACAGGATGGACAACAACAATGTCCAAAAACTAAAGTATGCTAAAATGACAGAAAATATTTTGTGCAAAAAGCCGTAATATGCACAATGCATCGGATCTATATTGTGCCGCTCTCTGTCATCCGTTTACAGCGCCGCATGGAAAATATATCTAGAATATATTTTAAATATATGTGCAGCTTTGTGCGTGAGTGCATTTCGAGTTTGTGTTATGTCAAACAAACGACACAACTCTACAAATTTTTACTTGCCTAAAAGGCATTTTCGTTTAAATTTTCATAGGGGGAAACCCTCGGCCTTGTCGCGACATATAACACAAATTATAATTATATAAAATATAAAAATGGTTTTTTATTATTTAAATTTTTCTTAAATGACCTTCAAGAGTATTTTTTTGAATAACTTTATTTGTAATATCTGTTCAATAGCCTACCATATGTAAACATATCAGAAAAAGGCAAACTCCTACCACTGCTTCTGACATTTTGATAAACCTAATTAAATCTCTGACCTAGCTATCACTCAACTTTAGTTAGAACACTTGAGGGCAAGTTTCGGTTTTGTAAAACCACCCAATTATTGTTATTTACATAAAATAAAACAGCCTTTTATTGTGGCAATTAAATAGTGAGAAAGAAATTAAACATTAAACATTAAAAACCACGTGAGTACTGGCCTAGTTAAATCACAAAAGCAGAAACTGTTTGGCCAATAAAACTTTATCTAATGCCTTTGGACATTAAGTGTGCTAGAATATTCAACACCTGGCATAGTTCCCATGGCTGTAGCCCACTTAATTGACACTTCTGTGGAATCCCCAGCCATTTTAATGGACTCCAATTACGATCGGAGTCAAGCAGGCTGCTCCTTTCCTAGATAACTCAAGACCCGGGACAGGCAAGTGTAAATTGAAACCAAACAAGTGATAACTCAATTGATTTCTAATTGTCACAGCTCTGATTTGAAGTGAACTTCCATTATGCCCATTGTCCTGGCCAAAAGCATAGCCTGGCATGGGCCTTTTCACACTTTCGAGCCCAAAAGTGTATGTAATTATAATTTGTGGACAACACAAAAATAAATGACCGATAAACGCCGCTCGGAGCCTTTGTGTGCACATATTGAAAATGTCTCAATTACCGTTATAGAGCATTTACTTCCGTCTGTATTTCTAAATAATTAATGATGCTTAAATACCAAATGCCAACGAGTGTGTGTTTGTGTTGCTGTTTGCCTGTGCATAAATATGCATATGCTTCATAAAGTAACCGCCGTCCCCGTCCCCGTCCCAGGTCCGGCGTCCGGCGTATCCAACGGGGCCAAAAGTTTAGCCCCCCAAACTTAATATGTCAGCCGGGTGGAGGGTTCAACGGGTGGGTAATAAAAATGAATGATCTGCTTTTATTATCGAAACCCACAGTCATTATTAAACCATTTATAATTATGGGAAAGGTCAGTACAGGTGGGTCAGGTGGCTGCACACACACACACACACACACTTATTCAGCAGGTGCTCTGGGGAATTCAATTTTTATTTTGCATATTTAATACTACAAAAAACAACAAGGCTGCAGTCCCACATGCAAACAAGGCGGGTTAACGAATATTATTTAATTAATTGCCCGGTTAAATGAATATTTTGATGCCATTTAAGCCTGAATTTGCATGGTTAGTTTGTTAAGCTAAAAAAATGTAATATTCCACGATTTGTACGCCTCGCTGCACAGATTCCAAATTTAATTGGTTCGGATTTCAAACTTCAACATTATTTAAACTTTTTTGCTAAGAAAATTAATAAATACATTGCTCTAGAACTTTAGGCCTTTGGCACTGTCCAAGGCTTAACAAATAAAAAGAACTCTAGTGATGAAGAAATTTAATACAGTCATTAGTTCATAGATAACTGATCATCTGCTGTTTATAGAATATTTAATTAGTTTGCCAGGAAAGTGAATACTCTGCCAGGCAGAATTATGAAGCCGAAAAAACACACGTAATTATCCCCGATTTGAGCGCCTCGCTGCACAGCTGCCAAATTGAATTGGTTGCGAGTCCGACCTCCAAACTCAAATAAGTAGTAGAGTTGAGTGAAAACAAAATTTACGCAGCATCAGCAGGGATGTGAAATGGAAAATGAATGAGAAACAACAACAGGAAACAAAGGCGTGTGGTAAAAGGAAAATCGAAATGAAAAACCGAAAACGAAGACATCAGCAAACGTTTGCATTGCCTTGCCATTATCGTTACCGCTGTCGAATACTCAATAACCAATACCCAATACCCAATACCCAATGCCTGTTATCCTTTTTGATAATTACGATAATTGAAAGTAAATACGAGTACAATGCATAAGGATACACCGCCACCGACTGCTGTGCAAATACTACGTGGGCTATTTACACGAGCATCGCGCATACGCCACGTAAACATTTACATACAGATGGGTGGATGGATTGATGGTTGATTGGATACGGAATGGGTTTGGACATGGTTGGAATGGGCTATCCCTGTGGAAGGTTGGTGCCGGGGGTGTCCTTTATTGTGGGACTACGATTGAGATAAATTGATTTATGACTGCCAGCAGTTCGCTCATAACTTGCCACAAATTAATCAGCCAAGGTTAAAATTGACATTCTACGATTGAGAAATTGACGCCATCATAAAAATATTACGAGTGTCGGGAACGCCCTGCTTCCATGGAATCGTAAAATAGAGCAATCAACTGCAGCTTTATCCCTCTAGATGTTTATAATAATCCGAAATTGCGTACTTATGCCGCAGATTCATGGCTTTCTGCAATTTGCATAGCCAGAAAGATGGTATTCGCTCGAGTTCATAATTCTCACAAAATTCCAACTGGCTCTGTCGTTGCTCGGCAAACAATGCCGTGGTTTTCCCTCCTTTTTGGCCATCTAATTGGTTTGTGACCATGCGGAGTTCTGGCCCGGAGTTCTCCCAGCAAATTGCACCTTGCGCTCCAGGGAATTGGCTCTGGCCACATGGCCCGGCCTAGAATAAACCCAAATGAATAGTCCTGGAAAAACGGGTTTAAAGAGTGGAACAATACTATATATATTGATGTAGAAAAATACAGAAATACAAGTTTTTGTTCACTACTTAAAAAACACATCACCGCTGCGATTAACCAAACTGCAAAAATAGAAAAAAATAGATTTTCCTACCCTATTCATAAAAGATACAGTACCTATAAGTACCTTCTACTTGTGAACATTTGACCGGCATTAAATATCTAGCATTTAGGATCCAGAAACCCTTCTTTCATAACAAATATGCAAAGACTCGAAATTTTGTACTTTTTAAACTCTTCGTTTTAATTTTGCTTAAGCAAAAAAACCTTTTAACGACTTAACGACTGTTAAATAATTCATATAAATAATAATTTTCCTGAAGGTTAAAAAAGTTTAGCTTTTATATAAGTGAGTTTAATTCGCCAAAATTTAGCATTAAAGCTCTTTAAGAGTCTTAAATAATTTTTGCTTCTTGCTGTTAATTAATAACCACCGTTTAGATGCACTATTTCAAACTTTTTACAATCCCAATAAATTAACTTACATCCACTAATAACAATTAAAAACATTTTCCATTATGTAACAAGCTCAGATTAATCGCTTTTGACTATCCGAATTCCTCAAGAAAGTTTCTCTATCCAGCGAAAATAGATTTAGAAATAGTTTAGGCATCACTCTACTGCATCGTGTACAAATATTTGTATACAAACTCATTACACGATTTTGTGCTTAGGTTGGTGCGGGCGCACACATTCTAACTTTTCGAATAATTTTTAATAAAAACCAACAAAAAGTGTTGCGGCTTTGGTAATAAATGCCTTCAGGTGCTCAGAGTGTTGCCTGTGTTGTTTGCCACGTTGTTTTGGTTGTTGTCTTTGTTGCCTGTTGTTGCTTTGTCTCTGCCGTGTTGTTTATGACAGGATTCCGTTGCCACAGGGCAAACAAGGAACAGAATGCCACGCACATCGCACACTTGGCGCAGTTTCCAAAAGTTGCTAGCCAAAGTTCTTTCCTGCGTGGGTGTTTCGGTGAGGCGGGGCTGCATTTTTGGCATGCCTCGTGTATGACATAAAATTTCAAGTTCAATCGTTTGTAACCAAAAACGGAAAATGAGTTTACTTTGAATAAATCATGAGTTAAGTGGAAGGGGTGCGCCACCTTTAAGCTATGGCAAAACTTTTACGAGTGCCTGGAAATTCCTTCCAATTTTTCGGGAATTTTAAGCTGGGGGCGTAAAAAAATGTATGCTATTTAATCTCAATGATACTTCTCTCTCCTGAAAATGTATTTTTACTTATTATTATTTCAATATTCAATTTATTGGTAACCTGTTCTCCTATTAAAGTCCAAGGGCTTATGAAAGTGATATCCTGCCTTGGAACAGGCTTTCCAATTAGGTATTATTTCTATTTTAAATGCATGATAAATTCAGTAATTTAATACTTCGTCTTAAAATAGACGTATCCCAAACGAGATTTGAATGAGCCCCCCATACCTGAGGGAAAAGTGTACGCCAGCTGCTTTGTTTAAATTGAAAATCTGAGCTGTCAATTTGCCTGGCACATCCCCATTCTCCGACCTGCCAGCACAATGTTTGCAATATAAATACTCGATATAGACAGAAGACAATCGGACAATTGCAGCTGCTCATTATTTTGCATTTCGACCGTCCTACTCATCCTGCTCGTCCTGCTCGTCCTCCTCAACCTATTCTAAATTCGATCTCTCAATCGTGTCGCCAACAGATGCGCCCGTCTGCAGCAGCAGCACCATCACCGTGATTGGAGCCTCCTTGGAGGAGGCCGTGCCCATTCCCTGCCGCGTCAACTCGGACCCGCCCGAAATCGACTTCGAATGGACCTTCTCCACCAGCGGTGAGCACTTCGAGGTGCCCTCTGGCCACTATGCCACCATCCAGGATCCCACCATGACCACCACCAGCGATGTGAGGCGCACAGTCGTAGAGTCTAACGAAACGCACTTTGAGAGCTATGGTGAGTCGATGTGATATATTAGTAAGTTAGTCCTTTTTAATATTGAATATAAAATTTAAAAAAAGAAGAGGTTTGATTAAGTACTTTGTTTAAGACTAAAAACCAAGCATAGAAAGGTTTTAACAGATTTATCTAAATGTTTATTTTCACTAATTAAACAACGATATTTTATAGTTTAGAGGGTATTTCTTTTTCGAAGTGTATTGCATAGACTTTTGTTTTTACTATTTCATTGCAAGTTTAGAGCCAGCCTTTTGGTGCGATTGCAATGTAGAGGCTTTTGCATGTGCTTGCGCTTGAGCAGGCATTGGAAATTAACATTTCGGAAGGCCTACAGTAGGCCAGAGGTGGCAAACACCTAAACACCCATATAACTGAACAATAGAGGTGTCGGCAAGGGGCTTGCAGAGACTTTTATCATATCATGCACATACTCGCACCGCCTGGTCGCAAATTGGATTATCTCCTGCCGTCCCAGTTGGCTTGACTGAGCTGCTTGGGCAAGCAGAACTTATTTCATTTAACTTTGCCGAAAAGGGCAATTTAATAAGCGTCGGAACTGAATTGCAATTCACACCTGCCTTCTATATTATATATTCTTCATTCGTTATTCTTTATTATATTTACCCGCAGTGGAAACCGTCAGCGAACTGATCTATACGCCCAAAGGAGAGCGGGACTATGGAACGTTGGCCTGCTACGGAAGGAATGCCATTGGAAAGCAATCGGAGCCATGTGTGTTTCAAGTGGTACCAGCAGGTGAGTTTCACCATCTCTCTTATTCATGATCTGAGATAGAGTAGAGTTGCATAAACTAAAGATTTTTAAGAGCCTTAACTGATTAATTATTATTTCCCAAATAATATATCAAACTCAATCGTCCAAAGTTTTAATTGGCTACCTGATATCGTCAATTTGGCGTAGGTCGTGTCATTGTATTTTTTAAACAAGATTTATTTTGCGCAACATAATACGTCTTCTTTGAATGTTGTTTGCCACTGATTGGTTTCGCTTACTCGATCATTGTAGCCAAGCCGGGGGCACTGCGAAACTGTACACTCCGGCCGTATGTGGTGACCTCCGCCTCGCTGAACTCATCGAATCAGACGACAATGCATGCCAATCAAATGCTGCCCACACAATACGGCAGACACGAGTCGAATTACCCGCACATGGAATACGTACGTGAGCGCCATAACAGCAGTGGCAGCAGCAACAACACCAACGCGACTGCCCGGAACAATGTGGCCAATAAAAATATGAGGGGCAGGACAAGTGCTGGCCAGGCCAAATCCAATAATAAGCAGCTCAGTCAGCAGCAATTGCAGCGCCTCAAGAAGCGTACATCATTCACACCGTCCCAGACATTGGCAGCCATCGAAAGGCAGCGCCACAGGAAGCAGCAGCAGCAGCAGCAGCAGCAACATCAGCAAACACAGCAGCAACACCAAGCCACTGCTAGCAAGTCCGATGGCAGCAGCGATAGCAAACCTGATGGATCGCCGGCCAAGTCGCCAAAGCAGCGAATGCGGCGTGCCAGCCAAATCCCGCAGAGACAGGACCAACATCAGCTGGATGCAGGCAGCCAGCTCCAGCTCCAGCTTGCAGCATCAATAACAAGCCAGCGGAAGACGGCAGAATCAAATTTATCAATGTCACATGTAGGCAAAGGCAGCAGTAGCAGCAACATCAACATCAACAGTAACAGCAACAGTAACAATAACAATGGCAAACTGCCAGCAAAGTATTTTAATAAGCGACAGAAAAACATGAACAAACAGAAGCAGCAGCAGCGGCAACAGCAAAAGGGAACAAACGAGCACAACAGCAATATAATCCATCATTATGCAACTTCGAGTTCGAGGAGAAGCAAACGGCTGGCAGCAAATGACATCTTAGCAACTGTGGCGGCAGCAGCCACATCGGCATCATTATCATCCTCCTCGGCCACCTCATTGGCAGCCACTGCCACGGCGGCGGTGAAAATTGAGCAGGATGTTGCTGCTGCTAGCAGTAGCAGTAGCAACAATAAGCGGTCTCGCAAATCCCTAACCACCCTTGACAAACAGCAGAAACAGCAGCAGCAGCAGCAGAAGAAACAGCAGCAGCAGCAACTGTTGCTCCCGCCGAATGCCCCGCAAATAAGCAACCAGCCGGTAGCAGCAATTAGCGGCAACAATGTCAAGGAAACAGCAGCAACATCGGCGCAAGTTGCAGTTGCAACGGGAGTCAAGGACAAGGCGTCGTCCAAAGAAGACTCCACTAACAACGACAACGACAACGACGACGACGACGACGACGACGATGATGATGATGATGACGATGGGGCAGAGATGGATGCTGAAACAGAGACTAATGACGACGAGGAAGATGAGGATGGAGTGGCCCACGATGACGATGCAGACCTGGATGAAGATGTTGCCCAGCTGGCCACCGATGCCGATTACTTGGCCGACGGCCCTGGTGATTTGGAGGAGTACGAAACAGTCGAGGAGGTGGACGGACAGGCTAAACATGTGCACATGTTGTCCCTGGAGGAGCAACTGGATCTGGAGTCACTGGAGGACAATGTCGAAGAGGAGGAGGCTGGCGATGATGATGGCGAGGTCGATGATATGTACAATGTTAGCGATGATGACTTTGTGGCCAGCGTGGCCCTCTCCACATCCGATACTACAGCCAGCATCGTTCAAAGGACAACAGAAGGACCTCACACTAAGGACAAAGCCAGCCAAACCACTGAGTCCGCTGCTGAATGGCAGCTTCCTCATTTCGACTACTCACGCATGGAGTACAGCTTCAGCAATGGGGTCGTCACCCAGAGCTTGCTGGGCGGATCGGGGACCGGGGGTGTGGCTGGCAATGGACACGACGGCTTTTCGGGCGGCGGTACCATAAATTTCGATAACTACGACAACATAATCTACTCCACCATGGAGCTGGAGTGCATGCCTGGCTATGATGGTGGACTGCAGCAGCAGTTCTTCCTCGAGGCCTACGATTCCAAGACCAAAAAACTCCGCCTGAACATGAGCAGCACCTACGTGGATGTGCCAGTGTTCCGGATCGATCTATCAGGTAAGTCAGTCTCTATTCTTAGTTAATCTGCTTGATTATCTTAGGGATAAGGGAACTTAAAATTTGACTTTAAGGTATTGATCAGATGGAGATACTACATCTTGTATACATCAGAAAGATAGCTTAATTGCCATTAATGCAGAGATTTCATTTTTTAGTAACCATGGTATAACCTATAAGTTATCATAGATCATATCTTTTTGCAATATATCTTTTTGCAATATATCTTTTCCTAAAACTCAGAATAAATCTCCTCGTACATAACTTGTTTAAGTAGTCCGTTAAACGGCCAACTCAATTTCTTGGCATTTAATGGTTCCGGGGAAATCCAATATTTCCGCAGATTCTCACAGCCCCAGAGCAATGTTTTATTACACGATGCTTATGTATTATTATATTTAAATGAGGTTGGCTTAGAAATCACGAGGCCCAGGGTGTTGGCGGTACAATATTTACAGTGCTCTGCGAAAGCCGCAAACTAAAGACTTGACTTTTATGCGGCCAACAGCAACAACAGCAACAACAACGAGCAGTAAAAACAAAAACAAATCAAAGTAACAAACTGAGCAAAAAGTTGAGCCGGCGAAATTGCGCGTTGGCTTCAAGACAAGGAGAAAATCCTGCGGCTGGAATGAGGAATAGCTGCACTGGGGAAAAACAGTAGTTCTAAATTTGCATCCTGAGTTTGGTTTGTAATATTTCTAGTTTACGATTAAGAAAGTTTTCCATTACATCGGTTGATATTCTAAGATTAAAATAGGGTATATATTAAACGATTTTCTGTTAAATTTTTTCATGTATTTCTTTAAGAAATTAAATGAATCCTATCATAAAATATATACTCAGAATAGATAAACAGATCAGATAGATTTATTAGCGAGCTAAAAATCGATCCTTTGTCCTCAATCGGTGATTAAGTGGAAAAGACTCTACAGAGCCTCCACTTTGATGTTCCACAAACACTTTTTTACTGATATATTTAAGGAACATGCAATAGTCGAAGTATAGTTTTCCCCAGTGTAGCTAGCCAGCCAGCACTACGCAGATTAATTAGTTGAGGCTGCCAGGACCTCAACTCACCCTTCCCCGCACCTTCTTGTCCCTGAACCATTGCTGGCACATGCTGTTGCCTGTTTTGTTGTAATGAATTTTAGCTAGTCAGCAAAACTTTTATGCCAATGGCGTTTTGAGGTGGGGAATTGGATGAAATAGAATGCGGCCATCGAGCCGAGAGGGTGAGGGTTCTGGCTGGGGGCGTGGCTGGGCCCGGAGGCAGAAGAAAATTCGAATCGAGCTGTTGAAAAAGCAAGATTTATCATGGGGGTTAAGAGGGAACCGAAAATTATAATATTACATTTGATTCTGCGGGTATGAGGCGAGTTAATGAGCCACATTTTGGATTATTAAAGTTGGCAACTTGGCAACGGGAGAGATGGCCCGATCTGATCCCAGCTCTATGTTCCATGCCCCATGCTCCGCAGGCTGCAGTGGCATCTTTTTCAGCCAGCCTTACCATATCGATGACTCGGGGTTAAGGGGTTTCGGCGATATTTGCAAAGTCAAACGAAGCGTAAAGTCACGATTAGTTAGACAGGCGTGTTAACGACGCTGTCGGGGAATTGGATTGGAGGGGGGGTGGCGGTGTCGATGGTTATATCGGGGTGTTTTGGGGGCTTCCAGCAAGTGTTTTTCTTCCTGCGGCCTGCCAATGTATGCGTATTAGTCCTGCCACGCCCCTCCACCTCTAGGGCCACCCACCGCTGTGCAGTAGTTGCCATTTTAATGAGCTGCTATCGGTGCAAGGAGAGCAAGGGCACAAACAAAACTTTTGATGCGCGCATTAAGAAAAACCAGAAAAACGGAAAAACAGAAAAGCTGAAAATCGGAAAATCAGAAAACACAGCAGGGCCGCAGGGAGAAAAACACACGCAGAAGGGAACTTTTCATTTTATGCGACCAAAGTTTCGCACCGCGACGTGCTAATTAAATGCCTGTTTGCCTAATGAAGTTTGCACAGGGCACTACAAGTTTTAAATTAATGATCAGGGATGACCTGGCCATCCTTGTACTAGAACTAAATTTATGAAATTTACTTTTAAAATATGAAAATTAGGTATGTGGGGGGAATCCTTCAAATTTAAATCTTCTATGATTTAGAACATATTTTATTTTTCATTTCATAGGACTTAAATTTACAAAATATTTAAAAGAATGCAGCGTAGAAAAATGTATATTCAAAATATGTTGTTGCATACTTTTAGGCACTGTGTCATTTATCATGATTAATCAGGGTTTTTCTTTTTAAATATTCTTTGCTCTTCAGTATCTGCTAGCTCACAAAGAAGTTAATCACTTTGACCTGCAGTTAATCATGGGACTAATTATTTTCCTCATTCCGCCCCAAACAGATCTGATGCCCATGGACTACTATCCCGATGCCCACCCGGCCCTGCACTTGGTCGTCTACAGCGTCAATCAGAAGGGCCGCTCCGAACCGATTGTCCTGGAGAATGTGCCCATCAATGAAGCGGACAAGCGTTCAGGTAGGTGTACAAAAAAATGAGAAGAAAAACTACTGGAAAGTTTTCCCAGGTGTGCGGGGATGGAAGCTAGGGGAAACTTTCCCTAGACCAGGACCAGAACATTCATTGCTTTTTAAGCACCATTTCACCTTTAAAAAGTCATTCAAGTATTTGCATATTCCGCTTAACCGTTTTAGTTTCTTTCTTTCATTCATTTCTCTGTTGTGGTTGTTGTTGCCGTCGCTGTTAGTACAATTGCTCTTTTATTTAACGAGTTTTGTTTACGCTGGGGCGACACTGCAACTCCACTTTGCCACATCTTCCATCCTCCGTCCTCCCCCAGCTCATCCACTCATCCCTTCATGCCACATCCATGGCTAGCCAAAGTAGTGACACAAAGATTTCTTATTCATGCTTTGTTATTCAACTTTGACGCTAATTTTCTTTAAAAGTTTTTCCGCTTTTCTGCGACAATCGAGGTAAAAAGTGTGAGAGTGCTTGTTTTTCGAGAGAGTGTGTAAAAGGTTATAAATTGCGAGGGGAAATACCTGGAAAGTCCTTATGAAAACCGCATTTGTCACGCAGCATTGACCTTAACTTTATTGATAGCCCAAAAGTCTGGTAAAGCTTAAGAAAAATGGTTTTATAGCAACTACAACCTTGAGTTTAGCATCTTACTTATTTCTAGTGTTGTGTTTTAATCTATTAGAGGCAAAGTAATATTTATTTAAGTTAAAATTGGTTTTGCCTTCAATAGCAATGAATTTAGGTATTTATTTAAACTTAATCGATTGCCTTTGAGTTTGCAATTATCGTTCTGTCCCAATAACATTATAATAGTTTAAGACGAGTAACATGGCATAATACTGCTGAAAGTAAACTCGTTACACATCATATGGTAATTTAGCCAAGAAATTGAAACTGATTTAAAATGGAATATAAACAAGCAGGCCCGTCTACGACTCACATATTCGAGATGTGCATGAAACTTATGAAAATACGTCAAGCCAACACAATTATTCCTAATAAGCACTTAAATAATTTGCATTATTATGATCCGGTAAATCCCTAAACTATCCCAACACTTTAGCAAGACCAAAATAGATTCGTTTTGCGGGGAGGGCATTGACAGGTGTATGCCCCATCGTTGTGGAATCAACGATACGATATGGTTAAATTGCATTTGTTGTCCCATATTTAAACAGCAGCGTCACGAGAAAATTATGCACCAGCATCCAAGTATTTATTGCATCAGCAATTCCAATGGCAACACTACCTGACCAGCATCATTATTAAAGGCACCGCACGGAGAGTTATGTGTTACTTATGTTCCGAATACTGTCCGCACTTGGTCAGCCAATAATGTTTATCTGCACAATTGCATATTTGAACGCTTGGGCTGCCAATCGCCATGGACAACAAATCCACTCAATCATCTCCTAATGCGCTCCAGACACACAAACCATGCCCATAGAGATGGAGATGGCTCCGGCAGATGGCCATTGTCCGGGAGTGTGAGATGGTTAGATAGATTGAATGCTGGCCAACTTATCCGGCGTACTATATCACAGCTCGGTTACGAGTTACTAGAAGACTTGGCCTCGTGTGTGTGTGGGCGACATAATTTTGGAGTATGCAACCAGCCAGTACGTGGGCTTGCAATACACCTACTCCAAGTGTCAATATTTGCACCTTGGTAAATCTAAAAGCTTTTCTGCCAACAGCCGAATAAAATCGGTCAGAGGAGTGGGAGGGGCGGCTGGAACATTTTACAATGGCAACACTTGATGCCACATTAATGTAAATATAATCAATTTCATGTTTTAGCCAAAAAAGCGATGGCAACGATGGTAAAACCCCAACAGAGAAAAGAAATATCTTGTTATGCTAAACTGACACACAGAGATTCCCCAGGAGTTACATTATTCCACCAGCATTCACCCAAAAGCACTGAGAGAAAAATATGGTGTGAGAGGAAATATTAGAAATTCGGGAAATTTTTGTATCTTCTTTCTTACTGGAAGAACCAGATTCGAAATAGGTTTCTGACTTTCCCCGGCTTATTTTACATTCTAATATTATTTTAAGGGCTAGTTCCATTTTTCTCAGTGCACACACATCCACTCTGTGGTCGCAAGGTAACAAGGTATCAAAAGCAGCAACGGAAACCGAACAGACATCGGAGCTATAGCTTTTGATACAGCCGCACGTTGAGCTGGGGCCCAAAGCCCAGGCGCACAAAATATAAACGATTACTGTACGACAAGAAAAAATACATTAAACATGTCTTATCTGAATACAATATCCCAAAAGACAACGGTGCAGAAAGCGAAGTGAAATAAAATAAAATTATATGTTGCGTCGGATCGAAACGCGGCATGGTGTGGTAGGGAAATGTGACCGCCGTTGCAATAGATGACAGCCAGCTCGTACCTTGCCCCGTGCCACTTGCCACTGCCGCGTCTGCTTGGTTTCCTTGAAATGGAGCGCCAGACGCAGACACCGTCTTCTTTATTTATGCTTACTTTGTGTAAACGCATTCCTGCCTTAAAACCCACATGGGCACGCCGGGATACACTGGCAGAAAAGGGCTGTGCTCATAGTGGGGCCTTTGTGTTATAAAATGAAGGTAGTTTCCAAGTAAGGATTCTTGGATATGCAATATTCGCTTGTCAAACTGAGTTTTTCTTCTTTTCAGGACCTTCCTACAAAAGAAAGATTGTCCTTCAAGTTTTCTCTCAGTGTCTTGAGTATTCCCAATACATTTTAACCAATCCACTTTTTCATCATCTCATCGAATCATTTATATCTCAAACGGGAGCATTAAATCGAATTAAGCTTATGAGAAGAGGCAGCCGGAAGGAGGATAGCCAGGTCCTGCACTCATCCAAATGAAACCCATGCAAACAATTGGCTTATGAGCGGCACGCAGGACCTGGCTCCAGATCCAGTGCTCCAGCTCCTTTTCCTGGTGGTCGGATGGCGGTATACAGGATATAGATACTGCAGACCGGAGCCACTGAGCTCCTGGTTGCCACACGAAGTGACTCGCTCGATGGCTCCTGGGTTGGTTGTCTGGCTTATCCGCTTAAGTCGGGGCATGTGCATAGAGTCGGGCCCCCAGTCGGTTGGCACACCATTCCAGGTGGTTTTATTGGTAAATATTTGCACAAGTGTGAAAATTTCATTACGCCAGTGTGCTTATATTTAAATTAAATTTCTTTTTCTTCTGGCATCTCATCTTGTGTGCCATGTCGTCGGTCGTCCGTCGTCGGTCTTTGGCCCCAGTTCCTGTTTCTGTTTCTGTTACTGTTACTGTTTCTGTTTCAAGTGCCCTCTTCCTGGTTGCCAAATATACATTTTATTTGGCAAGCGATTGCTCGATTCGGTTTTTTATTCCTTTATGCCCTTTGTGTTGGGTTGGCTGATGCGATTGGGGATTTGTCGCCGGCGGAGCGGATATAAGATACATATACATATATGAGCTCCAAACTGGATAATTCGAAAATGTTTCCCGCCCACATACAAAGGTGTTTCAATCTTAGTGGCAATTGTTAGCATAAATGAGATAGTGAATTACGTATCCGCCATGTGGTATCGTTTGGCTGAGTATCAAACGGAATGATGAATTTATAATGAATTATTCCCACTCCAGCATGACATTAAATAAAATGAATAAATTTGGCATTTCATTTAATTCACTCGCTTGCCAATCTGCGCATCGATTCATAAATCATTTAAACGCAACATGAGCAAATCGAAATTAAATAATACTTTATCTGCTCGGATGAGCGTTAAGAAATGAATAGGGGATCGTATTTATATAGCCCAACCAAATGTGTGCGTGTCCAATTTGGAAATTAGTTAAGCCCTCTGGATTTTGGCCATAGGTCCCGTGATTGATGGCTTGTCCTAAATCAGAATTTGCTTGCCGCCTGCAATTGCCAGGCAGTTGGCCCGATCTAATTAAAATTAAAAATGTTATATGTCAGCTTGTTAGATGTTCTCCCTTCGCCAGCCCTCTATCCATTTAGTTTGGGGGTTTTGGTTTGGGGAGTTCTATCCAAATACAGATAGCTTCAGAAGTTTACAAATGTGTTTTCATGTCAAAACAGGGAAATCTGGAGTTGGGAAACTATTTTCGAAGCAAATTTATATAAGTCTGAAGTTTTTAATGTTATTTTAAATAAACAATTCATATTAAAACAACAATATGTTTAACAGTTTCCTCAGTTATTTTAACGAAAATTACATCAGCTTATTACAGAGTTATTAAATCAGTGTAAAAAAGTAAATTAAGGAGTTTGAAAACCTTAAAATAAAAATCTCAAACTTCTATTTTGCCATATTTTGTATACACATTGGATCCATGAAAAGAAGAGCACACCTTGGTGGCTTTTAGCTAGGTTAAACTCGATAAATAAACTATAAAAATCTGAAAACGAACAACTTTTAACTTTCACATTTCGGACGCGGTGTGTATGGCTGAGCACACAGCTAGGAGCATATATTTGTACTTTTTTGTAAAAGTCATGTGCCAGCAATTACAACCCACGTACAAATTGGACATAAGCGATGGCTAGTGGGTGTGTGGGTGGGACTCACAGTGGGTATTTTGTACGGATGTGTTCGCTTAGAAGCAGCCATGCATAAATGAGCAATTTCGCCAGCGGCGCAGTTTCGTCAACATTTGGCACAGCCAAAAGAATATTTATTGATTTGCAACTTTGGCGATTGGCTGACAACCAGCCCAGGTTTATAAATTAGCAACCGTCTGCCCCGCCCATCCATTACCTTCCCATTACAGCCTGTTGGTAGCATGTCGATTGGTTGGTACAGTGAGCTCTAGAAAGGATTGGAAATTTGCAAATATTTTAAACAAGGATTTTTGTATTAAAAAGGGAAAGAGCTGACAAGGTCTATAGCAGTTTGCTATTTGATCCTTTATGGGTTCTTTGCAGGAAATTAAATTGTTTTTCAAGATTATTTTAACAAGGCTTCCTTGATTTCTGTCTTATATAACTTTCACTGTATTTCTGTTTCCTGATTCCGTCTGATGTTTGCTTATTGAAATTCTGCGTTGCATATCCGCAGGCGCGCACGATTTGTTGAATGTCGAATATATGTACATTCGTAGTATACAAAGCCGGGCGTCGCGTCGCATCGCTTAGGTTGCGTATACGCAGTGTGTGCGGCCTTGTAATGCATATTCAATTACGATTCCCCCGAATAGCCCGAAAATCCAGCTGGCAAACGGATTTTAATTGAAATGCTTAGCGCTGACGTTAAAGCTATCGCAAATACAACAAACTAAGCAAGCTACTGGCTGAGGACCGCTGCCTGTGGCAGCCACTTGACATGCGACGTGCGTTTTATGGTTGGCAAGTGCAAGGGGCGGGGGAAATATCGGCCGATATGGTATACTAGGGCTAGAGGGCTGGGTCAGACCATAGAATGGCTGCTGGCTCGGCTGAAAAAGAGCTGGGCGAGCAGCAGTCAAGTGGCCAGCGCCACATCCAGTTTATTGGACCCTCGACGACCAATGGCTATTTATCGAATTCAGTCAGACAAAGAACTGGCTTATTGCTTTCATCATCAGAATCCGGGAGAATAACGTGCATATGTGCCGTTCACGTGTGTTTTATTTCACAATTTGTATTTTAAGTGTCGCGTTCTCAATTAAATCGCATTCGAACTTAAAGGAACTTAATGTACATTTTAATGATTTTAAAGACCACATTCAATAAGTAAAAATATTATCCTAGACCCTAAATAAAATAATCAAATATAAATATATATATAAAACACAAAATTTAGAAGCAAACAACGTTTTGCAAACCAAATTCAATAAAGTCATTAATAAAGTTTGTTCTTTGCTTGTCTACAAATAAAAACGTATCATTTTTAGTAAATACTTTCAATAGCAGAGCACTTAATAAGCAAATCAACAACTTTCATACCTTGTTTTTATTTATATTTGATTTGATGTTCCAATAAATGTATACGAATAAAAATATGAACCATCATTAACTTATCTTCAAGTATCAAATTCATTATAGAAAATAAATTTTAACAAGGGAAACAGCAAAACAAAAACACAATCACTCACAAAATGTTCAAAATATTTTAATACCTATTGCTAATTTATAAACTTCTTTAAACATCTGGAAAGACTCCTAAAACCTAATAGTTGTTAAGACACATCCTCTGCCGCAATATCCTAATCGTTTTCCCATCTATTACCTCTTTTTACAGATGGTCGCATGGGCCTGTCGATTTTGCCCCTGGCTGCTCTCCTCGCCGGCACTTTATTCACTGTGGGCATAGCGGTTCTATCCGTGGTGGTCATCGCTGTTCGCCGACGACGTGGCCAAGGAGCCCGCAATATGTGCGATGACAAAGACAAGCACCTGGGTGAGTCATTACAATATAAGAATCGCCGTATGGTTCTGTATATACTCTTTAGGAGGTCTTAAAACTCCTTCCAGTGGGTTTTATTCCAAAGTATAAGAATACATTTCAGTTTATAAAGTAAACACTACCTATAATGTAGAAAAGATCACCAAAAGGATGTGTTTTCTTCTAAGGAACACATATTTTTTATGTGTATTTTTCAGTCACTTTAACCCTAGAGCTTAGTTGAATAAATTTCGATTTTATTGGAGTTTTAAAGTATCTAATGAGATATAACATTTCTAAATAAAGAAAAGCCAATATGACTCTTAAAAAATAAACACTTTTTAAACTCTTTTAATGAAAAAAATTAAGTAAAGTTGATTTTAGCTTTTTAGCCATCAGAAACCCTCTAGAAATAATACCCCTAAAGCGAGTTCAAAGTCCCTCAGCCCCAGGCTAACCCTATATCCATCCAGTTCGCTAATGTTTCATACTCCTGACAGGCATGGATGTGACGGTGACGGCGCCTCTGGAAACAGGAGCAGGCCATCAGCGGCTCGTGGTGGCCTACACCCTGAAGCAGGGCATCGAGAAGCAGCCGGACATATTGAGCGCCCAGAAGAGCGCTACAACTGGTGGTGACGCCTCGTCGCCGTTGGGAAATCGGCCGAGTGGTTTGTTCGCTGGCGGAGGAGTGGGTGGTGCATCTGCCGCACCCATGACCGGCAACACTGGCGGCCACAAAACCACGGATTATGTAAGTGCCAGTGGCCAGGAGGAGGCGTTGCCCTCTGACTGTGCCATTTATGTAGCCGGTACCACAGGAGTTTCTTCTATATTCCCACTAAATTAAAAGCACTTTTTATGAAGTTAGTATATGGTCTAAATGATGTGACCAAACTTCTTACATTACCAACATTTTATTAAGATTAAATATGGATCAAATATCAAGTGTTATGATGATTAAATCATATTCAATCCATTAATGGATAAATTCCTATTTAGTACCGAAAACAAAAATGCTTAAAGCCATCGACAAGCCCTCTAACCAATTGCTCTTTGCAGGACGCGAATGCGACGCACTTGAACAGCCCGCCCTCGCAGTCCAGCACCTTGAAGCTGGAGAGTGACCCAGCGGCGGGAGGTGGAGGGGTTGGAGCCAATGCCCGGAGCGGGAACGCCCCACCACTCCTCTACGATGCCATGCCCACGCTGAGTCGCTACGAGCAGCTAGGGCTGAGCATGGCCAGCTATTCCGCCGGAGCGACAGGAACTGGGGGCAGTAGCAGCACCTTGAGCTCCGCCGGCAGCACGGTGAGCAATGCAATGGCCGGCAATGGAGCCGCGGGGGCGGGTGGCTATGCCGCTCACCTGCACCACACGCTGCCCCACAACATGGCCCCCCAGCGTGGCCACGATCCGCTCAACCTGGCCGACTACCTGACCACCAGCAGCCTCATAGACTACGGCCTCAACAAACCGCCCGCTGCGCACATGACGCTGCCCAAGGGCATGGGTCTGGGCCTGGGGATAGGCGTGGGTGTGGGTGTGGGAATGGGTCCTGGAGCGAGCATGGGCATGGGCTCCGTGATGGCCGCCGGCACCAGCCTGTCGCCCTCGCAACTCAACACCATCACGCACAAGTCGGCGGCAGGACGTAACCACATCATCACGGACACTCTGCCCGGTCCGGAGAGCTGCGTCTAAGCACTGGGCCATCGAGCTCATCCTGGCATTCCGGAATCCTGGCATCCAACCAAAAGACTGGCGCACAGCAGTAGCCCAAACACACAGCCGAATCAAAGTGACAGCGAACTACTAACTAGTCATGTGAAGCTGCGGTCAAATTAGTGGTCGAGGGGATACCAAAAATGCTTTTAAAGTATATAATTTAAACTTGATTAGTAACTAAACTTTAGACAGTTTTATAAACTATCACTTTTTGATCGATTAATAAGCCACTGCCTATAAGACATCAAAGGAATAACTCAAGTTTTAAGATCCTCTACAAAAGTCAAATGACATTTAAACAAATTTGTTAGCTTGATGGGAATAGGTTAATAAAACTTTTCACTTTTTTTTTAACAACAAATGTTTTTAAAAAACTATAGGTAAAGTTTTAAAGTGGTTAAAAAATATGAAATGAATGGAATTATAAAACATTTAAAGAGAACTGTATGAAAATATTATTTTATGTAAACTGACTTAAGGATAAAATTACTTTAAAAACCCATTCCAAATACTGCCACTCAGAATTAATATGTCCTACTGTGTTTTAGATGAGATGTGAGCTTTAAGTATTTCAGCTGTTAAATGTTAAATCTATCGTTACTACTAATTTGACCGCGGCTGTATGTGGAAACCCTGTTCGGCGAAGTCGCTTAGAAGTAATAACTAGATCTAGTGGAGTAGCTAAAGTACGATTATGTATATGTAATGCGTGTGTCTGTGTCTCCGTTCGTTTGTAAATGTTTAAACTAAGCGTAACCGTAGTTGTACTTGTATACTATATCCTTTGACTGGTGTAAGCCGGAGCCTGCTCCCAGCTCCAAGCATCGAGTTGGGCCTATAATTTAAGGGGCACTCCCCCAAAAGGTGAAACTAATCTTCCAAGCCCTCAACTCATCGCCGGAATGTTGGGAGCAGAGCTCCACAACAAAACTTGTTGTTAAATCTGTTTGTCCCGGCTAAAATAGGAGCAACATATCCTCCCCACAAGAAACATATCCCTTCTTGCCCCAGCGAAAAGCCAGACGCAACTATTTGAACTGCCATCGCAGACCGAGATCAAAGTCGGGCTGACCCAAAAACCAAAAACAAAAAAAAGGAAAAGTTATATTGGACACGTCTTGCGCCATTGCGTGCCCAGTGCTGGTCATTATTTAACTTTTAAACACGCGCCAAAAACAGCAGCAGATTTGAATTTAATGGTCACAGCAGCCGCTCCCGCTCCTCCATTATCCATTAACCTCCGCATCCTCAGTATCCACCGCCATTAGCAGTGGAGGCAGCCAACAAGTGAGCAATAAAGAAAAGTTTAGAAAAAATATCCCAATCCCCATTCGGAATCCGAAATCCAGGACCCAGAGTCCCCTGCCCCGCTGATAAGCTCACAGGCGATTGAATGGCTATGAAGCACAATGGACGTGGATGAGAACAAGAACTGGGAACGGATTTGTGCGCACGATAGCGCAAAACGATGACAATAAATGGAAAAGTTTTTAATAAGCTAATAAAATGATTTATGCGGGTCGAGCCGGAAAAAAAGGCAGCTCCAGCTACAGATGGCTATTTGATGGGCCCGATTCTGGTCACTTCCGACACCTCATTGACGGACCACACCAGTTAACCGGTTGGACCTCACCACACACAACGAATGCAGTCTTGATTATTATTTATGGGCCATTAAATGGGTCGGCCCCGACCTCCTGGTAGTTCAAATAGGAGCGAAACTCTTTCGATTATCGTACTATTCATTGGCAATTGTTAACAAGGCATTAGCACACCAGAAATTCTTAAACAATGCTAGATAAAACAAAAGTAAACTATATCATAGACAAGGGCTAGACGACTATAAGTGTTCAAACGTTTGTCATATCAGTTGAGCGATTTTCTTTTCGGTACACGTCTTGACCTTCTAACGAAAATCAGCATCGGAAAACAATGGAAAACCAAACATATTTAAGCTTAAATCATCGATAGCGTTTAGTGAAATCAATGTAATGTCATAATGTTTAAATGTAAAAGTTATAGCATCCAGGAAAACTGGTAGAGAAAATCGTAAACTTCCTCCAAGTTTATACATAGGCAAAGGACCCCGCTGTAGATATCCAAATCGAGTGCGAGTAGTGGAAATTTTTAAACAAACCCAAAACCTGTAGCATCACGCCATATGTCGAGATCAGCAAATACTATTTTATGAGCCTCAAAGAGGCCAACGTTGTACATACATGCAACCCCCATCCCCCAAGAAAAATACAAACAGACATATACACATCATTGTAACTAACTACATATGTAAAAATGCTTAAAATATTTGTGATAAAGTAATAATGTTAATGATAAGAAATAAAACGTAAACATATTAATGAAAATACATTGAGTTTGAATTAAATCAAGTTGAATTTGTTATTTGGGAGCTGGGCATGAAGGTTTTTTTTTAATAACTTTTTGCTCTTTATTATAAATTGCCATTTCGCCTTTATCAATTTAGTAAAAAGAAGGTAAGAAATACTTGTTATAAAGAAACCCTCTTAAGATTTCCCTTAAACTAAAAGTAATGCCTCTAAGGCTTCTTGGAAATGCTTTGCACTATATTTGTAATATTTATGTTTGCACTGTGAACAGCATGTTATAATTTACTCGGAAAAGTTTAAAATTTTATCAATTTGTAAGATCTTTGATGTTTAACTATAAGGTCCAATGAAGGTATATTGGTTCGAACGAATTTTAAAATTTTCAATTTCCATTTTCTGAAAAGGGGTTAAAAAACTAAAGTTAAAAATATTATCTAATTTATGAAATTCTCTAAAACTGATTGAAATTTAAGTACTCATACCCGTATACCAGGAAATATATACTAATAAAATTTTAGTTAAATTTAGTGTGGTATTAAGTTCATCAAAGACAGCGTGCCTTAGTTCAATCATGTAAAAATAACAATTTGTTTAAAATTATTTTTTTTATTTTAATTTTTTTTTTAATACAATAATTGTTAATCTTTCTCGTTTTTAATATGATAACTAGCAGCACAATTAATACAATATCGTGGTTAACAGACGTTAAGACTTGAATTTGAATATCTTGCCGTTCACAATAGATTGCCCGCGAAATGCGCGGAACAGTGTTGAAAAGCGACCGGACCAGCCAGTTCCCAAAATGTACTAACGCGTAGGGAAAGCATAAACATCTGTTTTTTGGTGTCACAAACATGTAGGAGGATTATTTACGTGATTATTTACTTATTTGGAGGGCTTTTTTGGCGTCCCCAGCATAAACACTTTCCGTTGAGAGAGCTCAACTAAACAAAAGTGCAAAATTGCCATGGCAACGTGAATCCAATGTGAAAAACAAACACCTACAACAGACCCTTGAAGATCGTCGCACGCAATTGAACATTATTGCATCAGAAACGAGTTCCTCGGACCAATTTCAAACGTGAGTGGAGTGGGAGTGCATTGACGTGCTTTTTTGTTTGGCTGATGCAATCGATGTGCGAATTATGTTGAAATTATGGTGAAATCCCGACCTCTCATGGGAAGTCCCACATAGTCTTCAGTTTAGTTTGTTTGCAATCGCTGACACGTATGGCAGTTATTCCCCAGAATTCAAACGGAAAGCAGAGCTTTTACAATCAATTTCAACATATAGCGTCATTCGCATTCGCAGCTGATCCCATCAAAACAAAACGCATGTGTAGAAAATCAGATTGGAAACAAACGCTGCGAAGACAAGACGCGAAAAGCTGACAAAAAATACGACTAAAAACTTATGGGCCTCGTCGACCCGAAAGTCCGCTTCTTTAAGCAATTTAAAATTTAATTAAGCATTGTGTTGATGTTGTAGACTGAATTAATTTAGAGTCTTTTAATACGGTTAGTGATTTTTACAAATAAGATATTTCGTTTCAGAACAATGATTTGATTTTTATGATTATACCATATATTAATGTACGTGCTTGTAATATGTAATACATCTTTACATATCTAGGGTATTTGATTTTTTACGTGACAAAATGGAAAATTGTCAAGAAAGCTAAACATTTTTTTACACCTACAAACTTTTCGAACGCTGTGATACAGTTGAAATCCAGATAAAAAATTGGAGTTGTGTGATATAATACAATAAGATTCGAAAATTTTAGTTTTACGATTTTATATGTTATAATGTGGCATTTTACCTCTTCTTTTATATTTTTGCTTTTAAATTTATTTATACGTTATGATTTTGATTAATAATTAAGTTTAATCTAATTTGAGTTCCATCAATAGTCTAAAAGTGCACGAGCAATCTAACTTTAAACACTTTTTGAAATAACAATTTAAATTTGTTTATCTTTGCTACACTGCACCCACTACTCCAAGTGTAGGGTACTACGAAAGCTCTTGAAATAATTTATGTACTTCGGGCATTCTCTGCTCATTGCCTTTCGGTTCGCACACTCATTCTGGTTCGTTCGCGGGCGCAAAACAAAGCGGAGCAGGTTATAAACAAAATCGAAAGGTAGCCAAAAGTGGAAAGCACAAGTACAACCACACGGAACCCAAAAACCCAGAACTGGGAACCCAGATAGCCGAATAACAGACTCGACCTGGGCAAATGAAAAGCACAGCCAAAATCGATATTTTGTGCCAGCGTCGCGCGCAAATAGGAGCTGTTTCAACGTTTAATTTCGCGAATTATTTCAAACCGTTTGGTTCGGATAGCGAGACAAATTAATCGAAAATCTGGTAAGATTTTTGGGAAATAGGCTTTCGGTATTATTGGCTTTTCCAGTTTCCTTCGTTTGTATTCAAACAAAAGCAAATGTAATGACAAACATAAACAAGCGTTTCAAGGTCGCAGCGAGTCAAAGAGGACGGCCAAAAAAACAAACCAAGAAAATTTTGGTTTTGACAGATACACATAAGCAAAAACGGTTGCGATTAAAAAATAGCAAAACACAGATACAGTTTATAGAAAGTAATATAAAGCTATATAAAAATGATTAACCGAAAATGCAAGAATAAAAGAATTCAACTTGCATATTTTCGAAATTGTTTGAGAACCACTTAAATGCCTTATAAAATCGTTAATTCTTTAACCAGTTCAAAAATGTTTAATATAACATCCTAGTTATTTTAAATATTAAAAATTCTATTTTTGGCATATTAAAAAAACCTTCTTAAAAATGTTGTTAAGAATTATTTATAAAACAAGATGAGTTAAGACATTAAATAATATTTGCTTGTGATATACATTTGTATGTATGTAGATACATAAAAATGTATCTCAATGCTATTATTTCAGCCACAGCTGTTCTAAAATCTGTTGTGGATGTTTGTATTTCGATGTCGCAATTGGCCCAAAATGTATTTTCTTCTTCAAAACAAGGCGTTCCTTTGTTTCAACGAAAATTAATTGCGTTTACCCTGTTTTATTAATAAACTTACTCATTTAAAATTATTTTCATTCTCTTCCAGCCACACAGTATGGAGTCCTTCCTGAGCCTATTCGATCCCAACCAGGACGACGGCTTCGAGGAGGAGACGGAGCTAAATGGTAACAGCAGCGGCGGCGGCAGCAGTAGCAGCGATTATGAGACGGACGCTAATGCCAACGAGTGCAGCCTGAGCCACCTGAGCAGTGGATTGCCCACCGAGAGGGGTAACCTGATCTTCGACTTCGAGCAGGGAATGCTGCCACCAGAGCCCCAGCTTGGGAATGTAGAGTACAAGTTGAAGCTGGTTAACCCCTCGAAGCAGCGTTTCGAGCACCTGGTTACCCAGATGAAGTGGCGACTGCGCGAGGGTAATGGCGAGGCCATCTACGAAATTGGAGTCTCCGATGCCGGCTATCTGCAGGGACTCAGCGACAAGGACATGAATGCCTCTCTCACGACACTAAAGCAGATGGCCCACAGTCTCGGAGCCAGCACCTCGGTGCTCCGGCGGAAGACCATCGCTTCACGACGGGCCGTGGCCGAGGTTTTGGTGCGGAAGATCCCCGACGACCAGCATAACATAGAGGTGCGAGTTGCAGTGCTCGGAGGAGCTGATGCCGGCAAATCCACTTTGCTGGGCGTACTTACGCAAGATGAGTTGGACAATGGACACGGCAGGGCGCGGCTCAACATGTTCCGACACATGCACGAGATACAGTCGGGTAAGAGTCGATTACGGGTCTTGAATAAAGATGGAGAATTTCACATATGTATACGAGGTGTGTTCAAAAAGTAAGGTGACTCTTCAAATTTCGCGAATTTCAAATTTTTCGATTATCGAAACCTTTTAGAAGTTATACGAGGTGTGTTCAAAAAGTAAGGTGACTTTTCAAATTTCAAATTTTTCAAATTTTTCGATTATCTTCAGTTTTGGGAACAAGAAAAAGTCACATGGGGCCAAATCCGGTGAATATGGTGGCTGAGGCATTATTGTGGTGTTGTTTTTGGCCAAAAAATCCAAATCCTTTGATCCATATTTTTCGATAGCAAAAAATCGCCGAGCTCGCAAAACAACTTGTAACTTTACGCCTCTCACAACCAAACAAAAGAGGATGTTCCATTGAAACTTGGTACAGATGTTAGGGAAGAGTGTACCAATATAACAAAACAAAAAAATCGATAATCGAAAAATTTGAAATTCGCGAAATTTGAAGAGTCACCTTACTTTTTGAACACACCTCGTACTTTAACTTTAAAATATATCTAAATCCAATAAGTAATTCACATCTTGAAGTACTGCCAGAAATGCATGTTTGAAATCACATTCCAAATAAACGTCTTATCATTGGTAAACCCCCAAATCCATTATCTTGGCTGCCTTCACTTACGCATGCATTTAATTTTAACTTCACAGTTATTTTACTCCTTTCTTAGTAAAGGAAAATTCAATGAAATTATTATGTAGTTTCAAATTTTCTTGGTATTTCCTATATAAAATCATGAACTTAATTAAAAACGCAATTTCCTTTGTTCTTTTAGGTCGAACCTCCTGCATCTCCCACGAGACGCTCGGCTTCGATGCGCTAGGAAATGTGGTGAACTACAAGTACAATGAGATGATGACGGCAGAGGAGATCAGCGACAGGTCCAGCAAACTGGTGACCTTCATGGACCTGGCCGGGCATCGGCGCTACATGCGTACCACCGTTCAGGCGCTAAGTGGTTACTCACCCCACTATGCCATGCTTGTGGTATCGGCGGGCAGCGGCTGCAACGACACCACCGAGGAGCACTTGGCCATAGTCCGAGCATTGGACATGCCCTTCTTTGTACTGGTCACCAAAACGGACATCACTTCGCCAGATGCCACGGTGCAGGAGTTGTGCAACCTGCTCACCACGATTGGTTGCCGTAAGGTGCCCTTCGTGGTGACCAACACGGATGAGGCCATCTCTGCCGGATCAAACCAGGTCTCTGAGAACATAGTGCCCATCTTTTGCGTGTCAAATGTCACAGGCACTGGCCTCAACCTAGTCACAAAGTTTTTGTACGTCCTTTCGCCTGGCATCAGCAACGCTGAGAAGGATCGCCTCGAGCAGGAGGCATGCGAGTTCCAGGTGGACGAGATTTTCCGGGTATCTGACGTTGGACCCGTGGTCGGTGGGCTGCTGGTCCAGGGAGTGCTTACCGAGAATATGCCCATGAAGATTGGTCCGCTGCCGGATGGAAGCTTTCACCCCGTGAATGTTAATACTATTCACCGAAATAAGGCTCCTTGCCGGGTAGTACGAGCTGGCCAGAGTGCCTCACTGTCCTTTACCTTGGATCATGATCTGCCCACATTACGCAGTGGCATGGTACTGCTGGGTGATGTTGGAAATAGCCTGGATGAGCCCTACGGAACTTATTTCTTCCAGGTGAGTTTAAAAATTGCTAAACAATTTAAGAGACCGATTAATCTCATTCTTATTTTCTTTTGTAGGCCAAGGTATCGGTGCTGTTCCACGCCACGGCCATCTATGTAGGCTTCCAGACCACAGTGCACATTGGAAGTATTCGCCAGACGGCGGTCATCCGGGGCATCATGGGCGGTGAGCGACTGGGCACCAACGATTGTGCGTCGGTAATGTTCGAGTTCGTCGGTCACCCGGAGTACGTACGTCCAGGAATGCGCATCCTATTCCGCGAGGGCACCAGCAAAGGCATCGGAGTTGTCACGCAGGTGTTTCCCGTCAACAAGACCGGCATAAAGTAGAGAAACCCCAATAGGAAGCTGGACAGCTGGATAGTTCCAATGACATAACTATATATCTCAAACACAGATGACATGTACATATACTTAATTAGCGGTTAGAGAGTGGCGTTAAATGCTAGGCAGATCTTCAGTACACTTAGTTTCGGGTTCTGTGATTTTTCGTTTAAGCTCGGCTCACAATCGGAAATTGTGTGAAATCCTCCTTAATTACTTTTACTTTATTAAAAGTCCCACATCAAGATATAAGCAATGTTAATTAAATTTGTTTGTTGGGACAATGGAAAACTCAAATTTATAGTAATAAGTTCACGTTGTTGGGGCATTTTCTCATAAAGATGCATTATTTATGTTCTAGTATCTGATTAATTCAAATTTTAGGCACCAAAACATCACTTTAGATTCCAAGAAATAGAAACACACAAAATGGATCTACAATTTGTTTATTCCCTCCTACTGCTTTTTTGCTCATCCTGACTACTCCTGCTATCACTTGTTGCTGGGACACTGGTGCCACTCTCGATCTCTTCCGCCTTGGCAGGCACTTCGGATGTAAACCGGAAAAGGACGGGCACCTCCCCAATGGATGGGTTTCCGTTTTTCTCCAGCAGGCGAATCCACGATAACAGGGAATCCTTTGTCGAGGTGCCTGTGGCACAGATGGCCAGGATGGTGGCATCATCCTGCTGGTGTACTGAGCGCAGTTTTCCCAGCTGATTGTGACGTCTTGGTGGAGCACGACCAAAGAAAGGCACTTCTATGTGGGATACGTCGTCTTCGTCCAGCTGCCTCTCATCCAACTGGGACAGGAACTGAGGATCTGCATCGGCACGCAGGGTAAAGTAGTTAATTTGACGATTCCTTAACCATATAAGGAAGGGTCCCTCGATGTACAGAGCCTTTTGGCGAGAGTGCTCCCGTAGCAGTTTCTCCTGCTCAGGGCTCATTCCACTCACAATCCACGTATCGTCAATGGCATCCTTCAGCTCGCTGGTCTCGAAGACAGTGATCTTGGATCTCAGGTCAACCGTACACATGCGCTCCAGTGCCAGCTTAGCCATTTCCAAGGTGTCATCCGGTACAGGATCGGGCAGAGGCCAGGGTGAAAGGTTTTTGAATTTGGGCATCCAGTACATCATGCGCCAGTATTTGCGTAACGGGTGTCCTTGTTTGCCAAACACATTTAGCAGCATTGCCTCCATTTCGTGGTCGGGCATCACCCCGCAGTCCTCCATCTGCTCAAGAAGATCTATGATGCACTGCTGCTGCTTGGGGTAGTGCATGAACTCCGCCTGGAACAGGTTGGTGGGTATAAACTTGCCCTTAGGCATCACGTTGATCAGAGCCTTATAGACCTCCAGATCTCGTTCCACGCCGAAATCCGCCATGTTTTTAAGCGCCGCGTATATGAACTCCACATGGTTCCGCCGATGCACGTCACGCTCCTGGAAGATCTCGACCATGGTCAGGTAGGTGTTCTTCGTCTTATCCTGCGCCGCTGCAAAGGGATTCCTCACAGCTGGCAGGTTTTTGGTGCCGGGCTTCTGGGCCCTTTGATTGGGAGTCGGATTCTTTTTTGGATTCCCCTCATCTGTGGCGTAGCATCTAAAGCGTGTGGCCATTGATTGATGTCCATTACCGTGCAGCCGGAGCAAGCACTGCACGCGGCGCAACATTTCTTATTTATAAAAGTCCGATTAAAGAATTTTGTAAATACGATTACAAAACATTGCACAATTCAGCGGCCCAACTAGGAACTAGTTCATGTTTTGCAACACTGCTGCTTGAACATATGTTTTAGTGAGGCCTGACAAGTTATCTTGTTTTTTCCTTGATCTAGCCAGTTTTTGCAGAGTTCTATCTGCTTATTACCAAAATAACTAAACTACTATTTCAAGAATAAATATTTATTGATTTGTTTAGTATGTGCATAATTACACTTATACTTTTTAGAATTGTTATTATTTTTTGTATGCCTTCATTAATATTGAAATACTTTCTTAGATGATGTCTGCCAGAAACAGCTGTTTAAGTGACCATCACTAGCTGATGTATTGTTCAACACTGGCTCACACCTCAGTGTATCCTTTGTGCTGCTTTTTTGTTGTTATTTCACCGTTTTCTGCATTATCCTTATTCGCATAGTTTTTGGTTGTTTTTGTGTTGTTTTTGTTAGTTCCGAACCCTGAGTTATTAGCACGGGCGCGCACATACAGGAAAATGCAATCCAACAAGTGGAACTCCGCGGAGAAAGCCTGACCACCAGGCAGTATCTATAACAGAAGCAAAACAATAACTTTGGCTCCGTCCCAAAGCGCACCCCGTCAGCCCAAGGTTACTCCAGATTTTTCGAGCCACCAAAGATGCACTGAGAGAAAATAAATAGCCCAGGAACGGTTGTTCCCCACTATGCGAAGAGTCTAATCAGACTCGGATACCACATTCTACAGACATGCTGTGCTTCGACTCGGAGAGGATGAACTGGTACTACCACGTTCTGGCTAGACGCCCCTACCTTGTGGTTATCTCCATCGCCGTCTACTGCGTCGCCTGCATCATCGTAGCCCTCATCTTGAACAAGCTGCCCGACTTCAGCGATCCCACCTTGGTTTGTAGACATTAAAATACTTCTCCAGCCTTTTGGTTTTTGTAACACATAATTTTTACAAACTGAGTACTTATCAAGGATGAATAAATGAAACTTACTATTTCGTTTTGTGGTCACAAAAAAAACTTTGGACAAAAAAGATTTATGTTATAGAAATACTCTTTCATATCTTTAAAGTTTATTACTTTCATGATATCACTGAAAATATATATATATAGTTTTTCCCAAAATTCTATTTTACAAAATCTTGTCAATACCTTTTCAAAAGGTCAATCAATTGTGCTAACTTTAAATAACTAACTAAATATAATTTAAACCTGTTGATTCTTAATATAATAGGAATATATAATGCATTCTTTTGGTTTTAGAAATTGTCAATTAGTAGAGAAAATGTGTTCCAAGAAAATTTCTTTTAAATCGAGTTAATCATTGAAAGTAAAAACTAGAATATGCTGGAATATCAACTCCTTTTAAATACAATTTTTTAATGATTTTTTCTTTTATTGTCTATCACATTGTCAACTTCAGGGCTTTGAGACTCGCGGCACCAAGATAGGGGAACGGCTGACGGCCTGGTACAATCTGCTGGAGGAGACTGACCACCATGGAGTGCTCTTCTCGAATCCTTCGGATCTGTGGGAAAAAAGACGCTTAGAACAGGGCTATGTGGAAACCAGGCTGCATCCGAATCACAGGCGACGCAAAAATAAGCACAAAAACAAGAACAAGAACAAGCGTCGCAAGGAACAGAATCAGAGCAATCACGAACATCACGACGTGGCCCAAAAGATGATGCAGTTCAAAAAGAGGCTGAAGGCTACAAGTGCCCCATCCGCAAATCTCGCTGTGGACACCTGGATGGGTGACAGCGGAGTGTTTCGTGACTACGAGATAACAAACGATAGCGCTTCCTCCTTAGAGCCCACTCGACGTACTGAACAGATCGAGTATGGGCACAACACCACATCAGTAGATGAGGACGAGCATCGGGAGCGAGTGCAGACCAAGAAGAGCACTTGGCGCCTGCTTAAACAAGCTGCCACCCTGCCCACCGACGGTTGGGCAGATATCCATCGTCGCCAACCCATCGAGGGCTTCTTTTGCGACTCATCGCCGCGAAAGGAGTACTCACATTTTGTGGTTCAGCGAATCGGTCCCAATGCCACTGATTCCTTGTTCGACCTGAACGGCCTGCTGGCCATGTGCCAGTTGCAGGACCAGATCACTGAGGTACCCAGCTACCGGTCTTTTTGCGAGCCGGAAATGCTCACTACCGACTGCTGCCGGCCGTGGTCTTTGCCCAACTACGCCGCTATGCTAGCCAACAAAAGTTCCTGCTTCGATCTCACCGCAGAGGATGTTACTTCGCTGCAGACCCTGCTTTCCGGCTGCTACGAATACTTCCACGACCTGAAGATGGATAACCACTGCAATGAAATACCGCACTGTCGTGCTCCTGAAGAATGCAAGAGGCTTAATATCGTCTTTAACGTGTTGAATTTTCTCACAGATTTCGGTTTCATCAAGTCTAATGTAAGTTATTTTAACTAATGGTAACCCTTATTTCGAAAACTATAAGAACTCGAGTTAAGATTGAGCTAAAGTATTTAAATAATGTTCTTCGAATGTCTTTGTAATTTGTTATGTGTATCCTTTAAAAATCTATAAGATATTCTACGCGTAGACAGAAGAAAAACAGAGATTTTGATATTTATATCCAGTTCTTCGAGGTTGATTTAATTTGCTTCGATTACATTATATTTACACGTTTATTTTTACAGGACTCCAATGTATACCTGAAATACGCCATGATATTCGTGCCAGTAGCGCAATCCAATCGTCTGCTGCCACTGTTCCACGAATGGGAAGACGTGTAAGTACGGACGCCTGTTTAGTACTTTCGAAATTGATACTTATCGATGGGAGACGAAGGCATTACCCCGTTCTTAGCTTTCATCAGAGCTGGTACGCATATAGTATCAAAATAGGTGGTGATATTGTACTTAATAAACAATCTTCGTAGATCTTTAGCGATCATGTCAAGTGTCAGGTCTTTCAAGTCACGTTCAGGATATAGGAAAGGCTTAAAAGCTTCCGCTTCCTGCAAGCGATTGTAATAGCACCCATAAGTGGTTTGATAGTCCTTCCCCATGTCGGTAAAGTCTTTAATTTTGCCAATACGACCCCTACTCTTTAAAGAAATAAAGCTTTTTCGGGAGTAGTCGTACATGTAAACTGACTTGCGCAGATCTCTGATATAGTTCTTAAGAACGTTAAAATCCACAGGCGGATACCTAAAGAATAGGTTGTAGATCTCCTCATTGCACCACCTGTTACGCTTTATGAACTGTGCGTAATCCTCACGCCAGTCCATTGATCTGGGCCATGACATTGTTTTATTTTCTATACCAGCAATCTTAAGGTTTGCACAATAGTGGCCAGTTATAAGGGAGGGATCTTCTTGAGTTTTTCTGATAGGGGGATTGTAAACTGATGAGCCCGTATGGTCCACATAATCCGCTCTATTGGTGCTTACAAGCTTCCTGTGCCTTGGCATTTCCATTTTGATTAACTCTTTTTCCCGCTGTACTGGATCCATTATGCAATTTTTTTTATATTTTTCTTATTTTAATATTTTTTTTGTGTTTTCTCTGAAAGACTAAATTTTTGAGTGATTTTTCAGGGAGCTGAGCAACGAGCTTGTGGAAGTGATTGCCATGGATCTGGGTCTTGAAAACGAGCTATTTAACGAGCTGTTGCTCACGGATGTCTGGCTTGTTTCCCTGGGGGGAGCCTTCGTCATGGCCAGCGTTTGGCTGTACACAGGATCGGCATTCATTACCTTGATGTCCAGCATCGCCATCTGCTTCTCGTTGGGTCTAGCTTACTTCTTTTACGCCATCGTGCTGGAGTTCGAGTTCTTCCCCTACATGAACCTTCTAGCTGTGGTGGTCATAATTGGCATTGGAGCAGACGATGTGTTTTTGTTTCTGAAAATCTGGCAATGTGTGCTGGCTGAAAGGTTCAGCAATCGATGTACCTTGACCACTCAATCCCAGAGTGCCCTTCCTACTCACCTGGAGCACAGTGATCACACGGAGTCTTTGGAAAATATCATGGCACTGACTATGCGACACGCCGCTGCGTCGATGTTCGTTACTTCACTGACTACCGCTGGCGCCTTTTATGCCTCATACAGCAGCTCCATAACAGCCATCAAGTGCTTTGGGTAAGTTGATGTCAAAAAAGATAAACAATTTAAAGATTCCCTTAACAAAAACCCATTTAATTAAAATTTTTTAGAATATTTGCGGGTACCGTCGTGGTAACCAACTATTTGCTTATGATCACTTGGCTTCCCGCTTCGGTTTCCATCATGGAACGGCTTTTTGCCACTAGAATATCCTGCCGTCATCCAACATCCCAGAAGTTGATCCATGCTTGCAAGAAGTCAATTAACCGATTTTGTCAGATGTTTGAGGAGTGCATAACGCACAGTATCATGAAGTACGCTTATCTGTGGCTGCTGATCTTCGGTGCTTTAGGCGTGTCCAGCGCTGTTGTTGTGTTCTGGTATCCAGGACTCCAGTTGCCGGAGAAATCGCACTTCCAGTTATTTGTCTCAGGTCATCCGTTTGAGATATATTCCAGCCTCAAGCAACAGTTCTGGTTTGAAAAGCCGTTGCAGGCGTACGAAAACTTCAAGATGCACATGCACTTCGTATGGGGCATTCAGGCTGTGGACGATGGCGACTACACGAACCCCAATTCCTACGGCAACCTACACTATGACAATAATTTTAATGTATCCAACAGACCGGCGCAGCTCTGGCTTCTCGACTTTTGCCAAAGTGTGCGCCAGCAACCCTTTTACAAAGAGACCTTAGGCATGCTGTTGCCAAATTGTTTCATTGAAAATCTTATCGACTACATGAAACGAAGGTTAGCTTAAACATACAAATATTCAATAATATTTATTTATTTGTAATTATATTTGCATTCCAGATGCATCGATGATATGGACATTACCAGAAAAGATCGTTCGCCCTGCTGCGACGCCCAGTTTCCCTTTGATCCCTTGATATTTGACTATTGCTTGCCACAAAGCATATCCAACATGTATGACACCACATTTTTCCGGCCTGGGGTGGCAGGACCCAAGTTTGCAGAAGCTCCTCGACTGGAGACAGAAGATTACCTAGGAATAGGTGGAAATGAGAGCTCGGAGTTCAGCATCAACGGATCAGTCTCGCCACTGATAGTTAAAGCCCTGGTCATCGAGTTTGAATCCAATGTGGCCTACAGTACCATCTACACAAATATCAAGCAGTTCTACGAGTCTGTTGAGAACTGGTTTCAGCAGCAATTGCTCACGGCACCCCCGGAACTTCAAGGAGGATGGTTCACCAGCGACCTGAAATTCTACAATGTGCAGGACACTCTTTCACATGACACCTTGGTTGCCATCTGTCTAGCCATGGCTGCATCACTTGTTGTGTTATTATGTTTCACGGTCAACATACTGATTTCTATCTACGCCGTGCTAACCGTGTCCCTGAGCATTTTTAACACAGTGGCGGTGCTGATCTTGCTCGGTTGGCAGCTCAACATTTTGGAAAGCATTGCGGTGAGCACGGCCATCGGACTGGCTGTGGATTTCAGTCTGCATTATGGCATCCACTATCGCATGTCTCCGGTCAAGGAGAGATTACCAGCCACGCAGTTTGTTCTATCCCGCATTATTGGCCCTACGGTGATGGCGGCCACCACTACGGGTCTGGCAGGCGGCATTATGATGGCTTCCAATATTCTGCCCTACATACAGATCGGCGTCTTCCTGGTGGTTGTCATGATCGTTAGCTGGCTCTATGCCACTTTCTTCCTGATGAGTCTACTGTGCGTTGCTGGTCCTCAGCATGGTTTCCTGGAGCTCAAGTGGCCATTATGGAACAAGCGGAACAGTGCCAGCAGCAAGTTCTACGAGCGGTAAGAGATATGGATTGTACTTATCCTATTTTTAAGTATTGCGTAATGAAAGTTTTTCATACGAAAGTTAAAATTAAATTTAATCTACAGGAAACCCAGCCAAGTGATTGCCAGCGAGCAGCTGCTCACACCCACCAGTTCGGCCATCGTAGAGCTGGCCAACTCGGAGACGCATGAGCTGGAATCCCTAAACTCCAATAGCCTGATCAAAACCATTTCGGGCACAGAAAGCGCCCACGCACTATCCTCTCTACCGAGAGACTTCGAGCACTCGTTCCAGACGCTGCGCGAGTGCAAATATCAAACGTATCCGTCTACATCCAATTGAGTTAGTTACTATTGCCGGCCAGCGCGTGTTGTTGTTGCCAGGGAGAATCAGGCAACTGCATTTTTATACAGGGTACGGCGGCTCTGAAGCCTGCCCGAGATACATTTATATATACATATACAAAGCATGTGTCGGCATATTTAGTTTTAAAATGTGCTGGCTCAGGCATACCATATGTACGTTGTGTGAGTTCTACATTGATATACTCTAGATATATGTGTAATTGTACTTGGTAGACTTAAGCGATGCGAAATCTTGTAAACTCTCCTTAGTGTGCTATTTCCAAAAGACTTCAGACGGTTGCAATATGCTTTTATTATTTTTGTTATTGCACGTTTGATGCTCCAGCCAAGTGAATACAATTTGTAAACTGAAGCAATTAGCGGAGGTACTGGGTACGTCTTTGTCGGTAGGACTGTACGATGACGGTATTATTAGTTTTTAGCCAAACGTTTCAACGCTATTTATGTACTTAACTGTAATCAAAACTATTTATACTCTGGATTTTTATTAGATGTTAAGTTGGGCCGCATTGTTGGCGCCAGCAAGATGTAGTTACTTTATATAATAGTTATATGCGCAGAGATATGTGTTGTCTATCCTAGTTGTATGCGTTCAAAACAAAAACTAAAACACATACACAAACACAATACAAACATACACACACTCACGTTTGTAATAACCATGTAACTGTGATACAGAAGGTGAGAAACTTAATGAAATCGGTGTTTATACAGACATAGTGTTATAACCCTAAACCATGACGTATTGTAATTACCTGCAACTAAAAGGCCCTGTACTTCCTTCATTGAACTTGTGTGTTGAAGTGATTTAATAAATGTTACTTGTAAAACCACTTTAAAAACATTCTATAGAAATTAATGCAATTGGAATCCGGCAATATAAGTTTACTATACATGGAAATAATCAAAACTGAGAGCTTCAAATTCCATCCGTACTGGAAATTTAAATATTTGTTTATTTTTTGTCTGCGAACCAGATACTTTGTTTGCTTTACAACAACCAAGATTTGTGTCTTTATATCATTGGTACTGACCATCCCCTTTCCATTTTCATATTGATGATGCAAAATGCTTGTGAAAAATCAAATTCCATAAGGGCCTCATTTAAAATATTTCTCCTATTGGCTTAATGGTCAGCTCATGGATCTGTACATTGGGTGGCGTTTGGATGCAATAAGAAACAGCATCGGCCACATCCTCGGCACGCAACATGGGGAAATTTGGATTGGCCTCCTTGAGTTTTTCATCAATTATCTCCGTGTCAACAACTCCGGGGCTTATGCTCTACAAATAAAGAGATAAGAAAAGTGTTAAGATAAATCATTGGAAGAAAGTACCTTGCTCAAACAAGTACTTATATTTATTTATATATTCACACAATGCAACAATGATAAACGTTTGTTTGTGAAGCTATGTAATGAGTTTTTGTTATCTATAATTTTAACTTACAATAACAATAAATAAGCAAAAGAAAACAGAATTACGGCCTGTAAAAATTGCAATACTATCAAGAGGGTTGGTATTGTGTGGGGGGCTCAAAATACAGCGTTATCTCAAATACAAAATTACATTGTGAAAGATAATATAAATGTGAGTGTAATTATAGTGTTATTTCACACTCTTGAAATATAAGAACATATAGTATTCTTTGAAAAAAATTTAACATATTTTGGGAAGCGTGTTTCACAATATAAAGTATATATAGTATTATATATACACTGATTGACTTGAGATTTTTTAAAATATACGAGTATCATGTAGATACTAGGGATGCAAATTTATTTCTGTGCCACGCCTACTATACAACTACAATACTTTATGTAACTCAAAGTTTAAAATATGTAATAAAAATTTTAATTTGTTTTGCTGTTAAGTCATTATATGTTAATATTAACTTTCAACATTCAAAAATATATTTTTAAATTGGTAAACAGAGTAAAGAGTATCCAATGGTAGCAGCTTTCAACTACATTTATTTCTTGACGAAATTTCTTAATTTCTTAATGATGTTATCTTTGAAACAAATTTTTAAATCAAGAGTAAAGCACTGCATTACACAACATAATCTATATATTCACTAGCTACTGATGAAATATATAATAACCATTTCAATTCTTTTAGAAAAATCTATGATCGGATTCCGAATGAGTGACTTATAAGATCGATTAGAAACTCACTGTAATCTTGGTTTGGGTCTTCTTTTGCTGGAACTCCTGTCGCAGAACCTCAACCATAGCAGTGACAGCAAACTTGGAGGGGGCATACATCTTGAAGCTGTAACCGGGCATAATGGGAACTTTGTGACCCGCAATACTGTTGATGACGACCACATGGCCGTCGGTTACATTGCGCTTCTGCTGCGATCTAAAGGCCTCACGGGCGCACCAGACGAATCCCAGGACATTGGTGTCCAGAACTGATTTCATGTCGGCGGCATTATTGGCATCTGTGATTAGAGATTTTGTGGTAATGCCGGCATTGTTCACCAAGACATCGGCTCCTCCAAGAGTCTCATCCACCCAGGCAAATGCATCGACCACCTGCTGCTCCACGCTGACGTCACACTTGCGATAATGGAAACGTGCCTGCTGATCCGTTGGCAGGGATGCCTTCAGCTGGTGCAAGCGCTCTTCTCGTCGAGCCAAGCCCACAACGACAAGGCCCTTGGCCACCAGATCCTTGCAGCAGGCTGCTCCGATACCAGAACTGGCTCCCGTAACAACAGCAACGCGATTCGACCAGCGATCCATTTTTACTGATATTTATTTTTCCGTAAGTCTTTCAATTTAAAAGTTCGCACGATAACTGAGCTCTTTTTCTCGTTTAGCTTACTTTTTATGGGCAGCCATAGCTTTCCCACTGCTAAAAGCTTTCACTCAATTCTCAATTAATTTAAAGAGAGATGTTTTGTTTTGTTTTAAATTTCAAGATCATAACATAAACATGGATAAATGCTGTCACTGCGTGGAAGAAATTACAACAACTAGATACAGAAAATTATCATATATAAATAGAAAAACTATTTAACTATTTTAGAAATATTTTTAATAAATTAGTAATTTACGTTTACATAATAATTTATCACACAAATTCAAAAGTCGTATTAGATTATATGTTTCTTTATATTTAGTGTGTGCATATATAATATTTAAAACTCTTTAAAGGCCGAAGTATAAATATTACTGCTTTTAATATAATTAGTAGTAATCTTTTTTTTTTTTGGCTAACTTAGTCAGTCATCCGAATGATATTATTTTTATACCCGTTACTCGTAGAGTAAAAGGGTATATTAGAGTCGATGAAAAGTATGTAACAGATATAAGGTATCGTCTCTCTAGAGAGTATATATATTCTTAATCACGATCAATAGCGAAGTCGATTGAGCCATGTCCGTCTGTCCCTCAGTCCATCTGTCCGTCTTTCCGTATGATCTCAGAAACTATAAGAGATAAAAGGTTGAGATTAAGCATGAAGATTCTTTAGGTCCCTGCGCAGCGTAAGTTTATTTTATGCCACGCCCACTCCAACGCCCACTCTAACGCCCATCTAGGAAATTGGGATTGTGTATACTCTTGAGATGTCAGCGCATCTTATGGTGGTACCATTAACCGTCCATGCCTTCTCTTACGCCCACCAAGCTCGAAGGACGGTCTCGCTTTTTGTAAAAAAAAGCTGATATCTCGGTAACCATAAGTGATAGAAATGTGGGGTTAGGCATGTAGTTTTTTATGATGCCCCCATCTCATCTAGCCACGCCCACCAAACCATAAAAACCGAAAATCTTTGGAACTTTGAGAGCTAGCAAGTTAGGCTTAGGAATACGTATTTAAGATATGACACTGCCACCCATCTCATCTAGCCACGCCCACCAAACCATAAAAACCACAAATCTCGGGAACTTTTAGAGCTAGCAAGTTAGGCTTAGGAATACGTATTTAAGGTATGACACTGCAGCTCGACGTAAATTTACATCCGGCCTCGCCCACTTTAACTCCCACAAACCGCGGAAAACTGTGCCGTCCATAATATTATAATAATAGGTCTTCGTTTGACCTTGTATAACATTTTGTTGTCAATATCAATCCATTTACCAACGGTGTTAACGGTTAAAGAAATTTTAGTTATAAGGCCTCACATGGACAGTGACGTTACCATCAGTTACTCAACATGCTTTTTTGACGTTTTGTCCATTTCAACTAGCAAAATAAATATTTTAAAATTATATATAGCAGTATTTTATAGTCGCGGCTATCGACTATATCGGTTCTTTTTGTTGATATTCGTCTTAGCTTAAATTGGCGGTCGCAAGACAAGTGTTACCAGCCGACCGTTGGTTGTGTCTTAGGCTGGACAAAGAGAGTTCAGTGATGCCACTAATCATTTAGATGGAAATACAGTGCATTCTAGATATCATCAGTGGTGTGAAAGTCTTCCAGAGGACTATAAAAGACCATTATTTATTTATGTATGTAGAAATATTTGTTTAAAGCGGGGAGAATTTTAGCCCTCTTTTTTATGACTATATGAATAAATATATTATAATTTAATGACTAATGGTACTAGGTTTCATATGTTAAATAAATATATTATAATTTAATGACTAATGGTTCTAGGATTCTTATGTTAAACCGCTTCATCAGTTCCTAGGAGGTTGCTGGCTTGACTTAACATAGAATCTAAGCTTACAGGTTGTCGTCTTAGCTAAATGTCCAATATACGCTTGCACTGTGGGTGTGCCTTAAAAGAAATAGTGAATTTTATTATTAGTTCCTTTAAATTTGCACCAAGTTCGTTAAAAAAAGCAAAAATTCAGTTTTTTAAAGTTGCCATTCCTAATATAATATTTACGTTCGATTAATAAACATTATTATCTAAATAATGGTTCAGCCAGTCTTATAAAATACATATTTCTTCTATGCAAACACTATCATTTCTACATATTATACTCTGAATAGTTACATAAGATCTCGGCGATCAACGCATATTTTTAACAAAAGTAAAACTATATACGTTAACTAGTAAGTTCCAGAATTTTGGTGAAATAATTAAAAGCTTATTAAGTTACAATCAGTACAATTTTAAAAACACGATTGCATAATCGCTGTAGCTGTGTTGTTGTGGGCGGACAGATTTTTCAGATGACATTCATTGCTTGCGAAGAGTGTACCGATCGATTGGTCCCGATGGCATGATACCATCCTTTGCCTTTATCAGTGCTGGGAGGCAGATGGTCTCGTAATAGGTCGTGAGATTGTACTTGGTGAACAGTTTTCGCATCTCCTTGGCAAACTTGCCTATGCCCATCGGTTTAACTGTTGATCCCGGTTCTGGGATAAGACCCTCCTTGAATGGCGACACCTCCTGGATGCGATTATGGTAGTTGCCGTAGGTCGTCCGATAGTCAATTTCTCCAAAATCAGAGTACACTTGAGCCTTATCATTACGTTGACTTTTGAGCGAGTTGTAATGGTTGGGCGAGTAATCCGAGGTATAGGTGGTTTTCATCAGGTCTTGCAGATACTCCTTGATTTGCGTATATTCAACAGGTGGACAGACGAAGAAGAGCTTGTAGATCTCCTCGTTGCACCACTCGTTCCGCTTGACAAACTGGGCGTATTCCTCCCGCCAGTCCATTGATCGTGGCCATGTCCTGGTCTTTAACTCCTGCCCCCGAACCTTCAGGTTGTTTGCATAATGACCTGAAATCAGGGCAGGATCCGTTTGCTTCCGAAATGCGGTGATGGTTCGCTTGGGCTTATCGACGCTGTAGTCCTTGTACATCGCTTGGTTGGTGGTGATTGCCCTGCAGCACCTCGGCAGGATTGCGTCCAGAAAGATCAAGTCCATTTCTGCCAAAGCGGCCTCTTTTGTTTTTTCAGCCATTGTTGCTGAAACAGTTTGTAGTTTTTTTAGGTAGTGTGTTTCTGAGTTATTAAGACAAAATATTAGTTTGACACTAAAACGATTAACTTGGGCCGAGCTACTTTGTGAAATATAAGTCATATCATCTAAGGATCATTTTCTAACCTATTATTTCTATTCCCTCAAAAGCTTTGCTTTCTTTCTACCATAGCTGGTATACAGTAAAATAAACAACTTATTAAGTTTTTATAATAATTATTATTACTACATTTTGGTTTTGTTTAAAAATTATCAGGAAAAACATGTAACAATTGAGTTTAGGCTTACAAAACTAACCAATAAAATACTTGCACATAGACCTTAGACGTACGTTAAAGATCATTATGGAATCAAAGGCAATATCAAACACTTGATGATCTGCTTAGCGCTTGCCATTGAGCCTATCCTGGATCTCCTGCAGACTGAGGCCCTTGGTCTCCATCACAATGAAGAGGACAAAGAAGAATGCCACCACCATGCAGACGGCAAAGAGCCAGAAGGCATAATAGGAACCCAGGGCATCCAAGCTAGGATAGAAGAAGGTGACCAGGAAGCCAAGTGTCCAGCATGTGCTGGCCACCACTGAGGAGGCCGCCGACTTGATGTTTGCCGGGAACATCTCACCCAACACGGCCCACGGAAGCGGTCCAAAACCAGTGCAATAAACAATATTGTAGATGATTAGCGCCGGAACTGGCATCCAAACCACACTGGAAATATCTTTCTTAACCAGCTGCATGTAAAAGAAGGCTCCCAGAGCCGCTAGTCCGATGGACATCACACTGGATGATGTCAGCAGCATCACTTTCCTACCCAGTCGATCGGCAACCAAAGGTGTCAGCGCCGAGGATCCAACCTGGACACATCCAATAATAATGGTGGCAATGGCTGGATCCAATCCAGTATTGGCACTGGCAAAGATTGACTGGCTGTTGAAGAGCACCACGTTGATTCCGGACAACTGCTGGAAGGAGATCAAGCCGGCGCATATAAACAAGGCCCTTCGGTTGCCTGCGTTCTTGAAAAGATCGATCATTGTGCCCTTGTTGGCCATCGCCTCCTCCACGTTGGCCTGGATCTCAGCCATCTCATCATGTACGCCATCGACAGTCTGGCCTCGGAGGAACTGCAGCGATTTCAGAGCCTCTGATTTTCGACCTTTTCCCGCAAAGAAATATGGGCTTTCGGGCATAAGGTAGAACACCAAGTCGAAGACCACGGGCACCACAATGCAGCACCACTGCAGCGCCTGGTATGAGACAAATGGTCCAATAGCGTAGACATACAGGATGCCAGCTGAGGTAAGAATAAAAGATTTTTAATTAGTTTACTTGGTCGTTTAAAATTTTACCTTGTTTTCCATATAAATTTCAGTTAAGAATATCTGATATGAAAACCTAACTCTAACTTACCCACAATGAACAGCTGCATCAGGGAACCAGTGGCACCGCGTACATTGTCCGTGGAAATCTCACCGACATACATGGGCTGCACGGTCATTACAAAGCCGACGCCGAAACCTTGGATTAGACGAGACAGATAGAGGATCCAGACCTCCGAGGCCACCATGTTTAAGCCGAAGGCGAGGACAAAGAAAAGGCTGCTGGACAAAAGCACCCACTTTCTCCCAATGCGGTCGGCCATTGGACCGGCTACAAAAGGAGCCACCAGGGCTCCGATGGCAATGAGGGACGAAATCCAGGCATCTTCCTCGGAAGTAATGGGTCTGCTCAGTGGAGAGTCTGAAATGTCCTCTGATTTGAGCTTAGGCCCGATTGGGGAGGTCCAGCCGAGGGTGGTGCCCACCACAAAGGCGGATAAGTTGGCTAAAACAGAATTCGGAATTTATTAATTTCAAATATATGTAAATTGTTTTTACTTTTATATTCTCTTGTATGTGACGTAGTTTTTAAAAGAAATGGTAATTTTATATAAAGAAAGTTTGACAAAACAACAAACATCTTTGAAATGCATATTTTTATATTCAAATAATTTAAAAGTTATTCTTCGTGGAAACTATATTGATTTGACTGAAAAATATTGGTTTTAAGTTGAGTAATTTAAGCTAAATATAGAAACCGCATTTTAATTCGTACACCTTGTACTTTTTATAATCACACATTCTTTAAAATGAATTACATATAATTAGCTATTATCTTGTGTATTTATAGATTAATTGTGATATAAATGCACTTGATTATAGAAATACATTACTCACCTGCCACGGCAGCCAGAAAAATGCGACCGGACTTTACCGGTTCGGGTGACATATTTCGAGTGTTCCCTTCGCTGATCTGGAACGTACTGACCTCCGTGTAGGAATACGGCACTCCGCTTTCCTCCTCTTGGTTTACTGAGGGCATCTGGCCGCCTTGAAGTGTACAGAAGCAGCTGCAAGAGCGCAAGAGTGAAAAAGCGAAAGTCCCTCATTAGCGATTCAGTTGACTTGGATTAATGATGCTATCTCCATTTGTAATTCAATCTGGTGGAAGTTCAAGTGCTTTGAACCCTCCACAGCTCTGATTTCTATGGGTGCTCCACATATGTCCGGGGAAGTCAAAAATATTCCCACCAAAATCCATTACCAAAAGCTCGTCACATTATCTGACAGTTTTGAAATCATCACGTTATGGAATCATTATCCAGAAAAATCTATACACATCATTTGGGGCTAATAATACGGCAAACAGCTAAACGAAGGCGGAACTGCAGTCTGTTCATTATTTAATGCGATAAATTACCAAATTATTTTAATTGCACTATGAACAAATTAAATTCCATCGCATTTGTGTTGCTAATTAATTTATTTACTTTATAGCTAATTGTTTATGTAATCACAGTTGACACTTTTAGCTGATTTGATCAATGATTACGGCACAAAGTCATTATCAGGACAAATTAGACACTTTGTTTGCTCGGAGTAATAAACTTGTTTTTTCACTTTTACACATCCTTACAGAAAAAAATTCTTCAAAACGAAGTAAATCCCACTTGAGCAGGATCCGCAATTAAACTGGAAACCGGTGGCGTCTCCCTGGAGAAATGTAATGCTGTTCGAATCGACGAATCGCGCGAATTTAAAGATTTTCCGCCTTATATGCCAGGCATTCGAAATCAATACACGTCCAGCAACGCTCACCGACACTCGACTTGATGAGTGCTCTTACACGTGCATTATCTTATCAGAGTAGCGCCTCCCGATCCATGGCAATCCCATCTATAGGCTACAGTATAGTATCATCGGAGCTACCCTATCCCGATCGACTCTGTCCCTCTCCCACTCACTCTGTTATTGGCATCGGATCGAAATCTCAATTTTATTGCTTTTGTTGTTACGATTCAGATGGTTGTTTTGGTCAGAAAATCGCTATTTGTGTGCATTTTGCACTTGAACTGGCCCATATAAGTTTTCCCACACACAAGGAAAGTGATAAGGCGGTGCAGCGAAAACTCTGCCCCAATCTCAATTTGTTTGCTCCGCCGACCCGCCGCCAAAAGGGCGACCGGCCCACTTCAGTCCTGCTGCATTTGGAAAAATATACGTGACTTCTCATTTACAAGAACTTAAAAGGATGGGCTTAAAAACATTTTAGCAAAAGTCGAAGAAAATGTATCTCCTGAGAAACTGTACAAATCAAGGATCCCTACAAACATATCCATAAATAATGGGATGTTTTCATTTTTATATCTGATCTTCTTTTAACTATTTTCGTTATTAAAGAACAAAATGGATTTTTATCGCAAAGAACAGGAAGTGCAAAGCACGTTGATTGTATTCAGTGTCCCTTTAGGGCAAGCAAATAGAGAAAAACTCTAATCTATAAGTGTCTTCTCCCACACACACACCCTATCCCACCATTTCTTTCTAAATAAAACCTAATGTCACCGAATGCGTAAACAATGTTTTGATTACGTTTGGCCATTATTGAGTAATTTCCGATGCACTTTTATAGCACTGTCCTTGGACTTATTTAGTTAGTTCCAGATTGAAGGTGTTGACACAATTCCAGTGACTAAGGCGAGACACGTGAAGGGGGTGTGAAAGGCGCTGATTGTCATATCTGCTTGGGGTAGTATCTCAACAAGTTGGTGGTCAAGGAACACCTGGGCTGGCTAAATAAAACACTTAAGATTGATCCTTCTATAGCAAAATTTACTTAGAAAAGTAAGCCCTACCCATTAAAATTGTCGTAATTATTGCGCAACGTTGCTAATGCTATTTGTGACATTGAAATTACATTATCTATATTTAGAAATATTTGTTATTTCCTATTGAAAGCAGTAGTTGGCTAGCACATTTCATGAATATGCAATTATAGTACTTTTATATAGTAAGCTCATAATTTACGATCCTCTCCTTAAAATTCCTTCGGTGGGGTTTTGGTAATAACTCAAACTGATTTTTCTAATCGCTGGAATCTTTCAAGTGCCCAGGAATCGATTGTTTATACTCGCATTGACCGGCTTTTGATAAGCTTTTTGAATAATTCGGGCACATGATTTTATTATCTTCTTCCTCTGAAGGTTGACTTGATCTTTTTACCGAACATCTGTCAACGGAAGTAAGTCTTTTATATATATATGTATGGATGGTTATCGAAAAACTTTCCGTTGTCTCACTATGTATTTTTTGTTTACTTGGCCTTGATCAAAAATGTGTTTCTACGAGCAGTGTTTTTATATTACAATTGATATTTTGATGTTTATAACCAGGAGGCAAATACAATAATTAAATTAAACAGGCATCAGGGTAAAAGTAGAAATTATTATATTAAGTAATCTAAATCAGAAGTGCTCTTTAATATTAACAAACTGACACGGATCACCTTTTTTTGATGGCGAGACAGACGTTTTAAGAGTGTAATTAAATTCATCGCGATAAGACACTATTTTAACGGCTTCAAAAATATGTCTTGTTTTCACTGATTGAGTAAATAGAGATACGATTCCGAATTGAGACTACATACTCAAAAATGTCTGGCGTTTGGTGGTGATATGTTGAGAAACAGACGTTGGTTACCAAATAAATAGTTAAGTTGGCCTTAGTCATTGGGGACTTTGGAGTCTTTCTACAGAATTGTTATTGCCGAAAACTAGTCCTAAAATACTTTTTGTTTTAAATTTGCAAAGGAAACTCTGGGTTGCGACAATTAAGGCTTTTAGATACATTTTATCTATTTTTAAATAAGCTCAGTTAATCTTACACGTTCTTCGTTCTTCTTTTCATAAGTACAATTTTGATTTTAATCCCAATTAAACTATCTGTCACAGGACCAACGGTTCTTTTACTAACATCATTGTTAAATTATATAGCTAAGATTTTCTAAAAGTGTCATTACAGCATGCCATTATTCATATGTCACGATCTAGATTAAACATTTTAGTTTTTATAAAAAGTTTGCTTTTATTTCACAACTCTTACTAAATTTGTTAATTATTTATGATGTGTTACAAAATTAAATAATAATTTATGGAACTTACTGGACAAATAATAAAAAGAGAACCACAAACTGTGGACCGATCGCAACGAACTACTAGATGGAAACTAATGAAAGAAGTAACAAGCTGATTTGGGGAAATATTATCTTTAGTTCAAGTTCAGTGCGATAATGCATTTAATGTGGGCCCTAATCGGAGCACAAGTTATTATCATATCTGATATTTATAATAATTAAAGGCGGCACTTGATGTACAATTTATCAGCACTCGGCAGCGGGGTAACAAATCAATGGAAACCAAAATAAAAAAAAGACCTCGGTGAAACACTTATTAACTAGGTCGTCAGACTTACCCATTTTGAAGCCGAAATTATCAATTAGTGGGCAATCAATGAAACACTCTGTTGCTTTGTAACGCGGCGTATACGTAATGTGAGAAATAATTAAGTATCCGCAATGCAGAGAGATCAGAGCTAACAGTTTCGCTGGGCTGCCGGAATTGAAATGATGTCGGATCGCGGGTGTTTTGACGCTTTTGTGTTGGGCATGCAAAAATTATGACAGACGCATTTATACTCGTACTTAGTCGCAGCTGAGGCTAGATAATACAGTTTCCCACTTGCTACGGAGGAAGCTCACTCACACACGTCCGATCGCAGAGAACCAGACATATCGCAGACATGGACAACTATTATATCGAATTAAATGCGACCGTTGAACCAAGCTTGACCGAGAGAGCTCAGCTCGGAATTTGATTTTTATCACAGCTTTGTCTGGCTAGTAGGCAATTGGTCGCCGCTCTCGCAGCCTTTTTTGACATAGAAAAGCAAACAAATTGAGGCATAAAAAAGCCATTTGAGTTCAGTTAAGGTGTTCACAGACCTCTAGTTCCGGACTGTAGTGTGGAAAACTTTAGAGCAATTTGACCGATCAACAACTCTGATGAGTCAGCGTTGAGGAAGTTAATTAGCATGCAGCAGGCCCGATTCGGGGGATTGACTTATACCGATGGCCTATCGATACAGTTAGTACATACACAATTAAGTCGCTCGGCTAGTCAGTAAGTAACGAATAACGTGCGTGCCCCACACATCTGCTAATTGATATGTCTCCGGTGTAGGCACTTTAAGCGTTTTATACCGACGTGTGGGGATTCTGGTTAACGCCATCCGGAACAGGCAGTTCGTTATGATATACCTGGGAACCACAGGCCAGAAGCCAGTGCGTTTATTTACGACAATCTGCTAAATTTAAATCGTGAAAGTGAATTTCATTTGGGGGCTTGAATAATGATAAGCAGGGGAAGCGGCACCAGCGGCTGCAGTTTTACAAACTGGTTATCAGGTCTTGACAAAATGTTTATGGGAAAAACATTAATGATTTGTTGTTTTTTGTAAATGGAAAAGCAGGAGGCTCGTTTGTTGCCAATTCGGAAGCAAGTTGCATTTAGTCAACGTCCATTTAAAGATAATTCCCCTAAAAATAACTTAGTAAACAAAAACGCCCCACTGAAATAAGTTGCGTATCAATATTTACTTTATTTATTATTAAAACCAAACAAGTACTGCACCAATTATTAAAGGCAAACAGTTCATAAACCGATAATTCTGTCATAAAAACAATAAGCTCCCTACAGTTGTAAAGCATTTTACTGCTCCCTCTGATAACGAAAGAAATGTTACAAATATAAGCACCCGTAGATAATATATGTAAAGCTTTACGATGGAATTATGGCAGAAATAGCTGAAGCGGTTTTATTTTAGAGGCGCAAAAAGCTATTTGATTTCAAACTATTAACTATAATAAGAAAAATTCACTAAAAAATGCTATATATTTGAAGGGATGATAATGAAACTTTTTAAGTAACATATAATACTATGCATAAGCCATATTATTGAAAGGTATTTATATAAACAAGGAAAAACCTTTGAGGAATTAAATAATAATAGTCACATATGATTAAATTGACACTTATGTAAACCATTAAATAAAATCTAAGCCGATTTATTTACCAGGCACTCAAAATTAGAGTAATTGGCAATACCTGTAAGGCATGCCAGGTGGTCTTTACTGGCTCTGAACACTCAGTATTATAGCAATCAAATCTTTAAAACTTAAAAACGTTTAAACAAAATGTTAGGAATGGATAAAGAAGTATTTTTACATTTAAATTCCAATATATAACGATATCCTAACAAAATCTACTATTATTACTGTTATGCAGTACTAGCTAATCCGTATACTCATACGGATTACATCCCACCGATTTATTTACCACGCACTCGATCGTCGAACGGCAATTGTAATTATCGACACTAGCCGTAAGCTACAAAAGTATAATGATCTCCAAGGGGCAGTGTCACTCCCACTCCCACTATGGCACCCATGGAATATTTGCTATATGTGTTTATCTTGCTGCTGATTGTCGACAACCTGTTGAGCATGTGAGCAAATATCCAAGCAAACATCCAAGCAAATACGGGCTTCGATGGGCTTCCTGTAATTGCGTTAAATATTTGCATAGAAATGCCGGCACTCGGACGGAGCGGAATGGCTGGCACGATTTCAATTTGCATTTTGTGCATCGATTTGCGACTATTCCGATGTCGATCAATCAATCAAGCGACGATGACCTTCACACTGACCGTCGCGAGGGGGTGGTGAGTGCGTTGAAATCGCCAAGCACTGGCGCCAGGAGTGGGCGTGGCCTGTCGCCAACGTCCAGGCAGATAGAGTGCAATCGCCTGATAGTGGTCTAATTTCGTATTTTAAGGGGCGTTCCTGGCCATTAGGGGCTATCGCCTTCGATCTGACCCGCAAACAGCCGTTGGTTCTGTACAGTTTACTTTTATTATCAAATATATGTACATTGATTATGATTAGTACACGTAAGTATATGTTTAGGTATATGTCTTTGCCATCTTAACGTACATTTACATACAGCAGGAAGTTTATACAAAAGTAAAGAGCACAAAACAGGATGAAACTCGATTCTTAAATAGTTAGAGGTACTTAGGAACTAATTGAACTACTCTAAAGTCAGTGACACTTTAAACACTATGAACATTGTGGGACATCAATAAGTTTAATTCTTCAATTTGCTCTTAGATCCGATTTGAAAAGTTTTATATATATATCGGACCTCGATGTAGTAACAAATGTCCTTTTGTTCTGAACTGAAATCAAAGAAACAACTTTTCAGAAATGAAAACTATTTCATTTTTGAAAGTCACTTTAATCTTCTTTTTTAGCACAGTTCCTAAACTAAACTCCCCACAAACTCCTACATTACTTTTTGGCGTTGTCTGCTTATTCACCTACGAGTTCAATGGCATTCAGCTAGAATAACCTAAGGGATAGGAACCACCTTGGAATCCCTAACGACCGCTCAGCCAGTTCTGAATTTGGCTGACACTCTTGCCCTTCGTCTCCTGCAAAGCGATCGCCACGTAGGCAGTGGCCACCGCCATCCAGCCGCTGAAGAACCAGAAGGGCACATCGAGTCCGCCGGCCTTCAACAGACCGAAGAGCCAAGTCACCAGGAACACGCATATCCAGTTGGCCATCACGCTTAGGGATACGGCGGTGCCCTTCACGTCCGGCATGAAGAGCTCGCCCATCATCATCCAGGGAATGGGGCCGTAGCCCACCGAGAAACTAACGATGAAGAGCACCACGCAGGCCAGGGGCAGCCATCCAATGGACTTCGAAATCTCCGTGTGCCTCTGCAACGTGTTGAAGGCACCCAGCATGACCAGGCACACTGTCATCACCGTACTGCTGAAGAGTAGGAGTATCTTACGTCCGGCCTTCTCGATCAGCAAGGAGGAGCATAGGGTCATGATCACCTGAACAACGCCCACAATTATTGTGCAGGTGGAAGCGTCCAAGGTGCTGTTCGACGACTTGAAGATGTCGTTCATAAAGAAGATTACCGCGTTGATTCCAGAGAACTGCTGGAAGAACATCAGGAGCACCGAGATTATCATACCCTTGCGAGAGGCGCGATTGCTGAACAGATCCATAATGGAGGCGTCCGCTCCAGTCTGATCCAGGTCGTTCTGGATCACCTGGATGGCGCTATTGGTGTTGCAGTAATCACCCCACAACCATTTCAGTGCGCGATTGGCCTCGGAGCGTTTTCCCTGTAAGACAAAATAAGGTATTAGTAATATGAGACTTAGAAAGCTTAGAACCTGGAACATAAAAATCTATCTCTGTCTGAGATTTCTGTTTCCTTATATTTTCATTATATTTCCTAGAATTCATCATTGATTCTCTGAACGGACTTACCCTCTTTAGAAGATAAACTGGAGTTTCAGGCAGGAAGAGAAGACCAATTAAGAGGAAAATGGGTATGGCAAGGCAGAGCATGCTGAGAGTTCTCCATGTGACTAAAGATCCCACTACATAGATGAACAGGATACCGATCGTGAGTAGCAGCTGGAACAAAGTACCCAAGCTGCCACGAATGCTGGTCTCTGCGATCTCCGAAATGTACATGGGAGCCACCACGCAGAAGCTTCCAGTAGATATACCTAAAGTACTTTCAAGGTTAATAAGAGGTAAAAAATATAAAAAAAAATCCATCACCTACCGATCAAAAATCTTCCCAAATACAGCCAGCCGACAGAATTAGCGAAACTGATCGAAATCCATGCCAAAATGAAGGGAACGTCCATGACCATGGCAGTATAACGTCTGCCGATGGTATCCGCTATATATCCAGAGGGTAGAGATCCAAGAAGGGCTCCTATGGGCAACATTGAACTAACCCATGTTTCTGCAAGGGCAAAATTGATTAGATAATTTTCTAGACTTTTTAAACTACTCGTAAATTGGAGGGGGTTCCCCTATCAATGAAATGTGGTTCCTATATGCGAATATTATTATCTCTATTAGGTCTTGTCACGTAAATCCTAGCCACTTGAAACTCTCTATTTGAACGGCTTTCGTCAACTTAACTTAACATTGTTCTTTATTTATTTTAATATTTAAAACAATTTTATTTTCCATGACTTTTCCGACTTGATAATTAGATTCAGCAATCATAAAATTAAATTTTCTCATAAAAAGACCTAATTATTTAATTAGTTTGTGAACTTTATTTTATTTCTTTAAGTACGAGGACACTGTAACACTTAACTTCCTTCAAAACGTTATCATGGCGATGCGCTATCAATGCAGTCTAAGAACCATATTAAAAAAATGTGTATAAGTAGGGTACTTACTTTGCGACTCGGTCAGTCGAATGTCATTTTCAGTGGAAGTCGAGGTGGAAATATTAGAAGAGGAACTGGTTTCATTTGTTGTTACATTTCCGGCAGATATCTGGTCGAACACAGGAGCCGTCCAGGACAACGCAGTACCGGCAGCCACCGCTCCCAAGCAAACTGTAAGTATTAGTGGAATGCATTTTATAGACCACAGAAGGTTAAATATATCATATTCCGTACTTATCATGGCAGCCACATATTGACGAGTCTTCGAAGTCTTCGACACGCCTTCCTGCAGGAGATCGTAAGTGATTGGATTGCGAGAGTCTCCATCCTCTTGGCTAACAGTCTGAAAAGGAAAAGACGTTTCTTAAGGATCAGTATAATAGACTTTACTCTTGACTCCAATACTCCTAGGAACTAGTCATGATATTCACAATTGCCTCCTTATTGGGTTTTCTAAGCGCCCTAGTTGTAATTATAGGAAAAGTTCTTGTGTTCCTTTGGACATTGCTAAAAACGATTTATACAACAGTGAAAATAGCCAGAACCCTACAGAAAGCCCCAACCTTCAGTGATATTAAGGCTCAATTCAAGGAGATGTCACTTGGAACAGCTAGAACTGTGTTGAAAGAAAAGTTTAATAAATCATGAAAAACTTTCTGATCAAGAAAAAGTAATCAAGTTTTTAAGAAAACAGTTTAACAGTTTTCTATTTTTCATAATAACAATTATAGTAGCCTTTAATATGTTTTTCTAAGACCATTCTTCTTGGAAACATTTTAGTTTATGCACAATTAAACTTCTTTAAATAAATCTTACAGTATATTGGCACATTTATCCGTTAACTCTTTACGGTTTTATGTAGTTTCTTTCTATTCAAGATGACTTAGTTTACCTGCCACCAGCGAGCCATTGCGCGGACCACCTTTTCCGAATCCATTCGAGACTCGGCCGTCTTCCGGGTTCTTTATCAACGCCTTATATAAGACGATGGCACAAACAACGCACTGTGCCAAATTTTATGGCACTTTGTTGGTGTAAAAAACACTGTTTTATGGCTTATATATATATTGGCTTATATATTTCACTTATTTTTATCGTATCTTATTATTATCTTGGGAAAGCGTTCCTATATATAAATATATATTCTTGTTTTGATTTTTCCGCTAATTTTAGTGGCTGCCTCGGGGGCAGTGGATTGTCTCGTGCGAACACCTCGAGACGACTGAATCGTTGGACTCTTCGAAAAAGGTATTTTCATCTCGAGTCTTGGCAAAAATTCTTCTATTCCGCATATAACTTTTATTTCATCTGGCGCTTGTGTCGGCATTTCGTTGGATTGCCAGCAGATTACGCGCATCAGATGCAGTTGAATCTTTTGTTTTACGTCAGAGACAAATGGATTTTCTCTCGAATTGACTGAGAAAAAAGTGATATTAGATGAACAACCTGTTGGAGGGATATTTCTAATTTTTTCTAAATAAATCTTACAAATAAATCACGTTTTGCATTGACATTTCAATTGCTCATCAATAGAAATCAATTTAAAGCGATCTGTCAAGTGAAACCACGCAGATATTACGCATACGCCACCGTACCTGAGTGGAGCAAAGTCCAAGCAAAACAAAAGTAGTTCCGACAAATCGAACGTCAGTTTAAATTACGTTGCCAAAAGCATTTCAGTGCGTTTAGGGTGCACTTGCCAAGTACCGACAATGCCGTGAACCCAATCCATGGGATATTCTGCGCCCGTAAATAGGAGCTTGTCTCCTAGTATATGACAGCCACATTAAAACATTCCTTATGAAGTTGATTCCTTGATGGATGTGCAGGCGACCGTTTAAGATGTTATTAAAACGGAATGTCTAATTATAAAGTGCAACACGTATGTGCATCTAAATGGCGTCAAGTGCATGCCAAAAGAAACCTGTCGCCGCATTCGCACCCAAACAAGTCGAACAGCCGACGGCAGAGTGAGTGAGAGCGCATTTCAGTGCAAGGGAGATAGAGAAAAGGGGTCAGAACGATACGGCAGACACACCCACCATACACTGAGAAAAAGCTATTGAAAATATGCATTTTGTTATTAAAAATTGTAAGAACTTAAACTTTTTATTTTATGATCAATATTTTGCAGAAGTAACTCTTACCAATTATTTAAACTTCATTCATTTATTTTATTTTTCTATTCTTTTCTGATTCTACTTTTTTGGTTAAGTAGTATTTTAAGTACTTTTTAAATTTAAGTTTGAATTAGTACCCATAAAAGTGTTTTCACTTAGATACGCTAGGTTAACTTCAGAAGGCGCTGACTAGATTCCGGAGAAATATAAAAAAAAAAGATTTTTAGACATATATAAAAGTATGCTACAAAAAGCCTTTTAAAAACTCGTAACAAGTTATAAAACCACCTAAGCGCTGTCTAAAAGCGTGCTTCGTATTTTCTGAAATTTTGTTTTTTTTTTCAGACACCTGTTTGATTTCAGATAACGATTATTTTAACAGTGCACAGATAGGGGCCCATCAACATCACATGCTAATTAGTTTGCATCGTTCGCCGTGCTCTGTTTACTTTGTCTCTGCAGCCGCTGCTTCGCTGTTTTCCCGATGTCAAGTTCAGCGAGTGCCTGCGCCATGTGCTCTTGCATTCGGGAGGCCTGTTCTTAAGTGGTTGCCCCGATCTCCGAGAGTCGTTACCACCCACCCACCGACGAATGCAGTCGCAGAAAAGCAGGCGGAAACGCCTACACGCCCACATTTTCCTTGGCTTTGTTGTGGCCCGCGCTATTGCAGCTCACCGAGTCGATAGACAATTTCTTTTATTGACGCAATTTCCTTAATTTGCTCAAGTCCATTGCCCATGCGGTAATTAAAGCGATATTGTTTACCCTTGGCCACCGCTTCTTACCCAAGGTGTGCCTTGCATTTAAATACTCCTAAATATAGACTATGAAAATGACAGAGCTAAATAAACTGTCACTTTAAGTGGCTTATGTAAGCCCATAAGCTGTGGCTTAGGTAGTTAGATAGAACTATAAACTAATAAACTTTGGGATTAAACAAGAACATTTCCTTTAAATTCAATTAGATATTTTCTTTTTAAGCTGAAGATTAAATTTTGTAAAATAATAAAGTGCGTTTTTAGATGCTTACATAAGGCTTGGAAAGGGAAATGTAATATTATTTAAATATTGATTGTGTTTGTGGAAAAACCTTTTTTATTTTTAACTTATTTGTGTTTTTCTTAAATGAAGAACTAATTATTCACCAACCTCTGATCACTCAGTTATTGTTATTATTAAGTATCATGGATATTTTAAATGACTCATTGTGAAACACAAAGTGATCTGGTTGTTATTGTCTTTTCGTATCATGAGCAAGTGTTTTGAACTTACTGAAGGCTTTATAGTCCCATTGTGACGACACCAGAAGCTGAGTTATCTATCTTTAAGTAAAGATTTCAACTAAGTTTGATTCAAATATATAAATGTAAAGATTTTCCAAAATAAAACTTACAAAAGCGGAACTATAAAATCACGTTTTCTAGGCAGCTAGAAACCTTACAATGTAAATATTTAACATTAAAGAGAACGACTGCCTGTAAATGCTTACAGTTGAACAAATCAAATTTAGCCGGATGCGATTGGCCATGAAATGCTAAACCTATTGATATGTAAATATTATTATTTTGCCCTGCAAATTGCCCACCAGTCCAGTGCAAGCCCGATAAATATGTCAGCGAACATAAACAACAAGTGATTGGCACGCGACTGAAATCATGTATATATATATATATATATTATATTGCAGCAGCGATTATTGTTTTACTGGCTCGATTTGATAAAACGTTGGCGCACTACGTAAAAGTATCCCCAAAAAAGCCAAATACGCCTTGCCTTATCAGCCGAAATGGCCTAAAATGAATCATTTGAAAGGCTGGGAATCAAGTCTTTAAAATCTGAATCGAAAGAGCCCAGCGTCACGTCCAAAGGTGGACAGCTAATTGGCCATTATCGAAAGCAGTTAGTGGCTGCGTGAACCGCACGCCGATCGTAGCTGCTGCTCCCTCCGAAATCTTAAAGCTCTTATTGGCCCCGTGCTCAATTACGGGTATACGACTTCCTAATGCCCCATTGTCGAATCGTTCCGTAAGAGCCACTTGACGAGCCTTGTCGAGTGGCAGGTAATCGATTGGCATAAATGTGCTTAGTCTGTTCCACTGCCAAGGGCACGATAGTGTTGAATGCCACCCCCCAAGTACAAAACTCTCGATCCTGTGGCCCTAAGCCAGCTCTAATCATTGGTTTATGACTCTCGATAACACTAACATGGCTTGGCAACCTACTGTGTGCAATCGTAAACAAAACTGTTCAAGCGGGAGCCTTTATAAATCTTGAACTTTGCGTAAACTTCTTCAGGAGGAGGCGTATTTCGATTAGATATTTTCGCTGACCACTTGGAAATCGTTCCGCAATTAGTACCTAATAAATTATTTCTTTGATTGAGGGCAAGATTGTGACAATAAATGCAAATTTAAGTGGCTAATTAAACCGGTAGCCAAACATTATGATCCTTGAATAAGAACAAAGCTCAATAGGTTTATTACAGGGAGTTTGGTAATTAACTGGGGCTAGCTATCATATTTTAAGGGGAATATAATAATAATAAAGGGAATATGCTAATAATTACCTTCTTCTCTCTGTACTTTTCGTTAATTAATGTGTATTACTTTTTTATTTTTGTTTTTTTCTGAGCAAGAAAGTCAAACCTAATTTTTTGCAGAGTAGATGCAATTCTTTTTTAAACTTTATTGTGATGCCCTTCAAAAGTCTCTTACTCAACAATCAGATACTTCAGCAAGAAGATAAACAATTCTTTACAATAATATAGAAATCTAATCTTAGGCCTTCCCCACAGACTGCCTATAAATAGTTTCTTTTGAACATGAATATAGCACAATTTACTGGTCAGCATGTCGTATGCGTAATAAATATATTGCGTACTCTAGTACTTCTAGTAAATCTATTAACTTAGATTAATTTGCTGATGATGACTTTACACTATATTATAGCTTATACAAAAACCCAACTCAAAATAGTTTTATTACCGTTTTAACTTCCTCGGTAGCCACCATGTTGCGATAACGTTTAAGGCAGCACTTTTTTAATATTTGTATATTTATTTATGTTTATTTGGCGGGAGGTGCACTGTTCTGATCGGATCCAATTCTCTGGAAGCTTTAACTATCGAAACGTGCGGATGGGCGCGATGAGCGTCCGAGCTGAACTGAATTTCTCCAAGGAAATCGCTTAGCAGCTAAGCGAAATGGGCGGCGACTGCGACGGCGACCGCGACAGAGGCTGATACTGGGAGCCTGATATCGCGGTGGCAGAGGCAGCGGCCGCAGCTGAAACGCTGGCAGCAGCAGCTCGATACAATTCCGGAGTTTCATTAGGGTCCCCAAAGGGCATGGATATCTGGATACAGTGAATCCATCAGTGACTGAACTTTGACAGGCAATGCTAGGAGGTGTTAATCGGCTGTTGGTCCGTGCTGCTCATCAACTTCTCGACGATCTTCCTGAAGCCTCGTTCTAGTGTTGGCGAGCTGATCTCATGGAACACCTGCAGCACATAGTCCACTAGGGCATCGGCCAGATTCTAAATATGAAAAATATATTTAGTATTAAATAACATAAAACAACAGCCGAAAAAGAAGAAAATTTTCATTTGCTGTTATCAGAATAAGTGTGGTAATTATGATGTGAGGTTATAATTAAAAGAGTAATATAATCAGACTTTTATGAATTATTATGTTTTAACACAATTGACTGAGAGTCAAATACAATTTTTATTGTTGAAAGCAAATTTGGTCAATAATATTACGTATATAAAAACACCATAATAATAAATGGCATATATGAAGTATATAGCTAGTAAAATGGTTAATATATGCATGTATATATTGTTTCTGTTCGACAAATGGTTTTGATTTAATTAAGTTGTACTACATTGTTTATGGGTGAGGTATGTTGGTTGGGCCAAAAGTTGCGATAATAATGTAACAATGTATTGCTTACAGGGATCAATATTTTTCCAAAAGCTTGGGCAAGTTTGTGTCTATGATAACTACCATTTTTATAATACAAGTTTTGTGACAATCTTTATATCTGTTGGTCGTAGAGAAAGGGCTGTACTGCTTTTCCGACTCTATCAAATATAATTTTGTTAAAGATACGGGTCCGTATGAGCGGAGAGATCTCAGAAAGGAATGCGTGTTCTAGAGAGTGCACATCAACTTGAAAAAATAAGCAGTAAACCTATTTAATTAGTTTGAAGATGCGATACTCTTTTGTATTATTCATTATTTTATTGGGTTTTTTGCAAATTCATTATATTCTATAGCCTGGTACAATAATTTAAAAACAATATTTTTTAGCTTTATACGTAAACAAGGAGGAAAAGTTGTTGCTTGAGAGCTCACATAATTAGTAATCAATTTACATTATTATAGTGATTAATAACATGATTACCCCTGTACTTTCCTGCCATCGCCTTAACATAACTCAATTTTATGACACATTTAAAACATTTATTTTCACGTTAAATCTTGCTTAGAATCTAACGTCCAAGCCAAATAATATATATAATATTATAAATGTTTCCTCTGTGAATCATAACCAGGAAGAATTTCTATAAATCTAACTCACCACAATGTAATCTGATCCCACCTTGCAGCGGCTGTGGGTAAGATTGTTTTCATTTATCATCAGCTGGAACACTACCGGATCCTTCTCCTCGATCAGTAGACCAATAAAGTGGAAAAACCGCAAAGCATGCGTGTGCAGGGCCTTCATGTTGAGCTTTCCGTTGTCTTTGAACTTGTTAATTCCCCAATACACATCATTCAAGAAGCTTCGAGTAGTTGCCATTAAATTATCCTTGTTAAAAGATAACTTACCCATAGAATATATCCCCTCCGTAGCGCCGTTCGAAGGGCCTGATTAAATTCCACGCCTGTCTGAGGGCCAATCTTTCGCTGAGAGTGAATCCCATTTCGTCCGTAATAGGCCCTGCCTTCATTTGGGGCAACCGCTTGGGGTAGATGTGGCTTGCTATGCCGGACGACCTCTTCCCAACTACTTCCTTATCCATTCTGTAATTTTTATTTTATTGTCCAAATAGAACGTGTTACAAAAAAAGAAAATTAAGAAAAATTAAATAAATGTGTGGTGAACAAATCACAATATCATTCGGAAGATTTTTCATAGCATACTTAGAGGAGTGAATTTATTTTGGTTGATAAAAACAGAAATTAGTTTTATTTATTAGATTATTTTATTGACCGACTGTGCTTTATGATGAAATATTAATATGCTTAATACACAATTTCGATCTTCTGGCAAGTTCTCTCTGCCCTGTCATTTCCTCAACATTTTATTAGCCTGACCTTTCTCGAGATAATTTATTGATAATTGTTCAGGGAAAAACTGGTAGGGTATTGTGATATTCCTGAGCAACTCCGCAAACGGGGCAAATGCAACGGGTGCTGAGGGCACGACGCAGACAGGGTTCGCAGAAGAGATGGCCACATGAAGTGGCACGAGGATTGATGGCAGAGCGAAAGCAGATGGGGCACCGCAAGACGCTTTCATAATTGGGGGGCACGAACTCTCCACTTGCGTTGGGTGGTGCTTGTTCTGGAACAACTGAAATATAAAATGTATAATTAATCAAACATAATTTGAATTATACAAAATAATTAAAAAAAACACACCAGTAGTACCATTGGGCTGAATCTGTACAATGACGTTAGGTGAATTGCGATTGCCCACATTGAATGAAATTGGTCCTTGATTGGATGTAAACTGGCCACCTGAAAAATATTAAATTAGTAAAGTATATTTATATACATACTCGTATATTTTATTTTATATATACAAAAAGTATTGAAATATATATATATTTATATATATTTTTACACGTTTCGTTAATAATATTGAGAACAATAATATGGTTTCCATTACTCTACAATCTCAATTAAAGTTAATTTGAAGAACTCAAAATTACACAATTATATAGCATTATTAATTTAGGTTTTTTAATTACATAAAAACAAAAAATCCAGGATATAGTATATATAGTAATGTACTTACTTAGTTATTTTATTCATATGAAAATATATGAATTGTACACATTAGTAAGACAGTATTGAATATTAACTCGACATTCCACAAACAGATTTAACTAACTTGTACCCACCTGAAATTCCTATAGTTATGGGCGATCCACCAGCTGATATGCTAAGGTTGATCTCAACAGGAGGCGCAGGCTGCGGATTGTCAGAAGGCTCATTATAACGAAATTCGTTGAAGTCTTCTTCTTCATCAGAATCGACCACGCTGTGAGCGTGACTCCATTCCATGTTTTGGTCCACTGGGCGACCACAAATTACACACAAGGAACAACCATCCTCTGCACAAACTCTGGCACGATGTTCCATTGGTTCGGGCGGACGAGGCGGTGGATAATCATCTAATATTCGCCATGCTATTACTGAATTCAATTTATTTTACAATCTACACAATACCATCAGCATCGTCAGTATCCTCGTTCGAAGGAGATGGAAGGTATCCAGCTCCGTGCTGCGACCCGTACGCTCTATTTTCACTCATGTTTTTTAAACTTTTTTGTCACCGAACTGACCAAAACCTGAACGACTCTGAACATTTAAAATTGTTTGTGCCCGACGCCTGTCATAGAAAGGCAGAGTTGTCAAATATGTATTATTTACTAATAAACCATTTACAACTCATTTTTTTGGTAACAACCCTGAGTATTTTAAATGTATATGTATGTTACTTCTTATAACATTTTTAACAATGCTTAAAAAACATTTAAAAATTAGGTAATGCCGGTAGTAATTGTAACATTTGGCTCTATTTTATAAAAGACTATAAATACGTTCATTCACAAACAAGGTTTTGTTTTTACGAACTTGTATTACGGATCATTTTTTGGGAAAATTTATTACATATATAAACTTAAAAATACTCGTACATAAATCACAAGAGCAAGCAGTCATTTGCCGTCTTAAACATTTTCCAAAGAAATAAATCATTTTATGTGGCTCGCAGAGCATATACAAAGACATCCAAAACAAGCACCTCACAGATAAATGCGAAAATATTGGCGTGCTGATAGCTTTTTGTTGCACATCGGGCATTTATGAGTAGAACTGATGGCAGTCTGGATGCATTCACGACAAAAAACGTGTCCGCATTTGGTCGAAACTGGCTCGCGCTTGCTCACAGCCTCCATGCAAACCGGGCATTTGTACGAGTCCTCTCTCTGGGACAGGTCGGGATCGCGTTGATGGCGTTTGGGTGGCGACACATCGTCGAGATCCACTACTGGAAAAATTGGGGCCGACTGAACTGTGAAGCGGCGCCGATTGGATGATGGAGTAAAGGAGTCATTTGATTGACGATCACCTAGTCGGCTTCTTCTTCCGTCTGGGGTGCACAAATCGATTACAGCGTCGGGGGCACGATTGCGGGCGGATCGAACCGGAGGTACATATTCCAGCAGGGACAGATCTATCACTTCTACTGGACTAACTGAAGAAAAAGAAAATATAAGACTTACATTAAGATTTGATTTTCACAACACCACATTGGACAAAAGATTGTTTATGTGAAATCCACGATAGATATAAGCTGATATGCACTTACTAGAACTTCTATGACGGTTATTACGCACTACTGATGGCGTTGAGGTAGATGTTGGTGGATTGTCGTTTCGGATCAGTGACACAACTTGGTCGCAGTAGCTACTAACTAAAAGATAATTCAGTGATTTGATATGATAAAAGGACTCAAATACAGGGTTGACTTACTGCGATCCAAATTTTCTTCCATTTGGTCTAAATTACGGGAAAGTGATCTAAGCTGCGAGGGAGTATCGTCATTCGGTACGGAAAAGTTTACCACGGATAAGGAGCTACCGTTCTGGGGGGACAGCAGAAAGTTGGATCCGTCGGTGGAAGTGACACTGATACTAGTTTCCGGGGATAAATCGTAATGCAAGGATGAATTGGAAGGCAATGGGGATGTGGAATGTGCGGATAAATTGCGCTCCTCGGATGAAGGGGATTCAGATGATGAAGGCGATTCCAAGTCTGAATTGGACTCCAAGGATGAATTGGTTGCTCCAGAAGCAACAGAACTGGAGCTAGACGCGCTAGAGTTTGATACGTTGCTGTCCGTTGACTGGCCAAGGTTTGGAGATTCAGCTGCTGAGTCCTACTAAATAAAACGTGCCTGAGTCCGATTTGCCCTTTAATTATGAGGGAGATTAACTTACAAAAGAAAAAATGGTCGAATCTGACATGCTTCAAACTGTAAAGATACAAAAGTAATTCCCAAAAAAAAGAAAAGCTGGGTACTCTTGGATATATCTCATTTGATTTGCTATTGATCGAACTATTGCAATAATGCTCAGAAATCGCGGCACAGCTTTAGAGATGGAACTAGAAAGGCCGACCATACCAACGTTAAATCGATTATAGGCAACTGGAATATGGTATTTTTCAATGTTTTTGGAAATATTTGGGTTGTATATGAGAATGAACTTATTAATTACATTAAATATATATATATAATAACTGTTTATATTATAACCGTTTATACTAAATATTTAATAACCTTTAGAAAAAAAAGTCCCTCGGATAGATTTATTAAAATTTGTAGAGCATTGACTGTAAAACCTTTTCTACTATAATTATAAAATATAGTCTATACTGAACATACTTAAACATACCAACTCTTTTAAAAACGATAGTTTTCAGTCGAAAACAATAGGTATCGATTGTTATCGTGAAGCATTGCACTGCGGCACGTCATCAGAAAGCAGAATTATTATTTTCAACGAAACAAAACAAATACAGTTCCTTGGAGGAATGGACAAGGATACTTTTACGCTGCAGTCCATCCGACAGGACCTCATCGAAAACAACCTGCAGGCTAAGGCGATAATACAGGTTAGTGTGCGCAGCTGTAAAGGAAACCTAAAGTCCGAACTCCCTATTACAGGACATTCTGAATAGCCGCACCTCAATAGCTGAACTGGAGGAGCTAAACGAAGCGGGGCGCTCTAAGCTATCGGCCATCAGGAGGAGTATCGAGCGCTTAGACGATTGGGCGAGGGACACGGCAGACGCGGCGCTGGCCAAGGAGGTGGACACCCACCGCGATCAGTTCTCCAAGACGCTGCAAGCGTTTCGTAAAGCAAACGTATCCACGATGCTGGAAATTGAGAAAGCAAACCGCGAAGAGCTGATGGCTATTACCGGTGAGACTGAGCTGCGCCAACGAACGACGACAAGAGCGCGGCACAACCAGGGCAGCCTAGTCTCCCAGGAAAACGATGTTACCGAAAAAATGCTGGCCATATCGCGACACCTTTCGGAGACCACCCAAAAGAGTGCCGTCACTCTGGAGACGCTGGTGGCATCGTCACAGAATGTGGAGGCCACCAGTGACGAACTGCAAAACACTGCTGGTAGCATCACCATGTCCGGCAAACTGCTCAAGAAGTACGGACGACGAGAGTGTACCGACAAGATGCTACTATTCTTTGCCTTCTGCCTGTTCCTAGCCTGTGTATTCTACATCGTTCAAAAAAGGCTCTTCTAGAGTCCTCAGATATGCACCTTTCCCTGCCTACCCTAAGGTTGTAGCTTTTGTTGTCTAGGAATTAACTGTTGTAGGCTAAGCTCATAACCATATGTTACAAGCACCGCTCTTTTATTTATATTTATTTAGTGATTAACCAAGTTGTATCTGGTTTTTAATGTATAAAATACATGCAGGATAGAAAGAATATGAGAACCTTCTTTTTACATTTATTATGCGTAACTTTTTAACAACCTAAAAAATCTAGAAGGGACACTTAGGCACTCCGCCTGGGTTGGTGAATCCGTTGCTGTTCACCACGCGGCAGATTTCCTTGTAGGACCGACTAGGCTTTCGAGCCGGAGGACGACTGGGGTAACTATAGCCGGGGAATAACCATGAGAAATCCGGTCTGCAGTTGGCAAAACTCAGCGTCAGAATCCACAGAAGAAAATATACAATCGACTTGGGCATTGCCACTCTGTCCGAGATTAAAATTCCGAATAACACCGTAACCGATTTGCATTAGATTTGGTTGGCATTACTATAAAACATCCGCTACCTTGTACAGGGGTGAAAAGTAAGTCTATTTTCGAATCTATTCTGACATACAAACTTGGGAAGCTGATAGCAGATTTGCGTGCCTCACCAGAGTGATATTCTTATCAATGAAATATTCGGCCTTGCAAAATTATGTCAAAGCTAGTTGATTCATTTCCTAATCCGGTCTATATAGATTTTTTTGAGAAAAGGAATTAATAACCTTATAATAAATTTATAGGCCTTGATTCTATTTTCGAAAAAAACTTTTACGTTTTAATAACTCTTTCAGATGACGTTACGATATTAGTCATTACCACGGATTCAGAAATTGGTTTGTATTCTTCAGGGTAGAAACTTAATATCAAAAACAGTTGAACCACATATCTATAAAGAAAACATCCATTGGTGGGTATCAACATTATTTCTTGTTTTTAAAAGTGGAACTTCCCGCCTATTCAAATATTTATTTGATATCGATAGCTTGGTATTTTTGGTATTTATTGTACAACACTCAAACTTATTAAAAACTTGACAACACTTGTCGTGTTGTGTTGTTTTCGTTAATTCCTGAATTGTTTCCCGCTTTCTCGTGGTAATTACTGATACAAACAAAATGAGCACCGCTGTGGAAGTGGCCAACAAGGTGCCGGGAAAGTTGGCCAACTACTTTGCGCTGCAGTCAGCGTTTGAGGTAAGTTTTTATGGATAAGGAAACCCGCAATAACGCGATCTGATCTTAAATTTTAAATTACAGAAAGCCCTGGAACTGGCCATCACCGACGGCAAAGTGGATCTGTTGGTAAAAGAGTACAATAGCTTTACAGCTAACACCGAGCATGACAAGCGCCTGCCGATGGACCATGCGTTCCGAGTGCTCCTGATGAAGCGGCTGGACGACGATGTGCAACGCATCGGCGAGTTGGTGCGCCTCTCTGTAGACGCTACGCGGACCGAAACTGTGTCTAACACCATTCCGGTCGTGCTGCTCATCGACACCTTCGACGTAGTCACGCTGGACAAGTGCCAAGAGATCTTTCGGTTCGTCGAAGAGATGGTGGAGGTGTGGAAGGAGGAGATCTTTTTTGCCTCATGCAAGAATAACATCCTTCGTATGTGCAACGATCTACTTCGTCGCCTCTCACGCACCCAGAACACAGTTTTCTGCGGACGCATCCAGCTCTTCCTGTCGAAATTCTTCCCCTTCTCTGAGCGCTCTGGCCTAAACATCGTGTCTGAGTTCAACCTCGATAATTTTACGGAGTACGGACTGGATAGCAAGGACCACGACGAGAGCGATAATAAGGAACTGGAGGACACCGCTGAGGATATTCCGCTAAAGATCGACTATGACCTCTACTGCAAGTTCTGGTCGCTGCAGGACTTCTTTCGGAATCCCAATCAATGCTACAACAAAGCTCAGTGGAAGATGTTCCAGATGGTAGGTATTTACTTAGCTTTTTTTGAGCCCGTCATCTTTTTATTTTATCGACCATGTATTTGTATGTGTACACTTTATAGCACGCGCAGAATATACTGCAGTCCTTTTCGAGCTTCAAACTGGAAGACGTGCGACAGAGTAGCAGCGACAATGCTAGTGATAGTGGTCACGCAATGGAGGTGGACGAAGAGGCCGTTGATGCTGCTGCGGTGACCGCCGTAGTCAGGGCGAACCACTTTTTCGCTAAGTTCCTGACCAATCCAAAGCTTCTAGCACTACAGCTATCAGACGCCAATTTCCGGCGTGCTGTTCTAGTGCAGTTTCTTATTCTCTTTCAGTACCTTCAAGTCAGTGTAAAGTTTAAAAGGTGGGTATATTAAAAGCCCCAATTTACACGGATTGACATATGATGCATTTTCTTTCAGCGATACTTATACTTTGACCACAGACCAGGCAGACTTCATTAAGGAAACAGAGTCTCGTGTCTATAAGTTGTTAGAGGAGACCCCTCCATACGGCAAACGGTTCTCTCGAACTGTACACCATATGCTGGTGCGTGAGGAGATGTGGAATAACTGGAAAAATGAGGGCTGTAAGGAGTTCAAAAAGCCGGAGGAGCCTGCCGCGAGTGATGATGACTTAAGACCACCTACTAAGAGACCAAGACGTGCATTGGGCGACGCACTACGCGATGCTGCCCGCAACGGCAAGTTCTTTTTGGGAAAGTACGTAATGATAACTCGAGCAAAGTCATAAAATCAAATAATACACTTTTAGTGATAACCTTACTCGTCTGTGGAACTACTCTCCGGATAATCTACAGGCCTGCAAAAGCGAACAGCGTAACTTCCTGCCACAGTTGGAAACATATTTAGAGACGCCGCATGAGAAGATCGACCCAGCCTTTGAGTGGCGAGCCTTGCGTTTACTTGCTCGCCAAACACCACATTTCTTCACATCGCTCTCACAACCATCGAGCAAAATCTCCGACTATTTAGAGCAGGTGCGCAAGCGTCTCATCCGAGACAAGGAGCCCAAGCCTGCAGCTCTGCTATCCAGCAACTCTTCGGATAACAATTTTGGTCTGTCGGTCAATAATGCCCATGCAGAGGGCGAGCAGGATGCTACGGTGGCTCTCCAGGACGCTGAACCAGAGCAGGATCTCGAAGTAGAAGACAACGAACCCGTGGTAGAGGAGGTGGATGAGGTGCCCGCGCACGAGAAACCACTTATGGTCACCAAAGAGCACATCCAAGAGGTGGCACCATTGATAGGCGAGCCCTGGATGAAGGTCGGCAAAAAAATTGGCTTTACCAACGACGAGCTGCTCTTCTTCCAAATGGAGCACCCTACGGCGAACGTGGCCTGCGTCCAAATGCTGACTAACTGGATTTCCGATGATGACGATGCCACTTTGGACAACTGGGCGTATATGCTCGAGGGATTGGAGATGAATAAGGCTGCGGAAGCGGTAAAGGCTATTATAGAACGGGAAAAGTCGGGATCGACTGCAGCGTCAACTGTGCCTTCTGCCCCCAACGACGAAGTTGAAGTGCTGTCCGATTAAAATTTCCTGGCCGACGACCCACCCAATTTATAGTCTACTTGATATTCGTTCCAATCATCAAATTTCTTTATCACAAGTAAAAGTATGGGAATGCTCACTGTTATCAACCACAGATCAGCTATTACCGATTCCTAATAACCATCAACGCCTCTTTGGCGGGGGACCATTCTTGGGCTTGTTGTGTAACATGTCGGCGCACTTGGGAATATGTCGCTCGGCGGCCTGTTGGTTGAATCTTCGTTGACAGTGTGGGCACTGGATGTAGTCGGGATTCTCTGAAGGCGGCGGAGGTGGCAGGTCGCTCAGTTTACCGCCACGTGCCAAGTGCTGTTGAACCTGCTTAGCGGCCCGTATCGACTGAATGAACTCCTCGTGCTTCTTGCGCCAGTTGTTCTTTTTCACCCCGGTGGTCAGGCCCTTCTGCTGGGCAGCACTAGTGTACGTGGTTCGGGTGCGATTTCCCTTTCCTTTTTTGTTGTACTTTTCGGCTTCGGTGCCCTCGACCCGCTGCTTGGAGGCATCGAAGATCTTGCGTTTGGTGTTCATCATGCGTTGGCACACCGCTTCGTGCTTCTCTAGTCGATCTGTGTTAAAATGACGTCCACAGTGCCGGCATAGGGCGGTGCCATCTGGGGCTTTCGACGGGGTCTCCTATAAAGAATGCATAACATTTGATTAAGTCTTCTTCAGTTTCCTGTTCTGTGACACTCACCATGTTGACCTTTTTAACAGCGGACTTAGTCTCCGCCTGAACCGAAACAAACATGGAAAATTTTTAAAATAAGGTTTTGAGTGTGATTGGCAATACAATGTTACGTTGATTCTACTCACCCGTCGAACCACTGGCGGAGACTGTCGACTGGCTTGCGAGATAGCACCACCAGTTAACCGATTTGATTTCTGCATTTTGGGGCTGCGTTGCGGCGAGGATACGGATCGCTGGGGAAGCGTCGCCTCCTGGGCAGGCGGTGTCTTCCGGGTAACCACTGGCTTTAGGTTTCGGTTCACAGTCCGAACAGTGGCATACTTATTGTTATTGCTATCGCTAGTAATGCGCTTGCTGTCATTGGGTTGATCCCTTAGGTTCATCTCAGATATTCCCTTAATGAGCCGTTGTGTCGGTGGCTGTGAGCGGGTTTTTGCTTGGGCGGGAGGCGACGGAAGAGTACCGATCGGCTTAAGGGGATTACTGCGATCAATGCCAGCTCCTCGACGTCGCTCATCGAACATCTGACGCACTTTCCCATTGCCAATCAGCCTGGTGGTGGCGGCACTTGGCGCCCCTGTGGCCAGACTTTCGGCTTTTGTCTTGGTGCCCAATAGCTCCCGCCGACGGACCTCCTGCTCCAGCTGAGTCCGCTGCTGAAAACGCATCTGTTGGCGAAGAGTAAAATTGTTACAAGACTCTAGATTAGTTCAATCTTCAGAACAATTATATTCCATTATTTTAGAAATAAGTTCGGATTTTGCTTTTAAGGGAAATAATTTCATTACAAAATATTTATCTTGAATTTAAAAAAAAACCAATTAAAATAAAAAACACCTGATTGCAATATTATTATATCCATAAGTTGGTATAAAAAGAATATTCTCTAATTATCTTACGGGCGCAGAGTTAGTGTTGCCATTGCCACTGGGTGGCAGATGACTCAATGCCTCCATGAGGCGCCTGGCCGCCCAGGACTCGTTGAGCTTCAATGGCAGAATGTGATCCTGGGCGAGCTCAGACTCAAAATCATAATGGAGGTATTCTCCGTCCTCGTCCCCGTCCGCCGATTGCAACATTACGGGCCGGAGAGCGCGTGTCAACTGAGCGGACGGGAACTGGACATTAGCGCGTCCATTTCCCCCGAGTAGAGTCATTAAGCGCACAGGTTTCAATGTATACTTGTGTTTTGTTTGCTTGTCTATTCTGGTGATGAGGAGGTGTCACCCCAGTGAAGCCCCCTCCTAGCCCCTGCGAATAAATCCGTGCCCACTTACGTGCCGCCAGTACATAAAACCCCTCGCCACACGACCCGCCTGGGCGAAGGAAACTCTATCCTGTCCCCGAGAATGGGTCGTGGGTAAGGCTATGGGTGTGGGTGTAGGTGTGGACGTGGTTGTGGGCATGCTCCTCCCGTAAGTGTCCCTCCTAGTGCGCTTGTCTTCTGTCTCTGGTGTCCTGGTAGTGGCCTTCGAACTCAGTCATGGCCACCTGGCAAGTCGTCCAAAGTGAAAAAAATGCAAGTCCTTTGTGAATATCGGACACTCGAGAAATTCTAGCTGGCTGTCCTTTTGTTTAGCAGCCAGCCGTTTGTTTTTGTTGTTATTGGCTTGCAGCAATAACAACAAAAAATCAATGATTGCAACGTTGCCAGGACACGGCCCACATGGGATATACAAGTATGTATGGCCACGTACACCCCCAAAAGCCTCAGCAATTGTTGAATGCCGCCAAGAAAGAGCGGCGACCAGGTGACAAAGGACCTTTGCATTGTCCTTCGCCTTCGCCCGCCCTTTCAGCGATAAAAATCGCGCTCGACTATTTTCCTAGCTAAGTTTTTTGATTGATGAATTATTATAGTCGGTCGAATATGCACTCGTGGAAAAAAATTCAGGAAAAACAATGTAAAACGATTTTACTCTGATTCAACGTTCTTTTTTATATTTTATTATATAATCCTATAGGAAATGAAATATTTCATTACTACTAAGCCATTATTTTATACAAATTATTATTTAATTTCTTTTAACTTTGAATATTATTCAAACTATGAAATTTTTAAAACTATTTTTGGGCAATATACATAAATTAATTTATTTAACTTGTTTATATTTGCCTCATTTCTCCCCGTGCACTTGTGCATGCTTACGTTCTTAATGTCAACCCTTTTTGGATATTGAGCGGCTAATACAGTGACGTAGTTAGGCCAACAATAATTACAGCCAATTGAGGGGAAAATGGCTAACCCCCTCTGCACTGTCGGCGCCTCTGTTCGCGGCAAACAGATGGTGTTCAAGGAGCGCCTTTTGTTTCGCTGCGGGGGCGACAAAAGTTCCCATTACCAAATATGGGCAGCGGCGAATACAAATTAATTAGCTGGCATTTCGCTGGGAAACTTCTGCCAGAGAGCCCGAAATAAAACTCCGCCAAGAGCTACAGGCCATTTATGGTACATCACGGAAATTAAAGTAAATATCTGGCTTAAATCGGAGCCATTTTTAATGAAATAAATGTCACTGCCTGTGTTTCGGAGCTAGAGCCAATATATACTGCGATTAAGACCCCAGTGTTATTTGATTAAATATGTGATCAGTTTAATATAAGATGATTCTTTAGCATACCAGATTTTGGGCATCATCTCTGGTAATTTCCTGACTTGACTTAAGAAAACTGGTTTGCCACTGCAAGCAATATTTAATATCTTGCAATGCTTGAAGAATTCAAATACAAACTAGTACTTCGTGTAAATCTATGTTTTACCAGTAAATCAGGTAAATCAGACTTAATCAATTTACTTAATAAATCCGTTTTGACTCTTACCTGCATTTGCGCCAACCTTGAAGTCTTCATCTCTCCGGAACCTTCTGACGCCATCGCCAAATGGAGTATATTCAATTCGACGCCAGCCAGTTGAATTCGATGCGATCGCTGCGATATTCGTGTGTGGGCTCTGGCCAAGGTGGTGATGACGCGACTGAGCTGGGCTCAAAGTGTTTCGTTACGGCAGACCCGGCTCAGACTTAGACTCAGACTCAGACCCAGTCTCTCGGGTGAGTCACGCGATTTGGCATAAAACAAACAAAACGGCAGCAGCAGCAGCAAAAGGCCGACCGATAAATGTCGCCAGGAGGCGTCAGTGGACTTGGATGGACGTGGGTGCCGATCTGGAAGTGGAAGTGGAAGTCGTTGAAACCGTGCCCAGATCAACACCCAGACAATTGTGGGCTGATGGCCGCTCCTAATACGGGGCGATCAATGAGCAAACTAATCTAATTGAATTCACTTTAACTCTCCAAAATCTTAAAAACTCCGATGAAAGCTGTCTTTATTTATAAAACTAGATATCTGGACCAAAAACAAAACTAGCGAACACTGGAAATATTCGTTTAAAATTTGTTAGTTGTTAGTCTTAAATAAGTTATACTGCCGAATTGCTGTGATATGACTAAATTGAATTTTGTCCGACAACTTAATGAAGGCAGAGAAAGCCAACTGACTGGATAAGCAGATACTTGTAGATGTGTTTCATGAAAATTACTCAAGCATTTGGGGGTTCAACTAAAGTTTGAAGATAACTACACAAAGAATTAGGTTTTGAAGTTATTCAGCGCTAAAGTATTTCTTAGTCAACCAACAACTTTTTAAAATCTTTTGATAAAATAAAAAAAAATACATTTTTTAAATCTCCATTTAAATGTTATAAATTACATTACCATATTATTCTGGTGTGATGAGTATTCAGTTGATCCAAAATGTTGCTACCATAAAGAAGTTTGAACAACTATTGATCAACTATTGTCGTCTCGATCCAGAGTGTTCACCAACCGACTTCTTCTTCTGGCTCGACTCATACCCTAACAATACCATTAATTTATGTGTTTTTTGGCTTTTTGGCACACGTCGTTTTGCGCTGACTAATTCCAACTTTGCGCCGGCTTTGTTTGTGTTTGGAGCTGTGATTTGCATAGACTGCCGAAACAAACTTACCAGCTGGATGGAGAAATACCTCCAGACCGGAGCTGTTGGGAGTGGGCTCTGTTGACCTGGGGGGCTGGTTTGAGGGAGTGGACACTGGGCACGCGAGTTTATTGACACACAAAGAAGGCACTTAAACGAGGATTGAACTTTAGAGCCGGACCTCGAAGTGGGTCACTGAAGGATAGGTGGTGGCTCCTCTGTGGGCAACTGGCCAGCTGTTGATGGACTGTAATTACGCATACGCCGCGTGTGTCTTGTGTCTCGAGTGTTTCGGCTTCGATTTGTGTCGCTGTTTCTCTGGCTTTTGATATTTGTTTTGAGGTTTTCGAGCAGCCCGCACTGGCGACTGTTTGCTTAGAAGTTTGCGCGCTAACTGAGACAAGATTCCGATTCCAAATCCACACACCATACCGATGACCGGCCCGAACAAGTTGCGAAGTTAGCGACATCGAGCGGTGCACCGCCAACTGATCTGTGGATGATGGCGTGTCGGGTGAGTCAAGTTATCGGGTAGGACCCCTCTATATCACCCCCTTCCCAGAAGCCCAGTGCACATATGTGCGTGCACGCGAAGAGAAACATGTATTTATCGCTCAATGGCTGTTTTTTTCTTTCTCTCAGATGTTGTTGCTAAACTTTATTTGCTTTTTTTCACATTTATCAACGCTGACGCTTCGCAGATGTTTTCCGCCTTCTACTCTTCATCAACCCCTTTTGAAGTCATCGAATCAAAAATTGGTATAAATATTTTTTTTTAGCATTCGCCTGCCAAAACCATAATAAATCATAGTTAACTGCGATTGGGAAGCTCAAAAATACATTCTTAGTAGTCACAATGAAATTTAAAAAATATTACAGCTTAATTAAATTAATCATAAAATTTTCAAAATTACACAAACATGTTATTACTCAATCTTGTTTACAATTTGGTAATACAAAAACCCAGTATTTAAAGAAGTACAAATAGACTTTGAAAAACTTAAGTAAAGTGCAACTTACAATTTTGTTTTGACTACATTGATAATTCGAACATGTTATTGTATATATCTTAAAACGAAATATATTCCAATTAATAGCATATGATTTTAAGGAACAAACCCACTTTAAACATTCTTAGTTTAGGTAAATTTTATGAACAATTTAATAAAATTGAAAATAAAATAATTGAGATGTCTTAATTTTAATTATAATTGGGTAGGGCATTCGTGCTTCGAGCAGTGCTCGTTGACTGATTCATTTGATGACTTCTTTGCTATTCGCTTAGCGTCTATTTGCTCATCGTTTTCATAATAATTATTCATACCAGCTCGCTTGTTTTGGGCTGCAGTTTTGAAACCATTGGAGAGCGAAATCCGCTCCTCTCTTAAGTTGGCCAGCGGGCCAAGAGAGTGGCAGCACTTGCTCTGGATTCGAGTTGGTTGTACCTGAGCCTGCCACATGAAAAGATCTTTTGGTTTCTGGTCGATGGCCTCGCGGGTTGGCTTTGGATTTTAATATACTTTTTCGAGCTTGGCGGCGTCTGGCGAGTGAACGTCTACAAAATATATTTATAGACACATACACATCTATAGAATAACGTTGTTACTTCTCTAATTACTGTTCGGGGGGTAACTCGAGGGATTTGGAAGAGTTTTTGGCAAGGCTGTGGGCCGTATGGGGATTTGGAACACCCGAATTGGTTGGTGGATTAAAACTTCTCGAGTTGTTTTGGGGGGGGAGGTTTGGTTCGCAGTTTTTTACACCAATGTATATATGTGTGGGTATGGGTATTATGCACACCTATGTATAATGCTTGTATAATTTGTATAATCTTCTTCGTGGGTCGATGAGTGCCGCTTCCGCTTAACCGCTTCCTGCGCTCGCTCTGGTTCCCAAAAACAGCTAATTCCGAACGCCGTCGGATTACAACTTGAATACGTTTTAACAATGACACGGCAATTTCAACTTCAACATCAACGACACTGATAACAAACAACGCGAACTTACTAGCCTAATTGTGAGTTACAGTTGGGACCGCCGAACACGGAGCGTATACGCAACGCTGGCCAAGACGGCCGGATGACGAGAAGCCTGCTTCCCCTTCCGGTTGCTCTTGGTTGCTTTTGGCTGCTCTCGAGCGCCCCTCTCACGGATCATTTCACAACGACTTGCCACCGATTTCCGATTGGGTTCTACAATTTCATAATTCGGTTACATCAAATGCGGTTAGCACGCGATGCCACGCTACCTATACCTAAGGTACTATTCACAGTTCAGCCGCCCGCTGAAAATGCGCAGCACAATAAAAACGGGTGTATCTCGCTCGATTCGCGTTCGCTATACACTTATAAGTGGGTGTCTGTATACACTATATATATATATACTATATACGGTTGTTCAGCTAACAGTTTACGTGTACAATTATACTACAAAAATTTGACTCTAAAGTATACTTTTGTTTTAAGTTTGCTTAATTTTGGTTTTAAAACATCCATGTTTTTTGTCTTTTGTATTTGTATTTCGTTTAGTTTTAGTTTTGTTTTTGCTTTTTTGGTTTTGGTTTTGCTTTCGATTTCGATTTCGACTTCGGTGTTCTTAATAAAGTTTACAAAAATACTTCTCGGTCCAACTGAAGAGCGTCGGGGAGTGACACTTAATTGAAGCTTGACCTGGCTCGAGCTCTCAATCGAATCATCGCATCCGCATTGGCATTGGCATTGGCATTCGCATCGTGTGTGTATTGTGTATTTAGATTAGTTGAGTTCACGGAGCCCTTAAGGATTCCATGCTGGACGTGCTAAGACTATGCCACACAAGCTATCCTTTATCGCTGCCGACCCAAGGCTTAAACAATTTACATACATTATTTAATCCAGTTTCCTATATGCGTATGCGTGATTGTCCAAGGTTGATTTTACTTTAGGTTTACGTTTACGTTTATTTTCGCTTTTCATTAGGTTTTAGTTTGGTTATCGCATTTTTGACTCGACTCTCTACTACTCGCTCGCTAACAAATTTCGATTTCGGCTAGGCTTCAGACTAAAACATTATGGTGAGGATATTCTTAAATATGTTCCTAATCGCTCCGAACATCGCTCTTGAATCGCTTCCGTATCTAGAACTATAAGCCAACATTCAATGCGCTCTAATTTAACGTCTAAACGACAATTGCTTAAGTCTTTTAGTCTACATTTCATTTACGTTACGTTACGTGGCGGGTTCTCTATGTACGTCTATATTCCCCGATGTCCGACTCGCGTCTCCCGACTATAGCTATTACATAATACATATACATATATATATTTCTGTTCGTATGTATGTGTACTAAACGGGGCTAGTAGCGAATGGTGGGCGTGGGAGATGGGGTATGATAGCTAAGGCTGAAGGCTCAGGTTTAAGGTTTCCGTTTCCGTTTGCTTTTTTGCGTTTCGTGTAGCTTTGCTCTTGGTTATTGTTGTACATAAATATATAGTAATATATAAGTATACATGCGCTTACAAGGACATGCAACAGATGCGTAGGACATGGTGTGTCCCGTTACCCGTATTTTACATAATATTTCGCGTTTCTATTATCTAGTTCTATGCATTTTCGCGGCATGCAACATTTTGAAAACCTGCACATTCTTACGGTACGTACATTTATCATATATGTATGTGTGTATAACTTAACGGTCGCTCCTCTACTTGACGCTGCGTTCCTCAACTTATCCTAGATCCTAGATATATATTATATGTATGCCTAAACGTAGTTACAGTTACAGTTTTCTCAAGGTGTCCGTAGCGGCGTTTCCCTTCCTCACATATTGTGTCGAAAGTTCCTCAAAATCAAATTCAAAATCGAATCGATGTGGGATAATGACAGATGATCTGTATGTGTGGTGCCATTACCTTTTCGTCGGTTGTGATTTTTCAATGTATTCGAATGTGTTCTTAACTGCTAATTACTCGTACATGAGTATACACGTCTTTGGCTTTATATTCTGTGATTTTTCCTGGGTTGCTAACTTGTCTCTGTGTTTCGCTCGACTTGGTTTTATAAACTTTACATCAGTACGGGTGGGTAAGTCGATCTGTGTGAGTTAGTTTCGAAAACTAAACTGACATTCGGATGCCATGCCTTATGTGCTAACACTTACACTAGGTTTTCGTGTTGCGGTGTTAGGTGTTTTGCGGGTGTATGGGTGTTTACGGCTAAAGTTCGTTTTTACCTCGTTAATTACTTGTTATTTACCTGGTTTTCCTGTTTACTGTCATTTCTGTTTAACATGCTATATAAAAATTGCTATACTCCACTTTAAAATCTTCCTTGGATTTTACGACTTTTTTGTTTTTGCCCTTAGGCAATTGTATTAAATTTTTATCGATTTTTCGACGTACTTAATTTACGCGCGCTGTATCTGTATAAATGTTTCAAAAATTTGCACACAAAAATGGGGTTTTGCGGGTATCGCTGGGGTTTGGGGCTTGTTCGGGCTTGGGTTTAGCGGTTAAATACTATCGATTCCAAAAATTCTAGAAAATCATGGCAAAACAATTTGAAAAGTGTTTCCATTACAAATTGCATCAATATAAATTTCAAAAGTCTCAAAATACACAAAAGTATTTCAATCTCTTGCGGTTGTTTTTCTCGTTTTTAATTTAGTCGTCGCCTCGTCTCGTCTGCATTATTTATTGTAATTTGTTCGCTTGTCGAGTGCAAAAATATGTTGTAGCCTACTTATATGCGCGATGCAAAAATATTTTCGCATTTCAAATGCTTGTAGTTGCAACTGCGACTGCGATGGTTGAATGCGGTTGGGTGGGGTGGTGCTGTGGTTAGTGGGTGGTGGGGATGGTGGTGTATGGTGGGTGGTGGTTGTGGGCTGGAGGTTGGCGAGTGTGCGGCCTAACATGTATATATTGGGGGATACATGGACACACGTGCTTCAGCCAGAATTCAAAATTCAACTACAGCGACGGCCAAAGTAATAGTTGCTCTTGTTTAACTTTCTTTAAATAACCCGATACCTGGTAAAAGGTAATTCTTTTTGTATAGAATAACAGACTAAATATCTGCCGAATATTAAACTTTGTTTTCTCGAAACTTGACTTTTAATTTCCGGAATATCTTTCAAACATATATTTTTGGTGGCAAAGTAAAATGGGTTCGCCAACTTTATTGACAGCCAGCTTGTTAAAAAGTAAATGAGTCCCTAAATTCTCATCGGACAAAGTTGAACAGAACTATTTCCTTGGCCGCAGCCATATTCATGCATATATTTTAGCACACTGAGGGAAATGGGAAAATTGCGTCAAATTGTGTATGCACTTTCAGTTTAACTGTTTAACGCAATTAGGGCAATACACAAAGTTAAACATGGTAATGGGTTAAGCGGGATAGTTAACCGCACTGGGACAAGGACAAAGAGGCGTATACGCAACGCTGGGGATTTTCCCTTCCATTTAGCAACACCTAACACTCAGAGGTTAACGAAAGCACGGTTAAATATTAAATACTACCCAAGCGACTACCAGTTGCTTAGCTCCTTCCAATCAAAGACAAAATCTGCGGGGCAAGGACGAAAGTGCCCCGCCCGCTGGGTGGGTGGGTGTCTGAATGCTGTGCTGGAGGGAGTTTAGAATATGAAATCCCCACAATCCATGGCGTAGTCGAAGTCCTCGCCCCCGATGTCGTCCACACCTGAAGAGTGAAAGTCGAACCCACCAATGTCCGTGTGGTACACCGCCCCGCTGCATGAGGTGTCGATTAGGTTAGTGCAGTGGGTGGTGGGCAAGGCGTGCAGGGTGAAGGTATCCTCGCACTGCGACCACGTGAGTCCGCCGCTCCACACCCCATTGGGCAGCGTGGCCCATCCCCATCCGTGGCCCCAGGGCAGAGCACAGGCTAGCGAGGCCTTCGAGTCCGGTTTTTTGCTGAGAATGGCCACTGCCGCATCGCTTTTAACCAGCGGATCCTGGGAATGCCTGTACAGCTTAGTGGTCATGGCTGAGGAGCAGCGATGGTGTTTACTGCCACTGGCTCCGTGGTTTGCTGCCTTACGCTGCTTAACTTCCGACTGGGTGGCAGCTGAATTTGAAAATGGAATGCAAATTCAAAAAATTGGTTAAAATAAATATAATAAAGCTGGAAATTAGGTTAAATTTAAAATAATTTAAGCTTTTGGAGATTAACCGTGAACCGGTTTGTAAGGACGAGGCCAATTTTCATATTTATTAAGTTACTATGAATTAAAGAGTCATGCAAACGGGCATGTCTAACTACCCCATTAAATATATATGCCGATTAAAAATTGTTAGTTATAGGTTTAATAATAACACTTAAATAAACTTTAAGATAAATATATACACTTTAATATTTATACATGATATTGAACAAGTGTAAACGTCGCCATCTTTTAAAAGGGTTGGCATAATGAGTAGGCGGATGGATTAAAAGTGTTAATGGGGATTTACTCACGTCTAATGCGCACCAGCGGACGTCGAAGCACGTTCATCAGGTGCGGCTTGTCCACCACCAGCTCGATTTGGGGAGGCGGCGGCAGGGTCTTGGTAATCGCATCGATCCAGTCGCTAACCTCCTGCTCCGACTTGGCCAGCATCCAGTAGACCTTGGACCGCTTGCGCTGAGATCCGAGGGCAATTAACTGGGACACATTTACGCCAGCAGGTAGCGGCGGGCGACGTGGTATCTGGCCGGTCCAGTGAGCGATGGCCAGCATCTCGGGCGCCTCCTTCACCAGGATCTTGCCCGTAGGCGAAGAGCGCCCTGGCTCCGTAAACCAGGCCATGGTCGAGTCGTCGTACAGCACCACCCATTCCTCAGCCCAACGGTTCCAGAACATTTGCTCTGTGAAGGCAATAAACATAATTCAATTAACTAAAGAATAATAATTTGCTCCGACACCTTTTAGCTCCTAATTTGATACATTTTATGATCAAACGATAATTAATGGAATGAGATAATACTCATATTTAAATTTTTTGTCTTAGAATTTAATTTGAGAAGTAAAGTTAAATTAATTATTTCCCCATCTTTTTTAAACAACCACTCATTGCGGATCGAAAGACTATAGTTTGTATCTTTTTGTACATAAGGGCTTTCCTTTACCTATGAGTGTACTCAATCGCATGCTTGCTCAAGTTAAGTGTTCCTCGAGTTTTTATATTTTTCTCTACTAATTTGCTCGAAGGGCTCAACACAAATTGTTTAGGCCATGATTTTCAATCCGGTCCAGCAAGCATGACAATGACGCATCCACAGCGCTGCCAAATCATGAGTAATTACACTTGAATGTGACCCCGAAATGATTATACCCCATTCCCGCATTCGAAGGACCGCAGTGCTCATCCATCTACCTCATCCATGGATGCTGCGTCATCCTGTTGAGCCCGAGTTGGGAGGACTGTTACTGTTGTGCTGATTTGACAGATTGTCGTCTCTGCTGAGGAGGGGCTTTGTTCGTCCCCGGGTGGACTGTGCCTACTGTGCTGACAGCCACAGGAAAAGGTCTGAATCAGACCGACCTTTCAAGGTCCTGCAATGGCGTAGCAAATAATTCTGCTGCAGGTGAATTCCTTGTTAGGTGTTATTGACTTTTGATATATGACATTTTAAGAAGACGGAATCCTAGAAAAACACCTATTAATGTCACGTGAATAAGAAAGAAAGCTAGCATGACTTCGTTGTAATACTTTCACACTATACTCTACTATAATCCGGACCTACATTTTTACTACGAATAAAAAGTAGAATGATTCCAGAAACCACAAGACTAGATACTAATTTCCCGACGAAACTATTTACACATTTAAATTTGATTTTTCACTAGATCTAATATTTATATTATTAACTTAGTTAAAACTAGTTTTGAATTTTACTCACTTTTGTAGCGTAGTAGGTAGCCGCCCTTGATTTGTTTCCCGCCAGTTCCTGTAAAAAGAGAAGAAAACGAATTTCGGAGTAAGTGCCAAGTGGGGGAATGTCCGAATGGGAATCTCATCTAGACGGCATCCGTTGCCCGCTGCCCAGTGTTCGTAGTCCGTAGCCCAGTCACACGATACCACTAATTGAACAGGAATCAGGCGCTGCAGCTGGAGCCCATTTCCCATTCAAGGACCTCTTCCCTTTTCGTCCTACATCCGACATCCGCCAGCTGAGCTGAGCTGAGCCGAGGACCCAACGCCCACGCACCGAAACTGGAGCTGCAAATTTTAAATGGAAGCGGATCCAGGTGCGAGGCGACTGGTGCACCGGATAACGAATGGCGAAAAACGAAACACGGAATTTCATTTAGCAATTCCCTCGGAATTGCAGCAGCAGCAACTCAATCAGCCAGCCACTGCTGCTGCAGTTGCCCTGCTGGCCGTTCTCTCATTTCAAATTCATTACCACTGGCATCCCATTTATTTGGTCAAGTGTCGAGAGTCGAAAGTGCGGGCGGGGTGGCGGTGCTATACGATTTGGGGCAGTGGCAAACACGACGCTTGCGGTGGACTGAATTAATTATTTCAATAAAGATGGCCAAGGCAATGGATATATGTATGGGTATTCTTGATCGAAAGCCATTTCACACCTTTTCCATCAGGGACCACTTCTTTAAAATGTGGGGAAAATGTTTGAATTTGTTTAAACTTAAATAATGCCCCAAGGATGCCAAATGGGATGTTACTATCCTAAATTAGTAACTTGTATATAACGAATAATATGTTTTTTATAAGTTTTTTAACATCGTATAAAATTCTTTTTGGGAAGAGTTTAAAAACGATTTACTTTTTTAAATAGGGTATTATTATTGCTGAAACTTATTTTATGACAATAATTATTACATAATATAAACCAGATGTTTAACCAAAAGCAATCAAAAAGGGTTCAGGTCTCAAAGTTCCTGTGATCTCAACATTCGGAGGAACATGGTTACATTGATCTGACCACAAACTTAATAGGAACGGAAATACTTCCATCCATCTGCAAAAAAATTCTGAACGAATACCATACACCCTTTTACTTTATGAGTACCTTCTACCCTTAAAGTCCTCTTTTAATATAAAAATGTTATCTTATTAAATTGACGTTTTCATAAGGTTTTTGTTCTTAGTATTTCACCATGACTTTTTTCCACAAAATGATAAGCGATTAGTGTTGCCCTGGGAAAAATTCTTGTAATTTAGAAATTGAAGAACCTCTCTGGCTTTTTTGCCGCACTCGACCACTCGAGAAAGTTGCCTTTGCAGCAAACTGATTACGGCCAAAGTGGCTGGTGACAATTTGCTCCGGCTGGGAATGGGATGCGATGAGCTTGCACAGCATTTGAAAAACGCTCGAGGCACGGCGTGCTAAAAAACGACGTTTGCCCTCAAAACGGTCTGGCTCTGCTCAGCTTTCTGCGACCTATGTAGTTTTTTGTACACTAAGAGACTAACACACTTTTCACACTTTTTTAAGTCGAAAAAAAAAAAAGTTTAAGATCTCCAAACAATTTTCATCAGATAAATAAAAAGCCATTTTTTAGATATAAGAGACAATTTCGAACTCAATATAAAATTATTGTGCTTCTTCACCTTACAGTGATTTTCTTTAAAAAGGTGAAAAATGTTTTAAGTGTACCCTGAAACCAAACGAAATGCAGACGACAACGATAGACGCAGTCCAAGTGTCGACGGAGATGATGAAAGGATGAGCTCGGGAATGGGGCTGGAAATAGTAACTGGGGGGGGCTTGGGGTTGAGGGCTGAGGGCTGGCATATATGTTGTACTGGGGTTGCTGCGAGAACGAGTTCGTCGAAGGACACTGCCTCACTTGTATAAGAAGGCAAGGCAGCGGACATCATGTGTGCCACTTCAGTGCTCGCACACTATCGCACGTAGCCATGCCCACGCACACACACACATTCGTACTTGCTTCCTTGCATCTTTACATCCACATCCACATGACAAATCAGCTAGAATTGCAAGTGGCTGCCACAGACAACGAACCCATCCCACTCTCGTATTCTCGTTCGCACTGGGGCAAAAACGAATCGGAAGGCGAAGACAGCGACAAACGTGTACAGACATAATTGCTGGCCTGGCTGGATACGAGAGTGAATAAAGGGCTGGGATATACCATGTGCATATGAAAGTATCAAAAATTGCACTAAGACAGAGTAACGCCCATAATTACTGGCATTTATTACTTTAACAACATTGCACTCCTAAACCCTAAAGATATTTCTTTCTCCAAAAACCAAACTAATACCAAAAAAGTTGAAAATAGTTAATCTATGTTTAAAAATCTTTGTTTTTCAATTTTAATAAGAACCTTTAAATTACTAGCAGGATTGAGGAAAAAGAGCTCTTCTATAATTGAGTTTTCACAATGTTCCTCCGAGTGCATCAACATGATTTATTCATGTGGCCAACTGCATTTGCAACAGCTCATCCTGCCATTCTGGGCCTCGACTCATTTCCAGCTGGTTCCCTGGCAAATACTCACTCAGATGCCCAGCGTCGTGTTTAGCGTGATCTGAGGCTGTGTTGTCTCTACTTAATGATTTAATGCAGGGAACACACCAATACGCTGTGACCACCCACACACATTTGCTGAGCAATGGGCGTGGCACCGTCAACAATTGCAGCATAATGAAACCGCATCCTGGATTCCGCTTGATAAGTTAAACGCTGGTGTGGGCAAGGGGCAGGAAGTGGGCCGAGAGGATGTGGGGATGTGAAAGAGAAAGTATCAGACAGACGCGCAGCTGCGCCTGTGTGCGAATTCATTGAGAAAAATAAGCAGCCGGGAGGGACCGAGAGGGCGGAGAGAGGCGGAGCATTTGGGGTGGGGCAGCTAAAACGAGTTCAAGGGTTTTCCGCCAAATGAGGGCACACCGACTGCCTTTCGGGGGCGCATTTTCAGTTTCAGTCTCGGTTTCGATTTCACTTTCTCCCCGATTTTTTGTACTTTGCCACATTTTCGCTTATCACCCTACTCACCCATCGCCTGGGGCTGTTGCAGCTGCAGCTGCTGCATCTGCTGCGACTGCGACTGCTGCATGAACGAGCTATCCGCGTCCGCACTCCGCGATTTCACCTTGGTGCACATGGAGAACATCTTGACTGCGATTTTCACTGGGTTTCCTCCGCTTTTCTTCGATAATTGGCTCTTGGCAGCTTTGTTGTTGCTGTTGTGGCGGTTGTCGTATTGGTAGTTTAATTGATTTTGTTGCCGTGGGGCTTGATTGGCAGCTTCCCGGGTTCCAGGATGGTTCCTCAAGTTGGTTTTCCAAGTGAAAGTGATGTCAGCGCCAGACTCGCGTTATCAGGCACTCGCACACACACACGCACGCGGCACACCAGCACACCGACTCACACACACGCACGCACAGCAAAACGAAAGTGCTTTCCCTTTTTTCTGCGTTAAATTTTCTCGATTTTGCCGTTTTTTCTTCTTTTCTCTAGTACTGTAGCAACGCCTTTTTGCCGAAAAAGTTGTTGATGTGGTTCCTCGAAATTAATAGATTAGCGATCCTGACACTGACGTCGCTAATTAGATTTGCGATTTTCGTTGCCTACTATCGCGCTGCTCTGTCGCCGAGGATGATGCTCTTCCCATCCGCGTTCTCCAAGTGGACAACAGACGTGGACTTGTGAGGAATAAGGAAGCTCTGCCGTCGGGCGGCCAGTCAATCAGTTGCTGCTGGGTCAGTTGTCAGTCCAACATGGCATTGCTATGGCAGTTGTTGCAGTGGCAGATCCCGATGCAATCGAGCTGTGGATACAATGAATACAGTGGGTCAAAGGGCAGGGCTTCTCTTCTTTTGTGGCCGCAATTATTTAGTCTGCTGCTGCTAATGGTGCTGTATGTTGCGGTGGTTCAACTGCTGTCCGCTGCACACCTCTGCTGGGTTAGACGGCCGAAACTCGACTGACGAGCCTTGCCGAGCCACAGAAACTTGGAATACAAAAATCGAGCATCGAGAACCGATAACCGAGAGCCGAGTCTCATACGAGCTCCTCCTGCCGAGGGACGAAAGCTTTCGGCTAGGACTAGGACAACACTGGAGCGCCAGACGCAGGCGGTGATGCTGCTCCTGATACGTCTGCTTTTGCTGGTGTCCTTCAACGTCCTACGGCAACAACATCAGCAAACCCGCCAGCGCCAACAGATGACAGGCAGCGCGGCTGCTTTCACTCATCTTCCTTACTTTCTCCCGAGCTTTTTTCATGCTTTTTTTTCATATATCTCTCTTTCTCTCTCGCTTTCAATGTTGCGTCCGTGTTAGTAGGTTATCCTGCAACCCACCACCCACAAACCTCCAACCATTCCTCCTGTCATCGGTGTCCATGTTTATTTGGCAACCCACTGCGACTCCGGATGGGGGGCAGCATCTGTTCCGTTCGGCGATAATCGGTAATAATGCGCTCTGCCACTATTCAAATAGGCGGCAAGTAAATAAACAGTACTTAGTACAGTTTGAACACTTGCTGAGTCCCAAAAATTTTAAAGGACGCAGCTGCCGCGCGCGAAAAAGAAATTGTGCCAGGAGTGATTTTGGAAAGACGGAGACGGTTCGCACCCAATCCCTTGGGTGCCGATGCCAGCCAAGGCAGGAAGTTCCAAACTGTTTCTCATGCGAGCACTGTGTGACCCAAATTGAAATATATTCAGGCTGCACGACGGCGATTTAATTATCTTAATTTGATTTTAAGTAGCGCCCAACGGGGACCCAAAGCGGCTCGTATCACATGGCGTATGAGCGATGTATGTAATAGTTCAGTTATGGATAACAAATAAACTTGCGGGTGTCACTGTTTTATCATCTTGTCTAGATAAGATTTTCGTGAATAGATTCTTTTAAGCAAATGTTAGTATAGCTGTAGATAGTCACCTAAAGGTTATTAACCACCTTGAAGTTTTTTTGAAGTTAGATCAATGACTTTACATAGCCCCACAAAAAGTTGTCTAACGGTGTTAAATCACAAGAATTTGGAGGCCATGGTAAATCGAATTAACTGCTCTGATGGACGAAAAAATGAGAATAAATCACTTGACAGCGTTAAATCGGTCGCCATCCTGATACTGTTCAGGTACTGCCAACTTAAAGTTCTTTATCTCTAAAAAAAATCACCCATAATGAATACCCTTTATCAAACTGCAATATATTTTATACAATCTCTTTAATAAATGGTCTCTCTACTGCATCCACCCTAGAATTGTGAATTATTTTTTTAATTAAATTGTCAATAACACCACTTATGTATGTGTTTGTCGACTAGACGTCCCACCATCTGCGCATCGTTCCTCCAAAAACCATTTTCCGATGCCCAATAAACGGCAACTGTTGTTTGCCAGCAAGTTACCCGCATTTATAGACCATAAGGCATAAGCTTCTTGAAAGCAATATCAGTATCTCCATTTCTCGTACTTTGCTGGCTTGGTTTCCTTTGCAGTTGCACTGGCTTCCAGTTTTGTGGGTAGAGGCCTTTATGACCCAGCACTTCCAATTGTGGAAAAGGGATCTCATTACGGTGGCTCGCACCTGCCTGCACTTGCTCCCATATGCGTAGTATACACACGATGTGGTACATGTCTTTGTCGCTCTTCAATGCCAGCTGGCTGTTCCCAGAGCTTTGTTGACGCTCCCTGCCCTGAGTTAAACGTGGATGCTTTGCATGTTTGCTGGGGCCCCAACCCCTGTCACAAGCCCAACCTCCTTGTGAACCTGAACCTGAAATCACTTAATCAGTTTATGCAGCACAAATTTGCCCAGGTAAAGTGGGTTTGGTATTGGGGTATATGGCAATGGTATTGGTTTTTGCATTGCCTTCGCTCTTGCTTCGCTGCTTGCAGCTCTATTCGAACGTAATGCATTTGTAAGTGGCATTAATTTGATCCTGCTTGATGTCTACTTTACTCTCAACCGCGGCATTAATAAAATTTAAGAGAATTTAATTTTTGGTTATCTAATTTCTTAAGCTTGTTATTTATTTCGCTTGAGTTTTAAGCCACAGTAGCAATATATTACAAAGTCTCATTATGATAAGACACATTTTAGGCCATCCGTCTTATATCCTTTTACATCTTACTTCGTTCTCTTTAAATCTTAAAAGTAGATATAACATATTATTTCGCAAATTGGTGAAGTAGGTAGAACTGCAAAATTCAACAGTGTAAATAGTAAAATAATTATTTTATAACATAACATAATTATTAACTTTTGACTTATAAAAACGTTTTAAAATATGTGTTGAGTTTATAAATATAAAAATACTGTTAGGTTAACTACTTGTTTTATGGTAATTTTTAAGTTAAAGAACAACATAAGAGTTAACCTTTTCAATATTTTAAATTTTTATATTCAATATTTTCTTATATTTATAACAATAAACCCATTTGTTGGCGATTTAAAACAAATAAACATTTTAAAACTAAAGGGATTATAACCACTAGTTAATACAAAATTTTTAGAAACATAGTGATAGTGAATGAGTTAATTACGACTGCCCAAGTTCTGATTCAGAAATAAATTGATATAAGCTTATATCGTTCACAAAAATGATTCTTCAGCTGAACAGAAAACTTTTAGCAACTGAACGAAATTACAAAAGAAAAAAAGAAAACATTAATAAATATTTTTGAAATATGGGAGTTCCGAAATAACCATAACCGGTTAGGGTGACACAAAGGCGAAACTATAATAAGACAATAAATTGATCAGAAATTCTTTGCAAATGAAATCGTTTTTGAAGATCGTTTCTGACAGACAAATTGTATTAAATATAGAGTAGAATTTATTTAAAATGAAACAAATCTCCTCAGGGAGATACAAATTGCCACTCTAAATAAAAGTCATTGCTCTGGTTCCAATTCAAATTGATTGAACATTTTATTGTCGTTTTCGCAGAAAAAAATGTATATTTTCTTTTTTATTAAGCCATCCCAGGCGACATAGAATTCACTTTTCATGGCTCAAACACAAAGTCCAACACCCATTTAGTGTGAAAGTTCTTTGAACCGATTAAGATCCCAACTCATTCATTGATTTTTATGCAAATTATGCACACTTTATAAATAGTTGTCTTAGTTTATTAAACAAGGGAATTTGCATAATATACAAATATAAGAAGATCGTAAGACAAGACATATAAATCTCAAATGAGCTATTTTAACGGTGGTTTGAATGACTCTTCTCTATCGCCATTCTTCAGAGCTTTATCCCCATATAAAAGAAGTAACAGTGATCTGATTTTGGCTAGTTTACAAAATGTCGCCTAATCTGGAAGTTCGTTTCGCGAACTGGATTATTGTAGTGGTAACAATACTCACAGTTCTTGGAGGTGCCAAGGCCAAGGATGAAGCCTCTGTGCCTCGGCTTATAACCCTTCAAGCTGCCAGCCCCGCTCCAGCGCCTCCGCCCCAGGAAGTGATTATAGAGACGGACTACGATCATCATCACCATCCTCCTCCAGCTTATCCTCCAGCATATCAGCCAAGTTATCCATATCCGCAGCCTCAGCCTCAGCAACACTGTCATTGTCCACCGGGTCCCCCAGGACCTCCTGGTCCACCAGGACAGCCGGGTCAAAAAGGTTATCCCGGACCAAAAGGATCTAAGGGTGACCCCGGAGAGAAGGGACCACGAGGAGATAAGGGCTACCCGGGAATGCCAGGTTTGCCTGGCCCCCAAGGTCCACCTGGATATCCTGGAGGTTCATACCCGCCTGCACCCCAGCCGTACCCATACCCTCCACCACCCTATCCTACACCGGGAAATGGAGGAGCTCCTGGTGGACATTACAGGTTCTACGATCAGTTCCGTGATGAAGAGGACCATTATTACGGTGATGAACGGGCATTTAGTCTTATAGAAGACGATCAACCCTTCATCTTGGCCTTCAGCCAGAATAGAAACCCATTTACCTCAAAAGCAAATAAAAGACGTAATAAAAATTAATCATATTTAAATAAAAGACTACTTTTTATTGAAAGTTTTTGGGGAGGTGATAGGGAAATAGCGATGAAATACTTATGTTAGATTATTCTTCTGATAAATGATTGTTGTCTTCTTATGTTCTTTTGATGAAATCAATCAGCTTTAGTTTAGCAGTCGAGTAAGGAATGGAAAGTCAAATATTTCTTTGATGAATCATAAACTTAACATTAACTGCTTACCATCGATATGGGGATAAAATTATAATTTGTAAACTAGTTTAAGTGAAAATATCTAATATAAATATTTAAATATTGTATAGCTTGATTTTATTCGCAAGATAGAAAAGATTATTTATCACATTTTGGATTATTATCCAAATCAGCTCTCCCAATATTACAGAAATTATTTTTGACTGCTCAGAAATAAAATATTTGCCAAATGAAATATACAAGTATACTTTGACAATACAATTAAAATGAAATATTAAAAATGAAAATATATGTATGTATGTATGTCGTACATACTCCCTAAGTCTATAATGACTTACATGACTTCCTCTTATTTGAGCTATTGAAAAGAACGATAAATATTCTTCTGAATAGAAGCTCAACTTCATTCTGTTACGATTTAAACATATATTTACAAAAAACCGAAAGAATTAAAAGATTGAATGTATGTAGCCTGAGGGAATGTCACCCCATGGTAAATAAATTTCGAGTTCATATCTGTGCGGCCCCTGTCGAGGAATTCAAGGCCTGGGCGTTTTCACTTTCGGTTTCCAATTACACACAGTCGCGCTTCACCAGCTCGCTCTCTCACGCTCCAAGTCGCTCTCTATTTTCCGACACGGACACAGATACGCACACGCTTAGCTTTAAAGTGTGGCCCGGTTTCGGTTTTCCACCATCCCAAGCCCAAGTACTAACCCAACCCAACCCTAGTCCTTACCCAAATCCCTATGTCCACGCCCATACTCCTGACCGTGACACAATTTCCATTGTCAGCCATCCGCAGTAACAGCAGTAAGAGCAACAGCATCCGTGGATACATAGCTGCCTGCCTGGCGACCTGCTCTATTTCTCGGGTACTCCATCCAGCTGGTGCTCCAAAGCACTCGTCCTGACCCCAAAAACTGGGCGAACAGGTGCAGGACGTCGGGAATTGGACACTTGTTGGCCTTGCTGATATCTATTAACATTTCGAACGTTTTTGGGGGTGATTATCGTAGGATTTATTATCATTTGGTGATTTGATTTAAGGCTCTACCTTGTACATTACAATGATATATAAATACATTGAACTACTTGCGTAGATCAGGACTTCTTTGAATGTTTGCGAGTGATTTCCTTTTTTTTATGTCCGTTGCTTTTGGCAAAATATTTGCCGAGTCAAGTTTGCGTATGTATAAAATATATATAAACATGTATCTGGGTTGTGTATGTACAACAGACTGCCTTGTACAACTTGCGCCTGACTTTCGCTTAGTTTCCAATTAACATTTTGAGAAACAAATTTATGCAGCATCATGCAGAAGTCTTCGTGTTCTCGGCTCCTCAGCTGTGATGTTCCTGAATATAATAATGTGTATAACGTGATGGTGGGGCGATGGATTCAAATGATAGATGGCAAGATGAAGCGTCAACAAACTTAATATCCAATTCCCTCCCCATCTTATTAATATACTTTAGGGTGTTCCGATTTGCTTGACAAAGATTAGTTCTTTGGTATTCTTTTGGCGATTTGCAGATGTTTTACAGATGCTACAAGACAAACAAAATCTTCAAATTACATTAATTTAAAACCAAAAAAAAATGTTTAACCTAATATACTGGTTTATATTAAGATCAAGTTTAACAATTCAAATTTTAGATCATCTTCAAAAATTTTACAAACTACATACTTAAATCGGTCCACCCTAATACTTTTTTGTATAAGTACATAAAGAAGATTGGCCCGATTTCGTTGAAATATGTAACCTGGCAAGGCAGTCTGCTGCACACATTTATAACAACCGTATACACTTGTCTGACTTATTTCATGTGGGGTTATAAAATTAGGTACATTTACAGTATTAACTATAACATTTTAAAAAATCTGCACTTTTTCAATTTACACAAACAACAAACATTTGCTAATAGCCGAAAATTATGCTACGATTTTGAATTCGTTTTGGTTGTTTTTTTCGCGTAATACTCGAAGCTTATCTATCAACTAGGGATTCTTGGTTTGATTCTTCTTGGTTTCTTATTTAGTTGGTTTACAATAAGGACACTAGTGAATTACATTCAAAACAGTTGATGGAGAAGCGACCACCCAAAAGTCTGAGGAAAAATCCAGTAGGAAAGGCAACGAATGTTGTGAAAGTAGCGACGATGATGATAGTGGTGGCTTCCATTTCCTGTTCCGTTTAGTTCTGCAGCGCGGCTCGCAGGAGACTGTCCAGGGTGAGCTGGATAGTCCCATTGACAGCAGCCTGCAGAACGGATGGCGGCTTGGGCAGGGCCGGAAACATTGTCGGTGCTCCCGCTTGACTGCCCTTACCGCCCAAGCATTCCATACCAGTGGTCGCCAACGTTTCGGTCACGGGGTTGTGGCATATGCTAGGCGGCGATGGCAATGGGGGCGGGGGGCTTTTTGATTCTTCTGTTTTGGATTTTTTCTCTGGCTGGCTCTCTTGAAGCTGCTCCTGCTCCTGCTCCTGCTCCTGCTTCTGCTTCTGCTCCTGCCCCTTCTCCTGCTCCTTCTCCTGCTCTTGCTTCAGCTGCTGCTGCTGGGCAATCGCAGTGTTGACCTTGTTCCACAGGTTGCTGATGACAGCGCCTTCCTTGCTAGCACCCGCCGTCCGCTTCGCCATCTTTTCGATAAAACTCTCAGTTTCCGTAACAGGATTTACTGTGGTTTCCACTACATTCTGCTGCTGCTGGCCACCTTCGCTGCGGGTGTGCGAGACGAGACGTGGTCTTATCTGGGGTCGCTCCGAAGGCAATTCCGGCAACGTTGCAGATACCGCCAGACCCTGGCTCACCAGTTTCAGCATGATGCGTTGTGTGATACCTAGCACCAGATGCTTATTTTCTTCGGTAATGTAGGCCACCCATTGCTTGGGTTTACTTTCATCACTGCTGCTTGCCGCCGGGCGACGCAGCTTGGCTCGCATAGACTCCACAGCCAAAACATTTGGTGCTTGTTGTCCTGATCCGTCTGGCTTAAAACTTACCAAATCGTAAACAAAGTCTTTATTGACAGCCTTCACCCGTTTCCGAATGGGACGCTTCTCCTGGGAATATTCGCCAGATTCAGGTGAGATTTGAGTGCGAGATTTGCGACGCTTTTTGCTAGTTATGGGAGTAGTTTCCGACGGCTCCTGGCAAGGTTCTTCCTTTATCACTGTTGTTGGTGATACTGTACGCACTTCACCAGCAGATTCGGTTATGGTTTTAACACGCTTCAAGCGCCTTTCGTACGTTTTAATAGGCGGCTTGGCCTCCTTTTCTATAACTGCTAGCTCCTCTTCTTTATCCAGCAATATGATATCACCGTCTACATCGTCGCGAGAGTATTCGCACTCATGGGTGGATACATATTGCTCTGTCAGCTGGTCTCGATCTCCTTCTATCTTGTGGGTAAATCCCAAGTGATTAACAATATCGTAGCGCCTAAATGCGCGATATTCGCACAGATTGCAGCCAAAGCGGCGTGCACGGTAGTGGAACATGGATATGTGACGACGTAGATTTCCGAGAGCATTGAACTGCTTGTGGCAGATCTTGCAGCGGCACCGCAGCTGTTTCTCGACTGGTACATTACGTTTCTTTTTTGTCTTGCCCTTCACATCTTCCGGATCGGCAAAAGATTCAGGACCAGCCTCTGGGGTAGCCTCGTGCTCTTCATCAGTGTTTGAGGCCTCATCACTGGCAGAGTCGCTTTCATTGCCCAAATTAAGCTGGTCTAATGACACAGTGTGCAAGCCGGAAGCAAATGAATCATTTGGCTGTGGTAGATCATTAAATATCTCGTTTAGAGTAATTTCCTCATTCTTGATGGGATCACTTTTCGGCAGATCTACGGAGGCAGTTGGATCCTCATCGTCTGCATCCAAACTGGAATTATTGCTCTTCACTTTAAGTTTTTTGACGGAAGGTGCCGGCTTGGCCAGCGCCTCTTGCTTCGCCCGACAATTGAGCAGGTGGGTTGACAAAGCAGCGCGCCGTTCGAAAGACTTTTCGCAGTAGATACACAAAGACATGATTTTACGGTGCTCACCGCTGGCATCCAATGGCTCCGGGACATAGCCCACCACGTCGTCGGAGAGCTGAAGGCGCTTTAGCTCACGACAAGGACCCTTTGGCTGAATATCTCCTTGCTGAACGCGGCGCTTGAGAATTGTGTTCCGCATCATTCGAATGCGACGAGTTGGTTTCCTGAAAAATAGTTTTCAAAGAAGAATTTATTTACAGTTGCAAACGTCAGGGACTATTTTTTTATAGTTTTATGTAAATGAAAATTGGATTTATAAGGAAAGAAAAAGTCAGATTTTACAATAACTTCTTCTTTTCATTTAAATATTTTTAAAAACTTGTTTCTTTCGGTTTTCATTGGTCCCCTGCAATATAATTCTTAAAGACAGAAAATTCGAATGAGAAACTGTTCGAACCATTCACCTAATTTGACATTTAGGGATGACTTTTCTATTCTTGGCAACTCAACTGAAGATTTTGAATACTTAAAATATAACAAAATATAAATATAAAATTCCAAGAGTTTTCTTTTAATATTAACTGAAAAAATATTTTCAATAAAATTTAATTTCTTCCATGAAAAAACAATTATGGATTATAGAAAAAAAGAAAATCGGTAAGACTGTCACAACTTACTTGTGATCCTTGGATAAATGACGAATGACTGCTGCAGCCTGCAAAAAGGTCAGAGAACAGGCGGGACACTGAAAAACAAACGACGATGAAGAGTGATGCTTTTGAATGTGCAGCTCAAGCGTTTTGTGCGTTTGAAAAGTCAGATTGCCTGTAAACAAGAAAGAAAAACACCAGTTACTAACTGATTTCATGGCCTATTCGGTTGGGGCCCTTACAGGTCTCACAGAATATGCTCGTCTCCGTTTCGTCACTTATCGACTGCTCGCCGGTTTCGCCGGAGTCGCTGCCACCGTGGCGTTCCATCTTGACAGTGGTCAAGGCCTTGCCGTCCGGTCCCACAATGGTTTCAGATGGATTAAGCATGCGATGCACCTCATCTAACTCAGTCCTTATGCTGTCCTCCTGATCTACCTTGATGGTTTGGTAAACTGCTTGACTCGAGGTTGGCACAGACTCCAGCTGCAGAACCGTGGGAGAACTTCGTCTGGTCTGTGATTGAGCCTTTTCTCTGCGAAGTCGCTCGATGACACCACTCAGATCCCGTATACCACCACTTCCTCGAATGGGACGCACATCACGAGGAACTGGAGAACAGCCTGTACTTCGGCTGCGCAGCATGTTCTCTATATCCTGCGGTGACGGCCCGCCACCGGTTTGTATGATCATCGTAGAGTTCTGATCCTGAGAAAAAAGTTAGCAACGATTAAAAAGCATTTATGGCTATAGAGAACATGTCATGGGGTGTCTTTACTGCCCACTCACTGTGTATCCACTGCCATTCGCAGAACGAGCGCTGACGCAGCAAAAGACCCTCTTGTGGCTGATGAAATTTGCGAGACTACGGAACATGTTCCGGCACACCTTGCACTCGTAGATCAGGCTGCACTCTAGACTAAGCAACTGTCGCACCTGTTGGAGAAACGGTCAGTTATCTTTTGTAGTAAAAAAAATCTAGGGCGCAGGAGCCTCCGCCATTTCAGACCAGAGCAGAGTCACGTACTCCACACTTAGATCAGACTCACCTCGCTGGTACCATCCTCATAGGCCCGGCGCGCCTCCTCGAATCCTGTGTGGGCTGTACGCAGTGGGCGCTGCAGCAGACTGATGTCGTCACCGTTGTGGTCCATCTGCTCCTCCTTGAATGTGTCCGAGTTACACCGCGAGCTGCGCTTCCTCATTGCGCTGGTTTGGGCCCCGCTTCTTGTCCTGCAATTCAAGTGTGGGCACAATCTTAGCTCACTTCCTTCGCGGTGTTTTTCACCCACGTGTGGCTATTAAACAGTTTCTAATACGCGATCAAATAGGTTTTCCAATTCGAATATGGACCTGCATCTTGCATTTTTTTTTTTGTATTCAGTGTGACCGTGACAGGGGCTTTGGTTCTGTTAGAATGCGAATTTGGTATATTCGGTGGATCGAGTGCGGGCATACGGAACTTTTAAAATTTAGAGTCAACCATTTATAATTTAACCAACAATGAAAGACTTAGGGCGAAAAACCAAATATATTTTTGAGTTTTTTAAAAAAGTTGTACTACTAGTTGAAAATTATTCTGACCTAAATAAGGTTATAGAAGTTTTTCCTGATTTTAATATTGAAAAAAGTGGTATATAAATAAAAAGATTTATAAAAAGATGCAATACTGTATAATTTATATAATACCGAAAAAATATTTAAAAAGCAAATAAGATAAAAGCTTTGAGCTTACTTCAACCAACCCACGTCTATAAATATTTAAAATTATACAAAATTAATATCTATGATAATATTTGAAATACAGAAATATATTACTATATTTAGTTCAATATCATTAGTTTGGAAATTTAACCAAACTACATTTTTAAAAATAAACAATTACTAATCGCTGAAGGCTCAAAATATGAAACACCTTTATTTTGATTGAAGAAGAATGCAACTTTTTTTGGCGTTCAGCTCATGGTTACACTGATGACTTGAAAAAAACATAGTGACCGGACTTAAGCTCGTCACATTAGTTTCACCCATAAATTAACTTAAAATAAACACAATGAGCTGTCCAGGATTTGGAGAACTAAATATACCTTCGTCGCGAGCCTTTTGGGACGACTGCGACGAGGACGAGTTGGAAAACCTGAAGCCAGTCGAGAAGTGCGTGATTTTTACTTGTTTAGATTGTGCTGAATTTAAAAACTACTATTTACAGGCTGCAGCTCAAATTCGATGGAGAATCGGTTGGCGAGGAAATCCCCGTAGAAAGCGATTTCCTGGTAGTCATTGAGGGCGTCAACGTCAACCACTTCGGCACCTCATTGCTGTCAAAAGATTCAAAACTAGTTTGCGGCATTCCTTCAAAAAACTCGTCCCTGCATTGGAGTCCCTCGTTAAAACAGTTGTTAGCAATCCTTGATGAGGACTTGACTAGCAGTGGCGAGGTCACGCAGCTTTTACTGCCTTACACCAAGTTGGCCAAGAATGTGATTACCCTTACGCTGAAGCCAAAGGTGGAGTTTAAGAGTGAAGATATTCAGCAATACAGGGATCACATAGCTATTGTGCGTGGAATAGGTGTAAATCAGAAGGATATCACCGATTTAGAGGCCCCCAACTTTATAGCTGGGGTGGCGGCTGGAGGTAAGTCATCCTGGTGACAGCATAGGAATTTCTCATCTAACCATTCTTAACAACAGTTGCCAGTTGGCGGGATCAAGAGGAGTTGCCTGTAAGCTCCTTCGTTATCTACACCGATAAGGTGCCTCTGGACGCCACGGCTGCCCAGCCAGTGATCAAGTTACTCCAGAGCGTAGGCGTATCCTGCAGCTCCAGTTACATCCCACCGCGAAAGGAGAACTCATACTTGTATATGTGAAACTAATTTTGGGTGTGTTCTTCCTAGTTTTAATGCTTGTAAAAATGTTGCGGTTGCGGAATAAAAAAACGAATTACTTTAGTACTTCAAAAATACTGAGGTTGATGTCTCGACTACGTTGCTCCATGTGTGCCTTGGCGATGGCGATGAACTGCGGCCGGGAAAGCATCGAATAAGCGGGTACCAGCAGTGAGGAGGTCAGCAAGTGCAGTTCTTTATGCCCACTGCAAAACAAATCGATTCCCAGTTCCAGGGCGGTACCGAAGTCCGACTCATCGACGGCTATATTTGCAGCATTGGCGACCGGTTGCAGCTTTTCAAGCACCGTTTGCTTGGCAGCTACTTGATCGATTTCCTTACGCTCCAGCATGGCTAACATTTTCTTAAGCTCGACATCGCTGACGAGCAGAGAACGGTAACCCAACTGCGTCTTCCGGTCGAAGGGCGCAACAATCCCAGCTCGGTGGAATGTCTTGGCAACCACCTTCTTGGTGCGCTCCCGCTGAAGGCGGTCCAGTTGTGCAAATTCCAAGGAATTGTCGCTCAAGTACTTCGTCACGGCCTTTTTGGTTCCAGCCAACTGACCGGCTGAAAAGGGAGTGGCCACAAAATCGTGCTCAAGGTAGTAGAGAAATGCATCGAAGGCATTTCCAGCCACGAATTTAAATTCACAGCCAGAGGCAGAGTCGTTTCGGGCTATTAGGAGATTTTCCTTGTCCTGCGGCACATCTCGCCAGTAGCCGTAGTGAATCCCTGTGCCACGACGCACGAAGATCGTCTGAAACTCTGGCGGATCATAGTAAAAGCGCCAATGTCGCAAATAGTCCCCTGGCTCTCCAAGTTTGGCGCCGTGAAATTTGCCGGCTAAAAACTCGAAGGGACCCACTAATTGCAATTGGAATAATTTGTCTAGATGCTCTAAACCTGCATCCTTCGGTTTCGCAGGATCGGATTTCAAGCTTCCCACATACTTCCAAAATTCATAAAAGTCTGGCGGCATTTCGACAAGGAATTTGTGCCTGATGAATTCGTTGGATTCGCAGAGATTATCGTACTCTTTCTGAATGGACAATCGAATGCGCTTCTCCAGGATCTCCATATAATTTTTTCCGGATATGTTGGTCATGGCTTCCCTGTGTAGCTCCGCTGTTTCGGATTCATAACTGCCCCTGGCTTCCTCTTCATTCTCTATATCTATACTGGGGTTACTTGTGTTGGGCCCATCCTTTTCAACCGTCTGTGCTGGAGTATCCTCTTCTTTTTCTTCCGGCTGTAAGGGTGCACTTCTTTTTGGCGCCACTTTTCTACCTTCTACGTTGTCTTCTTCGTTTTCTTTCGGCATCTCTGGATGATTGTACTTAGACAAATGAACGGGGTTGCGCTGATAGCACTTGTCCCAGTACTTGCAATCTTCTTTTGGCATTCTCGATTTTAAAGAAGTTACAGATTCGCGATACGTGCGGTACGGTATGGGAAAATATTCGAGAATAACACGCTTTCAGGGGCGCAGTAAGATGTATATAGGGGGTATTCGTTGTACTTTTGTACATACATACATACCTACATATGTACATATATCTCACTAATCTGCTGATCGTGTTAAGATATCAAATGCAAAACAGAACAAAATGGAATTTGTTTTCCTTTTATTACCATTTTTTAAATTCAATTATTGTACTTTCGCTATGACAAGTATTTTTTTATTGTAGTTTAAACATACATATTTTAAGCACGTCGTTTTTATGATTTATGGAAAGGGGCTCATATGGGATCTACTCCTATTATAAAAAGCTATAATATTTATAATTTGTAATCTACATTCAAATATACCCCATTTACTTCCCAAACTGTGTACGTCCATGTAAATTCCCGCCAATAAGAAGAAGCACATGCACACACCCCCAAAAGTGTTGTGAAATGCCGTCAGAAAGTGCCGGTGACTGGCAAAAAGTTGCACTTAACTGCAAGGCATATAAGAGGGTTTTTCTTTTAATAATTGTAGTTCATTCAATGAATACAAACTTCGCGAAGATAATCGAAATATTGATGGTTCTGTGGTTAGTAAAGTTTCAGTAGCTTATAGGCAGGCGCTCCAAAGGGATAACACTATTCTAGGAAGGCCGTATAGAACGACTAATCCTCGACAGCACACATAACCGAGTAGACACACTCCTCTTTGTTAATCAGGTGGCAGGTCTTGTTGACCAGAGACATCAGCTGGTTCACGTCGGTGGCCCAATTGTTCAGTATGTCGGAGGCGCTCTTTTTCTGGGTGAAGTAAATGATGCCGGCAGGACGGTCGATCTTAACGCGGATGGTGTCGCTGTTGGCTAGCTTGGACAAGTACTCCTCACAACGGCTGGTAGGAAGGTTCAACAGTTCGCTCATGCGGGTCAAATGCAGACGGGAGTAATACATGGCAATAATGCGAATGTTCTGAATAAGGGCAATATTAATTAGTAAATAAATCACGCGAAACTCAACCAAAAAACCTACATGCTCTATCAGACGATCCTTGAGTTCGGCTATGCACTTTTTGCCGTGCTTTGTACTATCCTTAAACATCTCATTCTCGGCCAGCACAAGTCCGAAATCTGCGTTAAATGACTCGAAGTTGATCAGTTCCTTGGACATGAACAAGCGGAGAATTTCTCTGTTTAGGGCAGATAACATAAGATTTTGGGTTTCTGTTGCAACTAAAAATACTTACTTGTAGGCTGGTACTTCCTCCAGCTTTTTGTTTTTAGAGAGGTGACCCATCATATCGCTCTGTTCATTGTCGAATGGTGCTAGGACGCAGTATAGAACAGCGCAAACAAGCTTTTCCGTTAGTTCCTTCTTCTGTTCCTCGGTCAGTTCGATTTCAACCTCAGGCTCTGGGGCGACCTCTGGCTTCTTGTCCTTGTCATCGTCATCTTTCTTTTTCTTATCCTCGTCCTTTTTTTTCTGCTCGTCCGTGGATGCAGCAGAGTCCACGGGTGTGAGGCCAGTCTTCTTGCGCGGTGGCTCCGCAATGGCTTGGTAATGCCGTGAAGTATTCAGGAAGGAGGTGTCCCTGTTCAGCTGGATCATCAAGTAGTAGAATTTAAGTTTGAGATCGTGTTGTGCCGGATCGTCAAAGAACTTGATGCTGATCTTCTTGGCGATTATCTGCGTTGATACATAGTCCTCCTTGAGCAGGCAGAGGCGCATCTGCTCCAGGATAAGCTCCACTTTCTCACGCTTGTCCATCGATCCGTAGGTCTCCACCTGCAATTCCTCCATGACTGTGGCCGCTCCGGCAACGTCACCATCCACTTCCTTAATGTCGGCCAAAATCTTGGTAAGACGGGCCCGTTCAATCTCTACGTAGATCTTGCCCTCGGTGACAGAGCGCAGAGTGTCGATCAGCTTCAGCTTGGTCTCCTTGTCGGGAGTCTTGTCCACGTACGTAACGCACTCCTGGATCATCTTGACCACAGCCTGCTTCAACTGGGAGCGCCGGCGCACTAGCAGGGATACGTACTCGTTGAGAGCATTCCAGTTAGAGGCGTCGAAGCAGATCTGGCAGATGGCCACCAGTACGCGAGAGCAGGAAACCATGTCGGCGCCTAGGCGGGTCTGCTTCTCAAGCTGAAGCATCATCTCGATGGCTTCGTGAAAGGCGTCCGGGTTTTTCTTGGCCAGATCCTTGGCTAGGGGGATTTTTTCATTACAGGCTGGTTCGTAGTCCACCTCCATCTTGGTGATGCGACCGCCGTCAAACAAATAAGTGTCCATGGTACTCTAAAGTGCAGTTAGATTTTATTTTTCCGCTATGACGAGGCAGTTTTCCTAATTACCTCGTCTTTGTTTATGTCCTGAAACGGAATCTACTGTGACTGGTAATTGCTGGAGGATATGCTGCAATCCGTCTTTTTTGCAACCTGGTAAGTTTGCCTGCTACTGTTCTTTGCGGTCCTAATTGCAAAAGCGGCTTTTTTCTAACAATATTTCTCTGCACAAATTCTGCTTACAAATGCTGTGTTAAGTTGGCTGCGCGACTTTGTAGTGTTGGAAAGTGTTTGCCAGACGAGGGGATTTTGATTTCGAAATGGAAATATCTCCGTTGGAAGTATCACACTTAAACAATTTTATGAAAATTATGCTACAATTTTTATTTAAAAAAGCAAGACTCAAAATAATGAGAAAGTAGGCAGGAAGTTTGACAAAGGTTTTAATATCTTAAACAATAAGATAAAAAGACAAATATATATGGTCGTTGTTCAACATATACGCCCAGTAAAAGAGGCAAACCTATAGTTTATGATAGAATTAAAATGTTAGATCCCAGCATTTTTAATTTTGATTGTGTAGCCCATTAGCTGCATTCGTGTGAACGTACCGCATCAAATTTTAGCTGTCTACATAAATACGCTCTCAGACTTTTCTATACACATAATTAAATATAAATAAACCAAAAATGGATTAATAAAGTTTATTTAATTAAAAATTTAATAATACATGATCAGGCCGCCAACTATACAATATCTTAACACACTCAGCTAACAACCCCATCAGTTCGTTGGCTAGCTCTCGTTGTTCAACACTGTTGGGAAGCCAAAAATTTATTTAGCCGCGAAAATTGCACTACACACCAGCAAAAACCTAAAAGTTTGGGTAGAAAACCTTCATTTTGGTTGATTTAATAATTCATAAGATTTACTGGACCCTACGTTACTATAATAAACAATCAGTTTCAAAGAAATCTATTATTATCTACGGAAAGAAACTGATTGGCGGCTTTGAACGTTCAAGAAAATGGCACAAATTGAAGAGTACCAGAATTTGGTAATCGATGCACTCGAAGTCGTTGAATTCAAGCTGAGTAAGTTGATAATATTTCGTCCAAGTGAGCCATTTCAATAATTATATTTTCAGTTCGAGACAAGGCGGACATCAACAACGATGCCCTAACTTTCCACCCTAACATGGCCCACCAGATTTTTGGCGAGTCGGAGACCATCTTCGGTTACCAGGATTTGCACGTGCGTGTGATGTACACGGCAGGACCTTTGCACATTTACCTTGGCATTGAGTACGGCAAGCGAGTGAATGAGATCTCGGGGGGAGAGATCAAGGCCGACGATGTGGTCAGCACCATTGCCCAGAGTCTGCCGGACGGCTGCTACTTCATCAATCTCGATGAGTTTTTGAAGACTCTCGATAAGGCAGATAAGTTTCAGCCATTTGGCGAGAAGATTAGCGAATATACCCGGGTATCGGACGACGGCAGCGAACGGGTCTTCGAGGTGTACCAGTGTGACTACAAAAGCTCGTCATTCCTTAAGTTTTTTGCCCGCCTACAGACCTTCATTTTGTGGTTCGTGGACGCCGCTTCTTACATTGACACCGATGACCCACAGTGGTGCTACTTTTTGTGGTAAGTAATCTAGTGCGGATAAGAACTATTGAATTGTCACATTGATTTGCTTCTTGTATTAATAGTATTTTATTGCAATACTTTATTATTTTATATGCTTCTGAACTTCAACCAAATTTTTATTAGCCTGACAGTATTATTTTGCGCCTGCATTTATCGATTTAACAGCATATTGCTACTTTTGTGAAAATAGTGCACTCGGCAAAAAAATATCCGGTCTTACCGATTATTCTCTACTAATACTCTTATTGCATTCCCCTTTAGCTATGAAAAGTATAAGAACAATGATGGTCAGTGGCAGTACGCCACTGCTGGCTACACCACTGTATATGAGTACTATGCATACCCTCAAAACAAGAGGCCCAGGATAAGCCAGATGTTGATATTGCCGCCATTCCAGAAACTCGGTTTGGCCACACAAATGGTGGAGACCATTTACAAGTTTTATCAATCTCAAAAGAGTGTAGTGGACATCACCGTGGAGGATCCTTCTGAGGAATTCCAGCGGTTGCGCAACTTTGTGGACGCCCGATCTTGCAAGGAACTGAAATCGTTTTCTCGTAACGAGATTGTCAAAGGCTTTAGCAAGGAAATGGTGCGCGAAGCTCGTGAAGCACTGAAGCTCAATCCTCGTCAGGTGCGAAAAGTATATGAGCTGCTGCGTCTCTTTTATACCAATGTGAATAATGAAAAAGAATACCGGTCTTATCGCCTCGAAGTTAAGAAACGACTGAACGCTGTCTATTATAAGCAACTAAAGGACATAAAGAAAATGGAACGCTTCAAGATGGACACGGAGATGCTTCGTGCCCGCCTGCCAACTATTAAGCAACGCATGGAGCAGCTGCAGGAGGAGTACAGCGTCGTCGAGCAGGACTATCAGAGCACCATTGCCAAATTGAAAGCCTAGTAGGATCTGTGGATCCAAGGGGTGTTGAGTAATTTATTTCGTTTTTCATTTTTCAAATATGTTGAATACAAAATACATTATGTTGCTATAAGCCTATAGTAGGATTCTTTTGAATAAATATTAAAAATTACATATGGTTCAGTGTATATATCATGTATTTATAAGATATCAGATTACCGTGTGCACGTACATAGAGGGGCAATGCTGGGCGTGGGGCACTTGAGCAATTAAGCATTTATAAAACAGAAAACATTACGGCTAACGAGTACGATTTATACAGATTGAAAAGTATTGCACTTGAGACTTGGAAGTACGCATGGGATACAATCATCGAGGATGCTGGGCCAGCAGCCCGTACAACTAGCAGGACCCGTACTCCTCCATCCACTTCTCAAAGCGGGCCACGTCGTCGGCGGACACAGACTTTTTGGTGCGCTGCCGAGCGTCCTGAAAGTCCTGTAAAGTAATCGGCTGGTCCACCTCCTCGCGCCTGATTTGCTTGATCTGATCGGGAGTGCGTCCAGATATGAGGCGCCTCATGGCCATCATGGATGCGTCGCGGCACACGTTGCTTATGTCCGACCCCGAATAGCCTTGCAGTTCGTCGCCGATCATTCCAGTGTTCAGGCTGGGAGACAGGCAGACGTCCTTTAGACAGAGCTTTAGCAAAGCCGATCGGGTGTCGTCTGAAAACCATATTTTAGTTACTTCTTTACAAATTACATATATTATAGTGGTTTTATTTCCAAAGATATTTGTGGCACTTCCATTCTATTGTATTAAATACTTTTTGATAAATTTACTTCCACTTACCGTTTGGGAGTGGAATATAGATCCGCTTCTCAAATCGCCTCCGGAAAGCCTCATCGATGTCCCACGGGTGGTTGGTGGCTGCCAGCACCATGATCACCTTTTCCTCCTGCATAGTAGCATTAAGGCCATCCATTTGAATCAGCAACTCAGCCTTGAACCGTCGGCTGGCCTCGTGCTCCGAGTCGCTGCCTCTGGATGCACACAGGGCATCGATTTCGTCGATGAAAATTGTGCTAGGGGCATAGAAGCGAGCCATCTCAAAGAGAAGCCTTACCAGCTTCTCACTCTCGCCTCGATACTTGGATGTGAGAGTCGAGGAGGAGACATTGAAGAAGGTGGTGCCGCATTCGGTGGCCACCGCCTTAGCCAGCATTGTTTTGCCTGTACCCGGCGGACCTACCATTAAAACTCCGCGCCACGGCCTACGGATTCCCTTAAAGAACTCTGGCATGATGACCGGAAGTACGACCGCTTCCTATTTGAAATAAATAATATAAAAAGGGTTTGATTATCTTTTAATGAATGTATCCTGTTTGATATAGTACTAAGTATATAAAAATAGAACTTACTAATATATTGAATAAGGTATGTTGTAATTGCTCAACTTATGTTAATATTATTAATTGAAATATAACAAATGAAATGATAAATATAAGGGATGATAAGGTTTCGAAACCATTTTAATCAAAAAGAATGCAATTCAATATTTTAAATCTCCACACTTTTAGTTTAAGTTCCAGATATTCGCTGATTTTCTTCTTTTGTTTTTAACAACTAATAAGCTTACCTGCAGTATTGTTTTTGCCTCATTAAGCCCTGCCACATCTGTCCACTTTATGCACGGGTGCCGTTGCAGTATGTCCTTCTCGAGGGTGTCCACCAGATGAGCCTCGTAGCCAAGGGGCGAAAAGTGCTTGGCCTTGGTCTTTGGTGAGCACTTGGGCGTGTTGTGGCTGGTGGATATTGACTGCGCGTGCGAGTTGTCCTCCAGCGATGTGGTGGCATCCTGGTCATCCGAGTTAGAGTTCTCATCCAATGAGTTCTTTTTTACTGGTTTGTGCTTTAGAGTAAGCTGTGTGTTGGTGCTGAGCTTCCGTGCCCGCAGGCGCTCCACAGAACGACTTTTCCTTAAAGCGGCGGTCATAGCAGAAGCTCTTGTTGGTCTCCCTAGCCGCATGGCACCCATGTTGGTGGCGTTTGTGGGTGCTCCTGTGCCGGCTAGTCCTACGTTCCCGGCACTTCCGTGGTGACTCTGTCCCAGGCTGCTGCTGTTCGCGTTACTACTGATAGACGGAAGCGTGGGCTGGAGCTCGGGATCTCGACGCCTCAAGGAGGACACCCACCGATTGTCCTGCTGCTGCGATGGAAACGGCATTTGGGCCGTCTGACTGGGTCGCGGCTGTGGTGCCACTTCTGCGGCGGAAACTGCATTTTATTAATGATTATACAAGAGACCCAGCAACCCGGAATGCTTACCTTGGGTGGGCAGTCGCTGCTTGCTGCGCATGGGAACACTTCCTCCAATGCCCAATCCTCCAGGTGCATTCGAGCCCAAGTTGTTAATTGGCCGATGACGCTCTGTTGTTGACGAGTGTCCGCTATCTGAACCCTTCTTTAAGCTGGCATTCCGAGATGGTCGGCTGGTGGCGGTTATCTTGGTGAAGGCAAACGGGGATAGAGAGTCTAGTATCAGGGAGTCCATCATCCGGGCCATGTGCGACAGGCTAGTCGGAGGTGTGGATGAGCTGAAGAAAAGGGGTGAGGTATTAAATATAATTGTTATTCTTGATAGCAAAGCAGTCTTTATATTGACTTGTATTTTTGATTACCTAGTCCATAAAGAAATATTAAAGGTTTTTTCTTATTCTTATTAGTATTCTTTTAATGTTCAATAATGTATGTAGCTGATATTTCGAACTAATTGATACTTTTCAGAATATTAATTTTGAAGATCAGTAATTCTAAGATCAGATTCATTTTAGTTTTACCCATTTGTACAAATGCACAATCTTTAAAGGATATAAATACCCACGATTAAGGTATTCAAACTCACATTATGCTGGCTAAGAAATGTCCCCAAGAGCCCATTTTTAAAACTTATGGCTTGCCATCCATAACTTTTTGGTAGCTCCATGGCGGTTGCCATTCAACTTGGCCATGTCGCAAAGGTCATTTGCTTTATCAGCCGCGGACAAGTACTTTGCGTGTCCTGGTGTGTGCACATATAGCCGTTGGATTCCTCGTGTCTAGCCGTCTAATATTAGCTAGCCCTGGCAGAGCTGCAAAGCCCTCCTTTCCTACCCCATCCACAGACAATGCTCGGGAATTTCCAGGAAATAAAGAGTTCGTGGTGCCACCCAAGGGGGTCGGCTATTCAAACGGCAGGTGGGTTCAATAAACTCGTTGGCTCTTGGCCAGGTTATTGACGTGCCGGCGACAATTGTTAACTTTTTTATTCGCATTCGAATTGTTTTTTGGCATTTGCATGCGTCATCCGGCAACATTAAATCCTTAACGGATATTCCAGCAGCAACATTGTAAATCTCGATCTAAGGAGTATGCCACAATATATTTTACGCCGAGCTAATTAAGTTGGCAGCAGCAGCACGACCATATTTCCCGGCCATATTGCCTGACTCCTGGCACATCCGCTTGGTATTTATATTGTGTGCTGTACTCGTTCAAATTTGGGTTAATGGTTCCTATGTGCTCGCCCACGATTTCTGATTCCTGATTGGAATGATTAGTCGAGCGACTAACTAGGCCAGTTCCTATTTGTCCTATATAATATTCTAGAATCAATGGGCCTTAATTTAGGAGTTACTTGCATTTTAATTGAGCCATTGATTGATTGGCAAAGTGTTACAAGGCCGGTACGAGCGTGGAAAATAACCAGGCTTGGAAGGCGGATATCCTTGGACCATAAGTTATGATGGTCCCTTTAAAATTCGTGTCACCAAGAGGTGTTTATGCTAATTCCTACTCGATAAAGCCATTGGCACAGCAGAGAACAACATTTTGCCCTATGCAAATTGCAGCAAGTGGCAATTATGACTGGCAGAAATACATTTGCTGGGCAACACAGACGAAACTGGTTGGGGTTAAGAGTGTAAATTTACTGGGAAAATGCAGAAAAGAAAATCCTTTAAGGCACCATGATTAATGATCAAGGATGTGGTTGCATTAAACAATTAGTTTTCGTTAATTGTTTGTCAATTCTTTTTATATAATTCAAATATTCTTTATGAACTCAGCATGGGCCAGTCGGAATAAAATAAAATTAATAATATACAGTACGATTACTGGAAATGTACTGGAAAGAGACAACTGTTATGGTGTAAACATATTTTAAATATGGCAGATATTCCTTACTGAAAATAAGAAAAGGGGATACGGTGAAGTCTAAGCTAAGCCTAAATTACGAAATACTTTATGGAAACAAAATTGTTTAAACATTAAGCTGTTAAAACTTGAAGTTCTTAGTTCCTGAAATATAGATTTTTATAGGCAGATATCCACACTAGCCCTTACCACTGGTGCAGATCCCAGAGTGAGTGATATGGTGTGTGCCGATAGGCGGAGACAAATGGCACTGCCACCTCATACTCCACATGGACGTTGGGCGGCGACTGCGGCCGGATGGCTATAGCGTTTGAACGTTCCAGGGAAGGATTGGAGCTTGTCAGCGATCGTTGGCGCATGAAGGGATTGGGCGTCGTCTGCTGAGGCTGATTGTAGAGATTCGAGTTGTTGTTTAGCAACTGGGCTACACCGCCGGCCGGAGCCACCGATGTCTGGCCCATGCCGAACCAATTCTGGGCACTGGTGTTAAACATGGCGCTGTGCCGGCGTCAGACAGGTAAAAAACGAGACAGACACTTCACTTTGAATTTTAAAACACACGCGATTATGCTCGAGCGGAAACTTGGCTCCCTGACAGTCCGCACATGGAGCCTTCGATTGGTTCCAGTAAAAAATCGAAAACGCGAACCGAGTACACGAGACGTCCACCTGACGACTCAAGGGTTGCAGACCAACTGACCGCTCGACTGGACGACTGGCTGGCGTCCACAACAAAGACGACCAGCACACACATTCCGAACCGGGTAGTTTTCCTAGTTGGATTGTGTGCGTCTATGTGAATGCGAATTGAGGTTAAAGGAAGTTTCGCCTGGGCGCTGTTTGGGGGCGGTTTCAATCATGGTTATTTACAAGGAAAGGGTACCATAACTTTGAGGAAAACAAAGAGAAGCAGTGATAAGATTGACCGTGTTTATCATCCGTCCTTGTACGCTTATATTGAGCGATAAATTTATAATTATTTATGGCACAGTAATAATTATTTGTATAAAAAGTTACATCTGTTTTTTAAGAGCCCTAATGTTACGAGAAGACAAAAATAGGAGTTTTAAAAACCTTTGTATTATTAAATGCCTTTGATACTTTCTAATAACTCTGACTTTTCGAAGTCTAACTTTTCAAGAAGTAATAACATAATCGAAGGTCATTCACAAGTCGATTTGGCTTCGCTACACATTCAACTCCTTGTATTACCCAACGCCGCGGACTGTGGTCAATGCACGCTAGGTTCTGGCATAAGATTCCATCGATTTCTGGGTAAAGCACGGCGTTCCCCTCACTTATGTATGGCCCAGTATTAACTTAAATAGCAGCGGTTTCTTAATAATTTGCCGGCAATGTAATCTAATGGCGGACTTGCATGTTGGCTTAGAAAGCCGGTTCTTGAGTTGGCCTGCAATTGGGGATCCCAAGAACCATAGCATACATCCGAGAGCACCGCAATCAGAGGGCCTTGAGTGGTTTGTCAATACACAGAGGCATAATGTGAAAATCCAAGGGAAATCCAAAAATGAAGGTCGTTTTGGATGCGCACATATAGTATATCGCTATCTGAAAATCAGCTGCAAGCTGAGATAAAAATCGATTTCGAGGCGACAGTCATGGAACGCTCAAGTGTCCCGGCACGCGCCCTGCCCCTCCGATTGCCACCCCTTCGTTTATACCCCCGCGAAACACTCACCCCGCAGGAGTCATCATGGGCAGGTATGTGGAAGTGGAGTCCACGGTGCGTATGGTTGTGTTCCCTCGTAACACAATCTTTTCGCGCGTGGTGCGCCTGTAGGTCGCTTCCTCGCCTCGCATTCTGCTTTGCTAATGGTTTCCAATAAATTTTGAATTTTTCACAATTATTTTTTGTTAGTTTTCTTGTTTACTTTGGTCCGAAATGGTGTGTTGGAAAATTTTGCATCTGCTTTTCACACAGGCAACGTCAAAATGGGGACTAAAAGAGGAATACAGAGCGAGCGAAGGAGGAAAGGATGCTGCGGAAAAGCTTTGGCTCTCTTCTCCAGCTTTTCTCTCTTTCAGCCTTTTTACTCTTCTTCGCTAATTGTAAACAATTGCGCAATTTTCGCCTGCTGTTGCTCCTCCACTCGCTTCGATGCACAAATGGTCACTAAATACTGGATTGTTGTGGCCAACTCGGCCTGCCAGCCGCATTGCAACGCCCAGTTGGGGTGGGGGAAGGCCATACATTGGTGGTGTTTTTCAAGCAGAAAAGCTCAGGAACTTGTATCCTTTCTCGTCGAAAATTCTATTTAAATGCATGCTTTTATATTTAAAATATTTTGAACATAATTTAAAATTTATTTTTTAAATTTGAGATCTATTTCGAATTAAACCAATATAATGCAAATACTCAAAGTAAGCTTAAAAAACAAATTTCAAAACGATGTAAGCTTTGTGTTAACAAAACACTGAAATAATTACACATAATTTATTTTTTGTAATACCACCAAATACACCAAATGAAAGGCTCTTTTTAACCCACTCAGAAGAACAAATATATATGCATCTTTATTGATCGATTTTTAAAAAACTACTTAAAAGTTCGAATAATAAATTACGATTTAAAAAACATTACATTAAAATTCAATTCTCAGTTTAGTTTGGCGACTAGCCTGTCATTACATAGTGTTATTGACGATCAAAAATTTTATGAACTTTGCTTTAACACTCAAATTGCATTTGAATCCTTATTTATAGTTGTGTGTAAACAGTGACAGAAAGTTGTAAATAGTTTGGGGCAGTTCATCAAACGTTCCGCACTCGACTCACAGTATGGCACTGTGCAGTTCATTAATTTAAATTCAAAATTAAAAAAGTACAAGAAAAATGAAACGGTTTCGAAATTTCGTAGAAAAAGTGAACTAATTAAGAACTAAGCGAGGAAGTACTCATCCGCAGACGTAAACATAGACTGATGTTTGCATATTTTCATGTGTAAATATATATAAAACGTTTCTAACAAACACGAGGCACGTTGAAATGTAAGTAAGCAAAAATGAAGTGATCTCTAGGTTGGTTTTTGGTTTTTATTCCGACTCGGGGAAATTTGGTGGCTTCAGTTGCTTCTTGTCTTTAGGTGACCTCACAAGGCTGCGTATGTGTATATATATGTGTATATGGATAAGAGTCTATTTAATCATTTGAACGGTTTAACTTTCAACTAACAATAACTTTAACGCCGACGCTTCTTTCAATTTCGACCATATATTTCCCTTCCTGTATTACTAAGTGTGCGATACCTTAACAGCTGCATAACTTTAGATTTATCGTAGTTTCATTACGCTCTTGTGCACTAGTGTTTCGAGTTAGTTTCAAGTTTCCAAATTATTTACAACTAGCCCTGCTCTCCAGCGTTTACTAGTTTGGCGAGTATTTAGTTTACTGGAACTTGCGCGTGGCAGTTCTGGCCTTCCAGGCCTTGACCAGGTTGTATGCGAAATACAGCGTAAATCCGTGCACCTGGAAGCCAACGAAGCAGAAGGCGTACCAGAAAACGCCGTACGGATAGCCCTGTGTGGACTGAGTGTTAGTATGATTTTCCACAAATTGACTCATCTTGCAACTTACGCGCCAAACAAATATGTCCGTTTCATCTAGCTCAATGGACTTGTCCAGCGTAGCGAATTCCCACACGTCCGAGAAGTAGTAGGCAAAGCAGTAGAACAGTGGTAGGATAGCGAATAGTAGGATGGCCACCATGTACTTCTGCATTTCGCGCACCTTGTTGCCCCTGGCGGCCGAGAGACCGAGGAAGGAGGTGAGCAGCGATCCGGCCCACACGTACTCCCACCACAACGGCGGAGGCACCTCCAGCTCCTCGATCTCCAGAACAAAGATGTCCAGGCGGTCCAAGATGTCCGACGTGAGTTTAGCCAGCATCACGAAGAAGAGCAGGGCATGAACGAAGATGCAGAACTTCAACCTCGACTTGTTTAGCAGGCTAAAAGAGAAAGTGACTGATTAGTGAAAGATCTGTGTGTACTGAACCCGTTACTGGGGCGCACATGCTGCCCAGCTGGCACTTTGCCCAGCCGACCCTCGCATCAGCAAGTGGGTGGGAGCTCCAGGACGTGGGGGTGCTACTCCGCTCTGACTGGGGTCTGCATGCGATGTAGACAGTTGCCACCTACTGCCGCAGGCGCCCAAGTAATTAGATAATTTCGTGTGTGTGGGAGAGCTGCCGATGTACATAGTTTTATTATTAACCTAATTTGATATGTGCCAGCTACACGCTGCCTGAACTCGAAATCGTTGCCGTCGGTGCCCGCGACCATTAGACCGCCTCGCGATGCCATTTCGTTGACTTCGTGTTTCGTTGTAACACGTCGTTGCTTATTTTTAATAAATAATTGCACAAAAAATAGAGCTGGCCAAAATAGAGAATTAGAGATGGCCCTCTCGATTTCTTATCGATGTCTGGGAAACCAATGCCGATAGCTAAGCGCCCCTACTGTATTGGTTGGGTGTCTCCGTTAGTGTAGGTTGATACATTCGCTAAGTCAGGATGGTATATTCGCTAAGTGCATTACCAACTGAATTCAAAATATCCCGTCGGATGACGCGTGGGATAAAGAAATGATTACGTGAAAATATAACGTAAAACGTAAGCAGTTAACGGTAAAAAATGCTACGAAATTTAAAAAGTTCACTATCTGAAAAAGGATGTTATATTGCCAGAATGGAGTATCGTATTTAAATTAATGAGGTGTCATTTCTAAGAGCTTACTTTTACTACTCTTTCTCAAAAACCCAATTTTTGTAGTCGTGGAATATCATACAAGCAATGCACATTTACAATTTTACATACATATGTACATAGATATATTATAGTCGGGAATTCTACACTATGAGTACTACTGTCCTCAGTGATGTTTGCAATTACATATATGTGTATATATATGTGGATTGCTCGATTGCATGCAGGTAGCTCGTACTTACTATGATAACTTTGAAGTTCTAACAAATTTATAGGTTTGCCGTTATTGCAATAGCTATTTATGGACACTGTTGATAAATTAGATCTGCAGTTTGTATAAATACCAGACTTCGTCAGCGAGTGATTTCTAGTACGTCAAACCGAAATTGGCCTAATTTAGTGCACAGTGCTTCTTGATATCATTATGCAAATTGCATCCAGCTTTGTGCTCCAATCAGTTCAAGAATGAGGATAGAGGGTGTGTCCGGTGGTCTTTCGACGCATTTCCCAGCGACTGCCTATGAGTGGCACCTGTTGCACTTAAATCCATAAATCAATTCGCTAAGAAAAGGGAAAACAATGGAGAAAGAGAGGCGAGCGGGAATTTAAAAATAAAATAATGAAATTCTTATTTTCAGTGGGACTCTCTTTATGCTCGCGCTACAAAAGTGGAGCGTACGAACCGCATGTGTCATCAGTTCTACGGCGGTATTCCTCCGATTTGGACGCGTTCCTCGCATTCGATCGTTTCCGCTCGAAAAGTGTTCCTCCCCCGCCTCGTCATTAATGCCAGTTGTTGATAATTTTCATGCGAATACTTATGCCGAGCTTGGCAGCTGACAGTTTCGTTTCCAAAGTTAAAAGTTCCGCTCTAATTTCGATTCGCGTTTAACGGTAATGTCCCAAAATACCAAAAACTAAGTTTTGCATAGAAATTAATTGCATTTCAGCGCCAAGTTGATTATTGCTTGTCTTTCAGTGTGTCCGCCAAAAATATTAAAAATATACTGCAGATTTTCAATGTTATGGGGCCGGGACCTCAAACAACTGATTTGTCAGGGGCTTATTTTGGCGCGTGTTGGCAGCCTCTGATACCAAGAATTATATATGTATATATACATATGTACATTTGTGTCTGATATAAAGGGATATATGATATGTACATTATATTGTCATGGCACATACAAATTATCCCACATAAACAATAAACAAGATGTTTGGCCATAAAAATAGAAATAAAAAGCATTCAGTTGAACAACAATTGATATATACAGAAATATAATGACTTGTAAACAAATTTTGTGGGAAAACAGACTTGGAAAAATTTAGTATGCTGATGAGTCTTTGTCTTCTTAAGTGATAACTACTGTATATTTGCATATGCTTTGTTTTAGACAACGTCAAGTGTACCTTGTGATATTTGCTTAGATATTACAAACTCAAATCCATATCGATCGAGTGCCTTAGATAAGATTTTATTTCAAATTTCCCCCTCTTTTCGTTCCAGCAGTGCTCACTTGTGATATCCGCCCCCTGTGACTCGTCGGTTCCCGAGAAATCGAAGCAATCCGGATAACCCAGATCCAGTTCCAAGTCCAGTTCTCGGTGCAGATCCCTAACCCAACCATGTCCATCGCCGACAAACGCGCCTCTTTCGCGCGCCGCGCCGAAAGCCTGGTGGAGCGGGTGAGAGTTATGAATACCATTTACGAGGTATCGGCATCAAGTGACCACGGATCGTGAGATCGATTTTCGATTTTGTTTGTTGTTTGCTGTTTGCTGCTTGATGTGGCCTGCTTGCTCCCTAATTTAGATTTATTTGGCCAGCATTTGTTGGCACGGCTCGTAAATTATGGCTCGAGGCGTTTAATGTATTTCACACATTCCCACCCAACCAGACGAACAACAGTCCCTGCAGTATCAATATATATACACACATTCTGATTAGGTATAAATGGCCGTAGGTGGCAGGTTCAGACACCCAGTCCGCAGTTCTCTACTGATTCCGTTGGGCCTGCACCGACTGCTTTAATTAATCTTAAACACTCGTACATTATACACATCGCCTTAATGAGTGGGTCCGAATTGTGCTCAGATCAAGGTCGTCGAGTGTTCCCCTATCACAAGACTGATTGCCTCTTATGGGCGTGGACGTGTGTTTGTGACAAGAGGTTCTTGGGGTCTCTCTTTTAACACGTATAAGTTTCTGGGAGTGGAGGAAAAATGCCACTTTCTGACCTAAACAATTACAGGCTTCGGTAACTGGGGTCAACCGTTTTCTATATTGCTTTTGCGTTGGAATCACCTAAAAGCTTTTTTTTTTTAAATATTCCTTTTTAAAAGTATTAATACTTTTAAGCATGTTTAAATATTATCTGGACATTTATAATTAGGGAGTGCCGACATAAATATTTGATATAAGAGTTAAAAGAATTCAAGATAAGAAAATTTAAATTGTTCCTTTTTTTAAGAATGTGATTTCATGTTTCCAACCGTAAATCAGTTCTGGTTGCTGCTCGAAAATTTCGAAAAATTTGCATCCGCAGGGCACAAAAAGAGTCATTGTTCGGCATTTCTTCCGCTGTCGAGCTAAAAATAAATGTTCCAATGCAAATAGCCCTCCCAAACTGCATGGTCATTCTGGCTGTGACAGTGGCTGTGGCTAGGTTTATGGGCAAGTGCATCTGCATCTGTGTGGGATTGCCGTACAATGGAGTTTCAGCAGAATATAGCCCCAAGCAAATTTGTCAGCGGTTGGGAAAAGTGGAAGTAATTGAAAGTTGGAGAAGAGTTACATGGGAGAATGAAAAGACATTCATTCCATGTCGTGCCTTGCTGAAGCTTTAATTAAGTGGGCTGACTAGGGTATACATATGAGTATACGAAAAAACAGGGTTCATTGAACGGCCGATCCATTTCAAAATAATTGATATGTACTCATTTACGACAACGGGCGGGGTACTGGGAACAAATTTGTGAGCTCTTTCCAAAGAGTTGATAGACAAATATTATACTTTTTATTACACATGTAAAGGCATCTGGGTTCATGATTTGTTTATCCCTTTAAAGGTATGAAATCCAAGATACCTTTATACTGAACATACATAGTTTGTACGCTCCCATCAAAAGCATTTTCTAGACATTAGCTTGAGTTTGAGTAGAAGAGATTTTGCTAAGTTGCTGTAAAATGTAATTGTCTAAAACAAATTTATCTCTTCTATAGATGTCTATTTGCCTACTTTGCGATTACATTAAACATAATAATTATGATTAACTGAACTTACTTGCCCAAAGTCTCTTTTGAAAGCAATAAAGGCATTAGACCTTCGTTACTAAAGGAGAAAACACTTGTGATAATGTTGTTGTAGCTAAATATAAAGCTGTCTTAATAATATTCTCTCCCCGTGAAAATGTTTCAAGAAGGAGCCAAGGAGCCTTCGGGCCTTTCTTAAATAGAGCAAAGTGTGGGAATTAAAAATGTTAATTGAATTTCGGGTCGGAATAAAGGCAGGATGAATCCGATGCCATCCGAGGGTTACATTCGCTTAACAGAGGGACGAGGGGCAAAGAGAGTAGGGGAACAGGTGTTAGGCGAGGGAAATTGCTTAACAACAGCTTTGGTTACACTTTGCATTTCAATTTGGGCGAGAGGATTCGGATGATGACGACGCTTATCAATCAGCGTGGGGATTTGGGTGACCAAGAGGTTCATTTGCATTCCATTTGAATCCCCGCCCATTGGAGGATGATCGATGTCCCTATAAGACCTAACATATTCCCCTCCCATGTGGGTCTATTTGGCTTGGCATTCACTTGAACTTGTGGGCCTCTTATCGTTCCGCTGGTGAATGCGAATCCAAAAATAGCTGGGCAAATAATCCGAGGAGGGGGCGGGGAATCGCGACTACGACGACGCGAACATAACGAGCAAAATAAATGAACGATAAAAAGCTAATAAAGAGCGGCATAAATAAATGCGTAAATATCGAGCGCATATATATCGTGCGGGAGGAATTCTGGTGGGTGGAAACTCTCGTAGATTGCCTGCCACTTGGTGGCCGGAGCATTACACAAAGGGGCGTGGCAGGTGGCAAGAGGCTTTGGGAGGGACAAAGAAGACGGGCGAACGCATTTGCTCAAGTGTCGGCGTTGTCATCCTTCGGATGTTGGCCTTGCCAGGACCTGTGTTTGTGTTGCCATTTGGGCTTAAGTGTTCCTGCCCGATCCTGCTGGTACGGGTTGTTCCTGAGCACAGGATGCTCCTGCCCTGGGCATGAGTAAATGTTTGCATACGATTCCCTCTGCCTTGAGTCCTAGCACTTTAATCCCGCTGGATCGTAGCTGGTGTGCCAGTTTCAGCTGTTGCAGCTCTTTAACACGGGGTTGTACTTTAAAATACTTAAAACTTTACAGTTCCATTTATAAACTTTTTAGCTCGTGGTGTGTTTATAAAATATACATATTTTCGGTAAGGGTTTAAGGAGAAAATAATGGGTTTTATTTCATATATGCTAAAAAATTTCATATTAGATAAGAAAAGTACACATATTTCCATTAAGTTAAATAAAAATGTTTGTATGTTTTATTTAGTGTCTGGTGAATAAGAGTCGATAAGTTAATTATTTATCTAAAAAATGTGTAGTCCTCGGCTATGTATTCCATGTAGCTACAACGTTAAGCCGCACAAAATTGATTGGATTTGTTTACCAAATATAATTTTACTTTCTCGTTTCGCTCACTCTTGACAATTTGCTGTTTATCTTTTGAGAATTTCCCGCTGTCTTCCGTCTGTTTCGGGAAAACCTTGAAGTTGAGTTTTTCTTTTCCCACTTAACTTTACGAATTGACATAAATAGGATTTTTGCGCTTTCACAACCCCCCAGATACTCAGATACCCATATACCCATATCCCCCATTTGGCCCAACTGAACTTGTGTTTTTCTGCTGCTGCCGCCTTGGGCAATCGGCTTACAGACTTTCAATTGCAGCCACAGCTCCCCTTCCACCCACTCACCTGAGCGAGAACTTTTCCCATTGTCTGGCACACCTACAACATCAGCTAACCGCTTAAGTAACGCGTATCTTGTACCCATTCGCTTTTCCTGTTCCAACGCTTTTCCTCGCTCACAAATAAATCCCCATGATGCCGCTGTTGTTGTAATTGTTTTTGTTGCGGGGTTTTGTTGTGGGTTCTGAGCACCTGCCTGGATAATTGTGCCTGACAATGGTGTTGTTCCTGCCTCGTTGTTTATGTGCATGCAGTGCGGTTCCTTCGCTCGCCTTTCGCTTAATTCCTTTGTCTGTCTGCTGGCTTTATGCTCTTTTATCAACACCCCCTTTTTGTTTAATTAAAGCGCATGTCGAAATTAAAACAAAAAATAATGACAATTATCCGTTTATGGCCTTGTGGGAAATGCATGAAATTCGCTAAGAGATCAACGAATTACGCAAAACACTGCGTACAACGCTGCGTATACGTTATGGGTTTTTTAGCTCTTTTAAATTTTTGCCACCCATCAAGAGTTTGCAATTTATTGGTGCCAATGGAATTTACTGAATTATTTGTTTTTTGAAAATGTATTGCATTTTAATAAGAAAATCCAATCTTTTTGATTGAATTTTTTACAATTTAATTATTTTTAGCATGAATAATATTTTTTGTTATTAAAAATTGTATTTTTATAAGTTGATCAACAGATACCATTTAATTCATAACTTCCTACCTATACATTTCTAATTGCTGAAGACTTGGGGCTTCAGTTTCCGTCATTATTTTTGGCTTCCCATAATTGGTTGCAGCATTTTACAGTTAACCCTGCGCACTCCCCTGCCTTCCGCACTTCAATTTAACTTTAAATTACTTTGGCTTTATCCGGAATTTTCGTGCGGCATCAGCGCATCTTTGATAGTGTAGGCGGGATGTCGATGTCAGCACAATTGCAAAGAATCAGTTGGTAATCCATCCATCATATCATCATAGCCAGAGTCACCTCTGCTCTCGATTTCCATAAATATTCATGCCCTGCTGCCCTCCATGTCCATATCAGAAATTGTTCCACCAAAGTGCCACGCCCACACCCTCGACTCATCGGCAGGGTAACCACAACCACGGCCACAGCCGGCTTGACCTAGGACACGCATATTTCTAATGCGCATTTCGTTCGAAAGGGGGAGGGAATGGGAAGGGAGTGGGAGTAAAAGTGAGGCAGCGGATATGCGCATTTCCCGCGCGCTGACAAATTAGCACATCAAAACAAAAAGGCCAAAAAGGCTTACAGCAACAACGAAAAAGGGCTGAGAAAGCGAATGCGAGGTCCCGCCGACAATGAAGAGTCTGCTCAACAATGCCCACAAAAACAAAGTAAGACAAAAAGGATTTTTACATAAACCCACGCAAGACATTCACACACATCTAAGCGAGGGCACACATACACACGCGTGTCGAGAAATACACGTACAGTACGTGAGTGGGCGCCAAAACTCGGCGCGCTTAAAAGTAGGCAACGGAATTTACTCTGCTGATGCTGTAGGTGCCCGAGTGTTAGTGTCCGTTCGAGTGTTTATGTGTGGGCGAGTGAAAGCGTTGCCAGATGAGAAACAAGTTTCTGAAAAAGATAAACATTTAAATAACAACATTTATATTACAATATATCGGTTTTGAAAATTATTTTTTTATTCTAAAATATTCGCTACGCGAAAGGTTATGTTTTAAAAAGAGCAATCTTTTACTAGCCTTCTAAATATTTCAGTGTCGCTAAATCTTAGGTTTGTATCAACCAACAAGTATTGTACGGGAATCCTAATTCACTCAACGAGAACTCTAGGATGGCTTTATATAAAGAACAATAATTGCATTGTATTTCGTATTTTGTATTGCGTAGTTTGCTGGCAACCATCTGGCCACGCTTCGACCAACACCTTCCCAACTAACTGCCCTACGGCAACATTTCAACACTTGCCCCGCCCCCAACTGCCTCCTTTTGCCACAGCAGCATCCCTGCAAGAGCGAGAGAGATGGTCCCAGAATGTGAAAAAGTGGGCGAAGGGCGATTTCACTTTCCATCATTTTGTTTTGCTACCCATTTCGCGTGGATTCGTTTCACTTCGGAAAAGTTCGGTTTTCACGCCGGCGATGGCAATGCGAGGGTTTTTCCCCATGATAAGCCAGTTTTACAGTCGTCGCCAGGCGTTCGAACATTGCGCATCCCAGAAACGCGTTCCCGCCCGATTCGCTTCCGAATTCGAGTTCAGCCTCCATTTCCACATCCAAGTGCTGCTGTGCGCCTAATAGAATCCCGTTCGAGCCACGTTTGTGTGTCCCGCAGTTCCTCCAAGCCAAGTTAGGAGCGAGCAAACGAGTGAAACCACCGAATCATGTCGAAGCCGGGAACCCCAAAACATGGCGCCAGCTCATCTTCAGCCGCTGCTGCTCCCGAGAAGATAAGCGTAAGTTCCGACAGCTTACCGTCAGGATTGCACCGAAGTCGGACAGCTTTTTCGACAAGTGCATCTTGGCTGGTTTCGGATTCAGGGCGTTATGTTCCGCGTCACATTTGCCCCGTCGAGAGCGTTAATGCGCTTTTCTAGAATTCTCTCTGTGCGTATACGTAATATCCTATGCTGCATGTGCGATGGCTTCTGTCAACATCTCGAGTGACTGAGTGGTTTAATTTTTCAAAATTGTCGGGATAAACATTTGCAGGGAACTTGGAATTAAAAAGGCAGGCAGGAGAAAAATGTTGTTCTAGAAGTGACTTTAATAGATGGAAGAAATGTAACAAAACATTTATGGCTCGAGATCATACTAAACCCAAATATGATAAAACTATCACATTTGTATTTCGTTTTTAAGCCCCCTGAGTAATAATATCGAGTATATTCTTGGATCTTCGGCTTTTGGGTTTTCTATCACGAAAAAGAGCCTTTTTTCTTTCAATTAATCAAGTTGGAACCCAAAAGCTAAGCCAAGCTAAACTACGCTCGAATAGAGAATAGAGAAACATATGCGGGTGGCCATGGTGACCTCGAACTCCCTCTGCCGTGGGGTTACCTTTTGCAGTTGGCAGCTATTTGCTTTTTATTTTCTTGGCCCGTGATGCCCAGTGAACTGGGCTCAAAGGGCATAGCATACTCTCTGACTTGCGCCTCATAAAAATTGCATAATTGTCGTCCTGCATGTGGTTGTTTGTGCGACTCTTTGTGGCAATGTGTGGGTGTTGATGGGGTGGGGTTGGTTGGAGGTGGAGGTGATTCAACCATTAGCCTGGATGTTTCTTTTTACGTGCCATTTGCGGTCGCATCTGGCCACAATAATTACGTAGACCGGGCCAAAACGAATGTAGGTGCTCAAATGGGCAAAATTATGGCCTTCGTTCGTCTCTAATTACGTTCTATTTTCCTCTTTATTAAGCTGCTAATTATATGGTAGAAAGTTGGTCCAGCAAATTATGACATTTTTTTTGGAACTCAATTTCAAATTTTTGCGTTCCAAAAATGATTTGTGAAATTGTTTTTCTCTTTTTCGTTAAACTTATCATATATTACCAACATTTTATACTCCAATTTATGAAATTCATCAGGAACCACGCTTAAATTTTGAAATTTCTAAATCTTTATGAATTTATGTGATTTATCCTTAAGCTAAACATAATATTTATACTTAGACTTATCAAGACATTCCGAAACAGAACTTCCATTATTAAAATCTGTGGAACCTCTGGCTCTGAAGTTATGTTGCCAGCATTTCTGCACTTCCCGACTGCACCATTCAACTGGCTCATGATTTACCCATTTTCCTTCCCCGACTGAGCTCATCAAATCCAGCCACAAAGTGTGCTACGCTCCTTCGACCCCGACCACAAAATGCACGTTGCTCGTCCTGGATTGCAATCCCAATTCAAATATGCTGACTAAAGGGCTTTGCTCGGCATAAACCACTGCGAAATATATTTCTGCCCGACGTCGACTGGCTTTGTTTCTCCGTTTTTTCGCTGGGTTCGCTTATCCCTTCAGGCGGAGCCTGAATACGATGGGATTTAATTAGGGAAAAGGATAATGGAGAGCAGGGCTGTCCATATAGGTCTATGCATTATACATGATTTGCTGCAGTCCCAAGCCCAACTTATTTCCAACGGTTTTCTTATTTTTCCTCGGCGTTCAGCTGAATAATAAAAAGGCAGCCCGCGGGGTTTTCATTTGCCGCCTTCGCCTTGAAGGAAGCATCCCGTAATTTGTGTTGGCCCACACTTGCTCACTCCTAGAGCAAAGGAGCCTTTCCGGCAAGTTTTGTTCCCGCACATTGGAAAAACTCCTCCCGTTCCTCCCAGAATAGCAAAGTTTATTCATCCCCGACGTTTGTTTTCGCCGGAGCATCTGGCATTTCCCACTTTCTTTGTTCGGTGTCCTTTGGCCGCTGGAGGAAAACTTGTTGACTTTGCCGCCGGACATCGAAGGCATCGAAGAACATGCGTTAATATAATTGTATTTCGAATTGTTTTTTTTAATGAAATCCCCGTTTCCTCCTGCCGGAATCGTGCGCCCGCCGTAGGAGCCTTGTAAAGTCAGTTTGTGATGGCACTATTTTCACTTCGGTGCCGTAATAACTGTGCCATTGGCAGAGTGTCAAAGTTTTCAAGGTAAGGTTGCGCATACGCCCTGTTACCTCGTCGGCTGCCAATCCTGCGGCTGCGGGCGCAAACTTAAACAACATTTAATTGGTGGCTTTTAGCACCGGCCTACATGCTCGCCCTATTTGTTTGTGTCTATTAAAAATTTTCCCTTGCAATGCGGTCCCGTTCGCCAGAAAAGTGTGCTGGAATTTTGTTTGCCCAACTTTTCGCATCACTCGGGGGCTTGAGCTTTTGTACTCTCTCCCTGAAAAGTTTTCCATAAATTTCCAACACTTTTAATGTGCTGCGCGGCATTAAGCGTCGAGACTTCCACCGCCTTCGTAATGGGTTTCCCGAGCCTGTTGGCCAAGTGTTGGGGCATGAAAATCACATCAAGTATACGTCAAACTTATGCTCCTAGATAATTCCTGGCAAAAGAAAAATTCTACTTACAGTGATTGTATTTTCATTTTCTTTGAAAAATGAAAAAAAAATGAAGACCCTATAGAAGGTGTGATCTTGATTTATATAATCTTATTTTGTGATTATCGTTGGCCAACCCAGCAGTTTTTTGTACGATCAACTTTAGCAAGTTTATTCATACATAATCCAGGAAATAATCTTAGCTTAAGCTATTATAAGTAATGGAATCAGGACAGATACATCATAAAAGTACTATTTTTCAAAATCAGCTTAAAAATTTTAAATGGTAAGCTAACTCTTAAACATTGATTTGAACTACGAATATGAGATATCTGCGTCCCTTTGCAATATTTAAAATTTCTACTCATGGAAACTGAAATTTAGAGCAGAATAAATATTTAAACATATCCTGCATTTAGTTCCTATTAAAATGCAAATTCTATGAACAGAGGATTGCAATATCCACCGACAATTACTATGGAAACAATTAGGATTTTGTGTGCATTAGCAGGATTTAATGTGCAATGCACAGCTCGGAATTCAGATATCATGTCAATTATGGGGCATGCACAGTGCACGTGCAAAATTCATATTCGACAATTACTAATTGAAACATTTTGGGCCCGCATCGCCCGCCGTTGGCCATTCGGAATATTAATTGAGATTAATGCGATGTCAATAGAACGAACAGGAAAATGTCACAAGAATGGCAGAGTCGGAGCCCAGAGCTGATAATTAAATCTGCATTACCATTACGCATGCTGGTCAGGAACATGGTAGGAAAAAGTGAGAAATGGCATCGATTGGATGAGCCTATGAGTCTATGGACACTCCCAGTAGGGCGTGGATGGGCGACACATGACAGCACTTAACCAAATACGAATAAAATCCACAGCATGGGGACTTTGAGGGATCCCCAAAGTGCTTCGGTGCAAGTGCGGTTATGACCCGAAATCCATTTACACTCGAATACTTTTCTAGCCAAAATGAAGTGGCCATGCCGGATGGACAAACAACTTTCGGTCCGCCCGTAAACAACCCAGCCACGGCCAGGATCTGTTTGTCAAGGCAGTCACGAGCCTTTAAATTACGAATGCAATAAATGTTGCCAAGGGAGAAATCCCGCCGATTGAGTTAGGCGCGTCCGGCAAGGGAAATGCTGATTAGCGGAAAGGAAAAACTGGGGAGGATTGGGAGTGGGGGTGGTGGATGTAGCCAGGATTCAATGGCCAGCACTTTGTTAAATAAACTTTCTGTTCGAGTGGCGAACACTTCTGCAGCAGACTTGCCTCTCTAGAGCCCTCAACTTGGGCCCGGCTTTGTTTTGCACCGATTTTTTTTGTCCCCATCAAAGCTGATGAGCTGCATGGATGATGGCGAGGAACGGGCTGAGATAAATGCTGACCTATATCCACCTGGAACGGCAAATAGCTGCGGAGGTGTATAGCTGTTGGGTAATTAAACAAGAACAAAGAAAATTGGCCCGAATAGAAAACGAGTCTGAGGTGCGAAGTTTCAGCTGTCCCATTTGCACAAACTTTTCGTTTTTGTTTAACCATTTTCGGAACAAAGAACCATCTGAATTTGGCTAAAACTTTTCAAAAAGGAAGTTTACTCGTTTCTTGCTTAAAATATTATTCGCAAAAGTTAGTTTTCAATTTTTGGTGGCTTTCAGAACAGCAGCTGTATCTGATCTGTAAGGTCAACTCTTGGAGTCTTTAAAGGGCGAGCACTCAAATTAAAGTGAATATAAGTTAACTGCTATAAAGTCAGGTTAATCCTCTCATGTGATATACATATTTTAATTAAGCTTATTCATCTAGCTTAACTTTCAGTAAGCTAATTTCAAATGTTATTTCAAACTTTTTCCATTATCAATCCAGTCCATTAGAAACGCAGTTAGGAATTTCATCAGAATAAAGCTTAAAACCCGTATCATTGGCGAAACACGGCATATCAGTATATCAGTACAGCAGCCATCAAGCCGTCAACTGTGAAATCCATCAGCAATCCGGCAGAATCAACCCGACCGGCTGACAACTTCTGCAAACTCTCACGCCAGGACGGATGTCCTGGAATGGGATCGTGTGCGATATGATGGAAACAAGGCTGCCGTGTGTAATGGGCACTTAGGTCGCTGCCACATGATTACGACATTAAAGGGAAATCGGGGCAAATGGGATTGAGAGGGGGCACGGGAAGTTGGATCGAGTCTGAATGGGAAAAGGGAAAGCGCAGTCAGCCGACATGAAGAGAGAGCGAAGGCGGAAGGGGTTAAAGCTTCGAAAAACTGGCAACGTCAACGGAATCGGAAAAATATGAGACGAGAACACAGAAGGAGCCAAGAGCTATGGCAACACGGAACAGCAGCAAGGAGGTCAATGAGTTGACACGTGCAACACACTCGGCAGCAACATCATGGCAAGCTGCAACTTTCAGCTTTGGCTTGGGGGCAATGCCTCAGCTTTGGGTGGATTCCACCCATTCAGCCATCCAACCATCCAACGATCCAACCACCCTCCTACACTTCCGAAAACCACCTCCCCTTTTGTTATCCTGCGGAGAGCAAGTGATACAGTTTTATGCATGTTTTGCAGGCATTCAGGACATCGTTTTGGGTACACACACACACATGCAAGCGTGCCCCTACTGTAGCAAAATTCAGACGCATATATCTGCATCTGCATCTGCCACTGATATCAAACAGATACCGGAGAAATGCTCGAAATGAAAACCAAACTTTATGGACATGAAAATGCAATTCGTGTACCGAAAAATTGTATTGCTCTATTTTGTTGATGGCAAACAAGGAGGTTGTTTACCAACGGGGAAAATATTTGTCAGGGTTTCTAAAAGGAACTTGACAGAACTTTTCAAAATTTATTACTCTTTTTTTATTCCATCTCTGAAATAATCTCTGCTCATCCAAACCACATCTAAATGTACATTAATTTATTCTAGTTTACAAGCAAGTTTGCTTACCTCCATAATCACAAATTGATTAACTGGCAGATGACAGTTGCCAATTGAGGCACTGACCCCAACTTGTTCCACCTCAAGTAAATTTCCATCAATGCTCTTCACATGTGTTTCCGTCACAGGAAAATCGAGTCAAAGACGTGACGACTATATAGTCGTGTGTCTCAATTAAGTATCTCGACGTAGACGGGCACATGGCTGCAAGTACGAGAAGAAGTGCAAACATTGACCCAATCGCAAGTCAATTAAAGTGGAAAGTAGAAAAACTTGGAAATCGGTAGGAGGGCAGGGCTAGACTCTCCAACATAAATCAAACGATTGAGCCAAATGACTTTTTAATTGACTGATGGCTCTGGCAATGGCAAGAGCCACAAACAAGCGGACAGCTGACACTGACTGGGGGCCAAAAAGTTCCTGTGACGCAAAAACGAGTGAACAATTTCCTTTACAATTGAGTTGATAGAAAGAAAATGCCCCAAAGCTAGACCCAAAGCTAACCCCTCTTCAGAAAAACCATTAAACTTTATATGTCATTAGTTTAAAGAGACATTTTATAAGGTCAATCATTGCAAGTTGTTTTCAATTTCTATACTACCCTCTTTTCCCTCAGTGTACCTGAGCGTGCTCAGAAGCATTCGACTGTTAGCCAGTGAAAATTTGTGGCTGAGCCAACCGCAAGACATCCATCATCTGTGATGTGAGCGAGGGCGACAGGCAAGGACTCCCGCCGGGGGAAAGGTGGATGAATGAACATCGGCAGGTCGTAAAGTGCAGCCAGGCAAGCAGCCCGGCAGTCCGTCACAGGTGGCACACACTACATACTCGCACACCCCCAATCACCCCCCTTTCCACTTTCACCCACAAAGTGCTTTTGAGGGCGTGCAATTTATTGGCAATTTCATTATTTATAAGCGATTTTCATGGCATATATGCGTTTATATTTGATCATGCCGATGGGATGACAGGTGCACAAAGGTTCACTGAATGGACACACTTGGCCCAAAGGCAGTTTTCCTAACGACTGAGGAAACCCTGTAATTTCCTAGGTCTTGACACACAATCCCCTTTCTGTCACCATCAATTGTCAACACTTTATAGCAGTCATTCTTCGAGCAGAACTCGTCAGTAAATGAATATCCCACGCCCCCAAGATAACACTCTTAGATGTATATTTACACAGTCAAAAAATAATCAGTCTAGCTTAAGGTTCTTTGAATAAATAAATAAATTATAATAGTAATATTACAAAATATAGAAAAGGTAAAACTTGCATGGGTAACATCTAAACAAACTTAAAATATATTTATAATATTATTTGCAACTATTGCTTTTTATATATATACTCGTATTCTTATGTTTTTATGTTTCCCACTGTGGACTCTTGTCCTTGGCAGATAGAATCCCATCGCAACCCAACCAACCCACTCACACTCAATTAATGCCAATTGATTTGTGACGGCAAGCACGCTGTTTGCTTGTTTGTTGATTTCCCGGCCATTATTCCGGTCTGCCCTTTCGCAACATCATCCCCAGCAATTTTCCCATCATCGCTGGTCGTCAATGGATTTGCGAGCCAAAGTGCATCTGGCTGATCCTGCAGTCAGGCTGCGCTTTATATGAACAAAAAGCCTTGGGCGATGCAATTTGGCCCCAGCTGCTGGCACATAGAACGCAGTTACATAAGCAGCCAATTTGTCTGATATATTTATGTTTTTAATTTGAATGCAAAACTTTATTGCCATGCCGCAGGTAAATCCGAGCGACTTTCGTCTTTCGTCTTCCGCAAAACGAGGCAAGCGAACAAAGCTGCGGCGAGCACTCAACAAATGCATTTGCATAATACCCGTTCCGTTTATTTATCTATTTACGGGCTTACACAAAACCCCCAAGTGGGCGTGGGGTAGGGGTTCTTAGGTTTAGCCGAATAGACATTAAAGGGCTTAGGCAAATTCTTGGCCAGAAGAGGTTCTTGGCCCTGCTGGTCTTTTGACACTTGTATAGTTTCACTCAATTTCAATAAGTGTTCAATGGCTGCATGTGGGGAACAAGAGAGTGTGTTATTCGAGGGCTGTCATAGGGGCAAGGATGGCCAAGGATGCCCGGGATGGCTGACAAAGGACCTCACAGGCTGCCGATGCTTCGGTCTCAATTTGAGGAGCTTGGCAGGCTTATTTGCTTTACGCTTTAATAAATTCCGAAATGGGCTTAGGCAAAGAAGAAGGAGAAGAACTGCCTGAAACTGATAGGCCAACACAATACACTTTTCCCAATGAAACGTACAATGTGCCTCTCCGGACTCCGGAGCTTGAATTACCTCAATCGATATCCTGGCCATCGCACGAATTTAGGCCATGAAGTCATAAACTGTAGAGACCGTATAAAGTCACATTGAAATCGGCAAGATAAATTATTTTGTTTATGTTTACAAAAAGTTAAATATAATATTATTGCTAAACAAATACCAAAATAAGAAAATTTCCCTTTAATTTATTTATTTATTGAAAACCAAAAAGTTGTGAAACTTGACAAAATGTATCATGTCCATGCAAACTAAGACCCTTTTCACAGTATACTGCCTTGGGGATTATAAAAATATTTACAAAATTGTTGAAAATTAACCCAGCCACTTGCAACTTCCTGGATCAAAACGGATTTGGCCAATCGCACATAAAATTCAATTTAGAAATTTCCCTCAAACAATCCCCAGGGAGTTCTTAATGCCAAAAATACCTTTGAGCGTCGAAAGTAAGCTTCTGCTTTGTTGCAGAACACAAACATTCAACAGTTTGGTGTGTTTCAAGGATGCTCGTCGTTCAGGCATGTACTTGAATTTTCCATTCCGAATTCCAATGCACGAATGGGTATATTAAATGCACACAAATATTTAACATGCCGTGGCGAGAAATTCAAATTCAAAAATTACACAAGGCAAGTCAGCATCCTCTTCCTAAGGCCAGGGACACGTGGCTTGGAGGACATCAAGGACCTGCCAAAAGCAAGCGCTCACAAAGTCAAATGCAGAGGAAAACATTCACATTTTTTGGTCATTTCATGCCCGTCATTTTTCACGCTTGAGTTTGTGTTTATGGCAACGTGAAAATCATTTTACCGTTTACTTTGCGTTCGCCAAAGTTTTCCAGTTTTCAAGTTCTGCCCTAACAAATAACAGCATTCCGAGCACACACTTCAATTTATATTTTGATTACCGTCTTTGCAGAAATACAATATAAGCACTGAGAAATGCGGGGATCTGACTGTTATAGTTCAGGTGAGCACGGTCCGGGTCTTGACCTTTTCGAGGGCCTAACGCTATCCTCTCGTTTATACCGTGATTTAGGGCGACCTGTCGCAGCAGGAGAAGCGAGCCGTATTTATCACGGTCCACGACTTGGGCTGCAACCGTAAGTAGACGGATCCCGGGTGAACTAATTGCCATTCGGCCAGTCACAGTTGACTAATTGAGCCCGCCCCCAGACAATTCTTTTCAGGAGTTCGTAAGCAGCCCCTGCATGACGGAGATCAAGGAGCGCTCCTGCTTCATCCACGTCGATGTCCCGGGACACGCAGACAACGCCGAGGCCCTGGCCGACAGTTTCCCGTTCCCCTCGCTTCAGGCCTTGGGCGAGGACCTGGTCACCGTGCTGGACTACCTGCACGTCAAATACGTGATTGGCCTGGGAGAGGGCGCTGGTGCCAATGTCCTGGCCCGCTTCGGCCTGGCCCATCCCAGCCGGGCACTTGGCCTCATCCTGATCAACGCCACTGGCAGCGCCGCTAGCGTAGTGCAGTCGTTCAAGAACAAGGTGAGTGGACTAAGCAGAGGTCTCTATAATAAGTGTCTGGATATTTCATCTTCCTTACGGCTGTTTTCTCGTCCTCGCTTTAATTTGTCAGCCAGGCAATTGAGACTACTATTCAAACAAACTATTCCCAAGCCCTAGCAGGCAAATTAATGAGAGTTCAAGAACGCTTAAGCTAGTTAATGCTTAACCCTATTGAAAGAATCTATAATACCTAAATATTTTAGAACTTCAAATTAACTTCTTTTAAATATTGTGTTTAATAACTTCCTTGTTCGTGATGACTCAAAATTTCCCTATTAAACATACGCAGTGTGGTTCGTCTAACTTTAAAATGTATTTTCGCAGTGGACACCAAATAACTTATCTGTGTTACATAGAACTTGTTATTGGAAAACACTAATTAATCCACCTTCTCTCTAACATTGCAGTTTATTAGCTGGAAAAGCGACGAAGTGGCCCAGTCGGCTGAGAGCTTTCTGATGTACCACAAATTCGGACATGTAAGTAGTGACAATCATGAGGGGAGGATGAGCCTCATCCTGGCCGAGCTAAAGTGTGCCATTGGCCTTGCCGTGGAGTGCGTGTTGTCGTTGGTTTGATCTCAGTGTTGTACTCACTTTACCTTCTGTTCTATTTTATGTTTGAACCTAACAACCAACCACCGATACGAACTCTGTTCGTCTGCGCTTTCAGGTTATGGAGGTAAACAGATCAAACGTCTCTAAATAAGTCTCTTCCTAAGCCAAACCATTTCGCAAACCTCGCTCAATCGGTGCTGCAGTGCTCGCTAAAATTCGAACCCTTCATAGTTTTAGGTCCCCTTTGTTCTTCCTAGGCATGTTTAATTTGATTGTTTATTTATTCGTTGAACTTCTCGTTGTTTTCTTCTAGAACTGGGTATGTACATAGTTTTCCCTTCAATTCATCCGACAAACAATTGGACAGAAGCAACCAAATTGGAAACCGAAAAAATATATCCATAGTCTTCTCAAGCCCACATTTGTCATTTTGTTGTCTCTGCTTTTTGTAATTTTTGCACGAATGTACTTTTTGTAGTTAATAGTTTAGATCGCTTTTCCTTAATGCATTTTTGTCTCACGTCAATGTTCTGCTCTCTGACTCTGCTCACAAAAACCCGGTGAACCATCGAACTTTACAGCAAATCGTGGGCGAGAATCCGGACAAGGACAAGATTGTGGCCGAATACCAGAAGCGTCTCCACCGATCCCTAAACAGCAAGAATATCGGTCTCTACGTCAAAGCATTTATGAAGTAAGTTTGCAGACAAAGTATTCGAGGTACACTTTCGAGTTATCTTCGTTTCCTAATCCACAGTCGCAAGGACCTCACTCTCAAAGGATGCAAGGTGGATGTCATTTTAATCACTGGCATGCTGAGTCCCTATGCCTCAATGGTCGAGAAACTGCATCGCGATGTGGAGAAGGAAAAGGTCACTATTCTGAAGATCGAGAGGGCTGGCGATGTTCTCGCCGATGCTGTAAGTGTTGTTGTAACTTGAATAAATTGATTACAAATACTTGTTATATTTTATTTTTAAGTTAAATAAATTAATTTAAATTTTACATATTTTGAAATACCTCCAGCCCGGCAAGGTGGCCCAATCCATTTTGCTGTTCTGCAAGGGACAAGGGCTCCTTACGTCAGTGGTGATGCCAGGAGTGGATCGCGGGCGCGCCTTCTCCACCGCTAGCTCAGGATCTTTCGAGGGGGCCAACGGATCGAGGCGCTTGTCGCGGGGCATTTCAATGGAGGACTACGACAAGCCCAACATCCGCCGTCTCAGCATCATGAATAGTGAGTTGCCCAAGAAGGAGTAATCCAGACCATGCCACCCCCACGGCTTCAGTTACAGAAGTACACATCCAGCGTTGGTAGATTAAGCATAATCGCGTATTTAAATTACTTAAACTAGTGAAATACCTTTAGTCTGAGCAAATTGTATTTGTGTAATCCCAGAGCCAAACAATCAACCCAAATGTAACCGCTTACTCTTAGTCAAATCACAGGAATTTTAAGCCAAATTTTAATTAGCAATCGCTTCAAGTTTTCAACAAGCAAAAGAGCAACAAACACAAGAACACATTGACTATTTGAATGGAAGGAGAGCAACTGAATACTGTATTTAAACTGTGTATTTAGGTTTAGTCTTATGTACCCCATGGATCCCACCTGTGAAACTTAAACCAAGGCAGACCATTCATATCTAAATCTTCCACTCGAACAACTGCTAAACATGTACTACAAAAAAGCAATCTATGTAATACCTCCGAATAGTAAACTGTACCTAAACACGTAGAAACTAATGCGAAAACTACCAAAATGTAGTCCCTAATCAATCTACTCTTCTTCCCGCAAATTTTATAATTTTTGTGAACAGTCTCAAATGTTGCTATTTTAGTGAAGAAATCATATACAATGTTTGAATAGTGTAAGTCGAAAGCACCACTACAAAAGATGCTTATTAAAAGTATGTGTACCAAAGGCACACGGATTACATAATTTTATGTGTACACAATCAAAGCATAAGCAATTCGAAAACCAAAGAATATTTTATTGCAACGTAGGTGTCATGCGTTTTTGAAGCAAGTATTACAATTGTTTTATCGCATTGGCTTCAGCTTAACATTTAGTGAAGACAATTAAGTCGACCAAGCACTCAGATAAGTAGATACAACTACACCGTTACACAATAAAGTTAAAAAAGAAAATGTACTTTTGGAAGCTTTATTCGGGTTTTAAATTAGCTGGCGTCGTTTTGACTGACTTAAAACTTATCGTAATTACTGTTTTAAAGGAATTAATCAATAATTAAAATTCAACAAAAATGTATTCAAAGATGTTCAAAAAACAATATGAAATCCTACCACATTTATATATTTTTTTATTTGCATTTAATAATTTAATAGAAACTATATATGGCATAACTAATATAAAGTTATATTTAATTCCAAATCATTTCCATTCAATGAAAATCAAGAATTGAATACAGCTTGCCGAACAAATTTGAACTTAAAAGATAAGCGGAAAAAAATCAATTTATCGGAAATAGAACAGTTCCATCTCTACGTGCTTGTTATCGATAGTTTTGCAGTCCAATAGCTTAAGTATTTTTAACGCCTCCACGTACGGTCACTCTGGTGCTTAGTGCTTTTTAACAACAAATTTTAAAGCAATTGTTGAAATATAATGTTGATACTTAGCTAACCTGTGCCTCATTTCCACCCCGTCGCGTATTTACCAGCTAAGCACTTCTTCGCGTTCAACAGCGTCTACATGGACGCCCCCCCGCCTACGAAGCCTCCAAGGGGAGTGAAGTACGGCAAGGATGAGGTAAATTTCTTCAAGCCATCTCTGAAAATGGTATTTCCCTCGCAGCTTAGTCTTCTCAACCAATAAACCCACCTGGAAACCTCGCCTTATTGTGTTTTGTTCGCTAAAAAATAGGTTCTTAGGTGCAGCTTGCGCTGCGGGTCCAAAGTTGATGACGACACCATCTGGATGTTGTTGTTGGTGCCATACGCCCTCTTTTTGTGAGGCGATATTGTTTTTCTTAGATTAAAAGTGAGTAATGGTTGTTGGACATTTTTTGTAGTCCGCAGGATGTGGCTTTCTGGTCAACGTCATCAAGTCTCTGGGATTCAGTGAGACCACCGAGGAGCGTCAAAAGGAAAAGCAGAAAATAGAGCAGGAGTTTAAGCGCTCTGATCTGCGATTAAACGAGCTAGTGTCTCGACATGACCAGCAGCTTACCCAGGTGCTGCCCCTGTTCAGCCAGGTGTCCTCGGAAGTGACGGCCAGTCGGGAACGGATCCATGCTGTCAAGGAGAACCTCGGAGTCTGCAAAAGGCTGCTCCAATGCCGGCGCGATGAGCTCCGAAAAATGTGGACGGATGCAGTTCAGCACAAATACGTGCTGGAGATGTTGGAGCAAATGTAAGTCCAACTTTGAAGTTCATCCAGCCCGCATCAACTCCATTTTTTTCCAGTCAGGAGCTGCGCAAAGTGCCTCAGCGGGTGGTGGCCTATACCGCCAAGCGCCAGTATCTGCATGCCAGCAAGGCCTTGACCGATGCCCTTGCTACCCTCAATGGGCCGCTCCAGGCCGTAGAGGGCTTGTCTGATCTGCGGACCGACTTACAAGCCCGTCGTCAGCAACTATATCAGAGGCTGCATGAGGAACTGGTCACCCAAGTGTATACCAACTCAGCGAACGAGGCACTCTCCTCGTTTCAACGCAGCAACTCCAGTCGGTTGAATTCCAGTTTTACTCGAGGAATAGGAGCACGCCGATCTACGGATCGCATCGAGGCCAATGCTCGAGTACGCAAAGCTCTGGCAGAAATGGCACAGAGCTTCGATTTGGATAAGACCGAGGTTATTGAAGACGCGGATCTTATTTACCCGGAGCTGAGCATGAGCTACTTCGTTGCCATCATAGTGGAGTCGTTCGGAATGCTGCACAAGGTTCCAGACTCCCTAGAAACGCTGCGCGTTCAAATCCAAACGGAGTTGCTCAATGTTGTCCGGCATACAACGCATCAGTTGTCTATGAGTGGAACAACTGCAGAGACCAATCCGCTCCTTACACTACTGGAGATCATATTTAAGCAGTTCAAGGCCATCGCCAAAACGCATACCTTATTGCTAAAGAACTATTTGTCAGTCGGCCAAAAGTACTCTGTAGTTGGTCCCCAACCGTACGACCTGACGGACTTCTGGGCCCAGGCCCAGTCAGTGGTTAGTAGGGGGATTATAAGCTCTATCAACATTCATTTTTAATTGGAATACACCTTTTCATTTTAGTTGCAACTGCTGCTCACTGACTACCTGGATATACAGAACGCTGCCTCAGACGAATGTGCCCAGACGGGTTTTTCAGAGCCCACTAGCAACATAAATTCCTATTTCCTAAGGCGAAAGGTGCCAAGGTAAGCGAATAGTAAACCATTTTGTACTTAATACTTCTACTTATATTTCAACTTATTAGCACCAAACGCTCAATGTTCAAGTTCGACAAGTCCTCGCATGTTGGCAGCTGCAACAATAGTGACTCCTTTAAGGAGCATCGTCGCAATGCCTCAGATGCCTCCGTGGACGATAATCTGGGCGCCCAGCTCGGAGGAAGTGGCAAAGGCTCAACTAGTGGTCTTTTCCCTCACGAGAAGAAGCAGCGGGAGAAATTACTGATTTGTACTCCCGATCAAAATATCATAACCAAAGTGTACCTACCTCTAATGGGATATATCAAGGAGATAGAGAACTTTATGAAGTGCAAGCCAGGGTGAGATAATTGTCTAAATGACTGGTTCAATGTTTTTATATTTTCTCGTACTTCCAGGCAACCCTGCAGTCTGCATGACTTTTTAGACAACTATATTAAGGACACATTCCTTTCCAAGGGCCACAACCGTAACCTGCAGCTGACCATCGAGTCGCTTTCGAAGAATCAAGACGCATGGCGAACTATTATTAGTCCTGAGGAGATCAAGGCCCTCCACCTGAACAGACCCTTGTTGCAGTCCACAGTGATGGTCGAAAGGAGGTTAATGGAGACTAAGAACCTCATCCAAGACCTGCCCTGCTACTCTGAAGACCTGCTTAAAATGGTGTGTGCTCTTCTGAAGGCCTATCGGGAAATCTGCCAGGCTGCCTACCGTGGAATCGTGCAACCAGATTCAGAAGATAAAAGAATTTACAGTGTAGCCTGGCTTAAGGATGAAGACATAAGCAGATTTTTAAAGTAAGTATATAAATATTATCAATAAATCTATATTAGTTATTGATTATCGCTTAGAACGCTCCCGAACTGGACGGACTTGAAGACCTCTAGTCAGAAGTCACGTCATAACCGGAAGCTTCATCGTGGAAGTTTTGAGCCTTCTGAGGAGGAAAGTCCGTTGCAGGTGCAGCAGCGCAACATCCGAGAGGCTGAGATGCTTACAAGTAACTTGGGCGAAGGTGGAATCACCCAGCAAGAGATTCTGGTCGAGATCAGTGTGCTTAAGGAGCTGGCCATACTGCAGGAGAGCATGGAGTGGTTTTCGTGCCGCGTCTCAGAGTTTGCAAATGATTTGCGCCGCCCGTTGGTTAATGGACTAAACGCTGCATCTGCTGAGTGCAATGCCGACATCGCAGTAAAGGATGGCACGATCAAAGTGATGACTAACCTGGCTTTGGAGTTCGATGAGCTGGCAAATACCTGTCTATTGGTTCTCCATCTCGAGGTCCGCGTTCAGTGCTTCCATTATTTGCGTTCGAAGTCCAGTGTCAGGGCCAACAGCTATGTGGGTTCCAAGGATGACATCTTAGAGCCTGATCGTCAAGTGCAAGTACTCACCAAACGGCTCTCTGAAATGGATGAGGCGTTCAGTGCGACTCTGCATCCAAGAAAAACTAGGGTAATATTCGCCTTTCTCTTGATTTCACTTAGCCTTAACTTTATATGTTTGTTTAGTACATTTTTGAGGGACTTGCACACTTGGCGTCGCGCATACTTATCCAAGCCTCCAACTATCTGGAGCATATCGATCAAATAACTGTCCAACGCATGTGCAGGAACTCAATCGCCTTGCAGCAGACTCTGAGTAACATAACTGCCTCTAGGGAAGTGGCTTTAGATCAGGCCAAGCAGTTTTATGAGCTTTTATGCATGGAACCAGATGTAAGTATTAATTAATTTTGTAACCTTTATTTCATAGTCTGAGTCACTACATAATTGCTTGTTCACCTACAGGAAATACTCAATGTGTTGCTGGAACGGGGCACTCAGTTCTCTGAAATGCAGTTGCTTAACGCCCTGCAATTGTCGTGCAAGTCCTTTGGTATAACTGACGCCAATCTCTTGGCTTCCTATCAGCAAAAGCTATCAGACATTCTAGGCGCGAAGCCTTCAAAAGGTGTTGTTGTGTAATAATCGTTGTATCCAGCTGAGAAACCAATTTTAATATCCATTCATTTGGGCATTAGGTGTAAGTGCAAAATGTGTGTTAGTATTAAGCTCAAAATGATTATGAATGTTCTGAACATGTTTGGCGAGCACTTGGTGTTGCGATGTAGACGTTTATACAGATACATATTCTAAAGTTCATTAACGGTACTTTAATGGCGTATACACAATAAATGAAAATTTAACAACGATGTCTTGACTTTAATTCGGGAAAATTATCTTCAAATTTGAACGTCTGTATATTCAGACTTAGTGAATTTATCAATTGGAATTCGAGCAAATAAAAACAGTTTTAGCAAAGTTTTTTATCGTGGTTTGAGTCTGCGTCAAATAGACTTTGAAAAAGTAAAGGTATATTTTCAGAGCCCAAGCACGGTCCCACTACCTGACTGAAAAAGCCGCAAGTAAATAATTCCATCTTTCTATAAGTGAATTAATAAAATGTCGGAGGTAGAAAGTACAGAAGTAAAGTCACCGTCATACGACCTATCCAAGTTTCGGCTGAAACGGATCCTAACCAACAACAGTGTCAGAAAAAGCATATCCCTTCTGGGCACTTTTCCGGACCTCGGAACCGACGATGCCATTGTTGTTTTTGAGAAAAATGGTATTAAAAACGCTATTAAGTGGAAGATTTGTATAATAAAATATAATTCCTGCAGCATACCGAGAAAGTGATGTCTCAACGGAGTCGCCAAGTGAGGATTCTCCAAAAAAACCAAGTTACTTTGATCCGGAGCTGAAGGTGAAAACTGAGTTCATTAACAACATTTATGGCAGTTTTCAGGTTGTGCCCAGTCGAGATCTCTGCGGCAAGTATTTAACATATAACCATTACATTACATTGAAGTAACAATATATTTTTTCACAGGTGTCAAGAGCACAGTTATTTATCCCGCCACCGAAAAGCACATCGAGAAATATTCTGTTTGCCAGAAGTACCTCATTCGGGAGACACCTGATCTCTACGAAAAGATAACACTTCCATATCTTACCTCAAGCCAGTTCTCCCTAGAGTGGGTATATAACATACTTGAGCACAAGCAAGAGACGGAACGTATTGTGTTTGAGGACAAGGACCCGGACACTGGTTTTATCTTGCTGCCCGATCTGAAATGGGATGGACGCAATGTGGAAACCCTCTATCTGCTGGGCATTGTCCACAAGCATGATATCAAGTCTCTACGGGATCTGAAAGGAAGCCACCTTGATCTGCTGCGGAATCTGCGCCAGGCGTCGAAGGACGCAATCTCTGAGCGTTACGGCATTAATCCCAATCAGCTGCGCATGTACTTTCACTACCAGCCATCCTTTTATCACCTGCACGTCCATATAAATCCGGTTCGGAACGACGCTCCAGGCATCTGGTGCGAGAAGTCTCACATGCTGGACACAGTGATCAACAACCTGGAGCTAATGCCGGACTATTATGAAAGAGCAACATTACCGTTCGTCCTCTACGAGGGCAACAAGCTATTAGATCTCTACGAGGAGGAGCAACCAATTCGTGTTGTGCCCTTATTGAGTCATGACAAGAAATCTCCTGTTATGGACTCTTCGGCCGTCGTGCCAATAGAAGGGTTTAGCGATGAAGATGCCGAAGAAAGACAGTGCAAACGTATTAAGTTGACCACACCGGATCCAAAAGAAGCTGAAGCTGCTGTCCAGGCGTGTGCTTAGTTACTCTCCATAAAATAAGATTCGATGACTTACAAATGGATTTCTACCCAGAAAGGGGTATTACTTAATGATAAAGCTAAAGAAAGATATTAATCTATACATACTCATTCAAATCAAAATAAAGTAATATTTTTTGGAATATTAAATGATTTGAACTTATTGTAAAACAAATTATAGGAACCTTTGCTAAGAATATGATTCCTGTAGTATTTTTATTGGAGCTCTATTTTTAAATTGTATTACATCTCGGATTGATTCCATACTCAATCAGTGTCGATTCCGAAACTTAAAGCGAATTTCTATATCCAAATGTGTCTGATAACAAAAATTGAAGAAGAATGAAAAGAGTATAATTAGTCAGCTGGTTGCCATCTTTATTTATTTAATAATAGTGTAGCTATGTCTGTTGTGTATTATTTTTGTTGCATGCTCTGCTTGTGTTTATATAGTTTTTTAGTTAAATAATTTATTTATTATTTTTCGTGGCCTTGCGTATTTTTTTATATTTGTAATACATTTAAATACATTCCACTGCGGTTTTAGGTTTTGTTCTCGTCGCGGCATGGCTAATTTATCAAATTTAATATAGTCCTAGAATAAATCATATTCATATTGGCGTCCAGATGTTTTTTTTTCGAAATCTGAGGGTGTCTGAATTTCTGTTTTCGAATCCTGTCTAGCATTCAGAGCTGCGAATTCCATTCGCGCTCGTTCCAGAGTTTTGCTAAGCCAATGCTTTGATATTTGTAAGCTCATTAGCTGCTTGCTTTCAAAAGTGTGTGTTCTGAGGTGGATCGATATATTATTTTGGGCATGAGTTTAAAAAACAAACCAATTCTGAGCATTTTCGCTAATGAAACTATAGGACTAATATATTATTTTTAGTAGGGGAGGAAAGTCGTGGTTAACAGCAAAATGTTTCTAAATATCCCGTTTACGTTTTCTGGACTTCTACGTCAAAACACACATTTTTTATATAATTTCTAAGACCCAGATTTTCGTTAAATGACTCGTTTGATCCTGCAACTTTTTGTTTTTATCGTATTCATGCGAGTCGACCCACCCTGGTGTGGTGTGTGTGTCCTATGTCATCGAATTCTTTAGCCTGGAAGCCTGGTTCAACATCTTTTATGGTACATACATACATAAATATTATTTCAAATACATACATACATATACATATATATAGGTATATATATAAAAATAACAAATAATAGTAGTAATAAAATCGTAATGTGTAATTTCCCAATATAATAAAAACAATACGCGCCGGCCTGCCCTGAATACTAAGCTGATACTTTCAATTGCTCGTCGTGCCCGACTGTTCCACCTCGACTTCCACATCCGTGTGCTGCTGCTGTTCCTGCGGCACATACATCACGGCAGTGCCCTGCTGGTCTGCATCCGAGGATATCGACCAGTTGCGCTCCAGCTGCTCCAAGGCTGCCATGGTCGCCGTGGTGGTCACCCCCGCACCGGAACTCTCTGCCCCGGCACCGTCGCTCATAACGCCCGCCTTGAGCGTCTCCTCCAGCAGCACCTGAATCTTGTCCTGATCGTCGAGGTGGACGAAGCCTAGGCGCACCAGTTCGCTGGTGAGATCCGCCGCCGTATCGTTCTCGTTAACTTGGCATGTCAGTTGGCGATTCATTTTGTCGTCCATGCGCAGCAGTATTGTCATGGTTATGTCATTGCTATCCTCCTTGATTTTAACACTGCACATCATGTTAACGATGCGCCGTGACTCCGTATCCACCGGCTCCGGCGTGGCCGATTTCACGGAGTCAGCCCGCTCCGGGGAGGCGGCCCGCGAGCGGAAATTGGGCGGCTTCTTGCCGCTGTACGTAATAAGCGGATACACACCGTACTTGACGTCCTCAACGAACTTTTCCAGCTTGTCGGCGCCCGAAACGTCAGCGAGTCGATACTGCCGCTCCTGCCCGCCGGCCAGCCGCAACTGGGCCATAACCACATCCGGTTGGTAGTAGCGCTGCATCAGGCCGTCGAAGGCGGTTTCCGAGAACATGGTGCGGTTGGCAGGCGAGAAGACCAGGCAATGGGCAGTCAACAGCTTGAGGGAATGCACCTTGGGAGAAAATAATGAGATTATTACCAAATCGATGTATTCAGGCGAACAATTTTAATATGTTAAACTAGAAATGTACATTTTACTCCTCAGGAAATTATACAAGGTCTGTATGCAAGCCCAAACTAAATTTTTCAAGTAAAAACATATTTGTTAAATTTATAAATTAAATAAATATGAAACGATCAAAGTAAATCATTGAACCCGATACACGATTTGTATATCTTTATTGAAGTACTAAAAAAAATGCAAGCATATAAGATAAATAATTTTGTTGCAAAATTTTCCGAAACTTTTCAAATTTCTTTATCGAGGAATATAAATATTATTAAGGTATCCATGGTACTTTTCCAGTAACCCACTTTTCTCGGTTAACGGAAAGGAAATGACAATTTTTCCAGAAGACGACACTATATAAATTTGTATTGGTCCACTTTGTCTGTAAAACCGTCGGATAATATGCTTTCTTCATTATTAAAGACTTTTACTGCAAACATAACAAGTAATAACTTACAGTTGCAAATGCACTTCGATTAATTGGGTACCATTCATTATTAAAATAAAAGACCTTTCAGTAAATGATTGATTATCTTATTATTAGTGTTAACTTAGACTATAAGAAGCTACTGGATTAATAAACAGTGAGTCAAAAGGCATATGAAGTAAGTTTTATAAAATAAAGTTTTGTTGCAGTCGAAGGTAATAACAAAAGCTATGTACATATAACTTAAACTGATCCCTATCTCAGTTAGAGATATAAAGAATATTTGTTTAAAAGAAATCGGTTCTGAAATAAAGTATCATAAAATATATAAAGAAATATTTAGTTTTTATATTAAATTCATTTTCGAAACAAAGTAACACATTTCCAGGAGATTCCCATTAAAATAAAATTTCATTACAAAAGAAAGAAAAATTGATTAACGAAAAATTAAAAAACGACACCAGCTGAATTTCATTTCCACAAGATTCCCTCGAGTAATTTTCGAGTAATCTAATAACCACAAGTTCTACTTAACAAGGCAATTGCTTGATTTAAATTGAGAACGTGATAATTTATAAGACCTTACTCACCTCGAAAAGCAGTGGGTGAAAAAGCAGATCGTTGGCGCTGGGCCGGTCCTGCGGCTGCGGATTGAGACACTTTCGTATCAGGTCGCGCTGCAGATCGTTTTCCAGGCTGAAGATTGTGCGCTGAATGGTCTCCTCATTAATGGCAGTCGACTCGCTATTGTTGGGCTGGATTTCCAGAGCGGCCATCTCCAGGGCGCACATCCCGAAGGCATAGATGTCGAGGGCAGCTGTCAACTGGTCGGCGGCTCCGTACTCCGGTGCCTGGAAGTAGTGGGCGCCTCGCTCTCGTTCCCTCTCCCGTTCCCGTCCCCGGCGGACACTGTAGTGGACCGCGTCCGGGACCACTGAGCCGATCTTGACCAGGCCATTGTGCTGGATGAAGATGCTATCACAGGTTAAGTTGCCGTGGATGATGGGCGGCGAGCAGGAATGCAAATAGCTGAGCGCGGACAAGATCTGGGTGCACCACCGACGCCACGACTCCAGCGGCAATCGCTTGGCGTTGCGCTTAGTGCGCTTGAGGAACTGTTTCAGGGACCCGCTCGACATGTACTCCGTGATGAAGACCACCCGAGGCCGCTCCGCGTGCTGCGTGTCCGTCCAATAGCGGTGGAACTTAACGATATTCTGGTGATCGAGCTGCAGCAGATTGTCGAACACCTGCCGCATCTTCTCCTCCTGCGACTTCAGCTCCTGCAGGCTGGCATATTGCACCTCATTCCACACGACCTCCACACCCTCCTCGGTGTCCATGGCCAGATGGACGCAATCGATCCCGGGCACGTCTCGTTGATCAACCTCCTCACGCCGCTTTAGCCAGCGCCCACAGGGCGATTCCTCCAGGATTTCGCTTTCGTCCTCCGAATCGTCCCCAGACTCGCGTGGCGACGAATCCAAATTGACACCATCGCTGCCAGCGACGACGCCAACGGAGACGCCGACGCCGACAACAACGCCGCTGCCCGCATCAGCTGTTGAGGCACCAACTATATGCGGGGGCTGATGCGTCGACTGCGACGCCGGCGTCGCTGGTGGGCAGGATGCATTTGCAGGGGCGGCCGCCAAGGGGGGGTGGTGCTGGGTTGGTTCATCCGCTACCGCGTTACCGCTGTTGCCGGCATTCGCTTGACTATTTGACATTAGGGTGCGGTCACCGACGCGGTTGCGGCTGTTGAGCAGATCTGTTCCAGTTCCAGAAGGCCTCGTCTTCGGTTTCCAGTGTTTATTTTCTTTGTGCTTCTAAGTTGGCCTGCGTACGCTTACGCTCGTTGTTTGTGGTATCCACTGAGGGGTCCGGGCAATGAGCTACATCCGTTGCTGCTCCTCTGCCGTTTCCTCTGCCACTCACTGGCGCACACATACACACGTACGCACCCAACACCCTCCTTCGCTGCACCCCTTGCCTAGTAAACACTCTGCTGCGACGTTTTTTCAACGCCTTCGATGGCGTCAATGGCTCTAAACCTCGACTGCGGCGTGAACGGCTATCCGTTAGTTGCACTTTCTTGCCTGACACGCTGCCGATTCGTTTATTTAGGCGTTTTTTTCACGCTAAAACACCCAAGAAATGTGAGCAAATCGATGCCTCTGACTTATCGATAGTCACCCCCACATATCGCTGAGCCAGCGCAGCAGTGCCGCATGCTATCGATAAGACAAATCATACTGAAAAAGGATAGTTTTTCCAGCAGATTCAGCGAGCGATATGTTTAATACCAGCACCTTAACTTTGTACAATTCTATCTTTAATTGGTTCCATATATATTATTTTTTAAGTTAAATTTGTTAAAATAAAGCGTTTTAGTTTATAGAAATAGCTAAGAAGATGGGCTAGAATAATTTAGTTTGAAATTTTGAAAAAGTGGTATCATTTAACGATGTTTTATCTAGTTTTAAAAATATTACAACATATTCTAATAATTTAAAAATATACAATTTTTTCAAAAATTTTATGGTAACCAGAAGCGCTGAATTTTCAATTTCAATTAGATCATGAAAATTTATATAGAATTTAGTGTTATTTTGTTATTTAACAAAGCAAAAGCATAATAAATCATTTCTTACAACTTAGCTTGACCAAAGAATTGTTTTGTTGCCAAAGATTAATATTCCTTTCAATTAATTTTGAGCATCAACATTTTTATGTATTTTTAATTCTAAAGGGCAATGTCTTCAGCCTCTTTGACGTGAAAAATCTAGATTTGGAGGGAAATTGCTGAATTTGCCATCACACAAAAATCGTTTTCGATAGTTTCTTAATGCAGAGCCGGCAGCTCTTAAAAATTTATTATTCCGTAGAGTTAGAAACGTTCTGAAACATCTGACCGATCATGGATAGTATAATTGGACGTAGCCAGTTTGTTTCGGAGACAGCTAATCTCTTTACAGACGAAAAAACGGCGACGGCAAGGGCAAAGGTAAGAATAAAGTCTTATTTCAATAAAGCCGCCAAAGGTTTCTATGATGTTTATGTTTTTTTCCATTTAGGTGGTAGAATGGTGCAATGAACTCTCTATTGAATCGGCATCAACCAAATGTGAACTGCTCGTCAAGGTGCAGGAGACTGTGCTCGGATCTTGCGTTGAGCTTGCCGAGGAGTTCCTGGAGCCAGTCCTGTCGTTGGCTCACGATCCAAACATGGAGGTACGAAAGCAGGTTGTCGCCTTTGTGGAGCAAGTTTGGTAAGTACCAAATATTTACATAAGAACCTTTTTCTAAGACATCTCTATCATTCTAGTAAAGTGAAGGTGGAGCTACTGCCACACGTCATCAACATCGTTTCTATGTTGCTTCGGGATAACTCTGCTCAGGTAATCAAGCGAGTGATCCAGGCCTGCGGTAGCATATACAAGAATGGATTGCAGTACCTATGCAACCTCATGGAACCAGGTGACAGTGCAGAGCAGGCATGGAACATCCTTAGCCTGATCAAAGCACAAATTTTGGACATGATCGACAATGAAAACGATGGCATACGTACGAACGCTATTAAGTTTCTTGAGGGTGTCGTTGTACTGCAGAGCTTTGCGGACGAGGATAGCCTTAAAAGGGATGGAGACTTCTCGCTAGGCGATGTCCCCGATCACTGCAAGCTCTTTCGCCGCCAAAAATTGCAGGACGAGGGCAACAATATATTTGATATATTGCTTCAGTTTCACGGCACCACCCATATTTCCTCGGTAAACTTAATTGCCTGCACAAGTAGCCTGTGTACTGTGGCCAAAATGCGTCCTGTCTTTATGGGTGCCGTGGTAGATGCCTTTAAACACTTGAATGCTAACCTGCCACCCACCCTCACTGACTCTCAAGTTAGTTCTGTTCGTAAGAGTCTCAAGATGCAGTTGCAGACACTTATGAAGAACCGAGGAGCCTTCGAGTTCGCCAACACCATCAAAGGAATGCTTGTGGATCTCGGGGCCTCGTCAAATGAGATACAAAAGCTTATGCCCAAGATGGATAAGCAGGAAATGGCCAGGCGACAAAAGCGCATCCTTGAAAATGCGGCTCAAAGTCTTGCAAAGAGAGCACGCCTGGCTAGAGATCAGCAGGACCAGCAGCACCAAGAAATGGAGCTGGACACCGAGGAGTTGGAGCGTCAGAAGCAGAAGTCCACTCGAGTCAACGAAAAGTTTTTGGCGGAGCATTTGCGCAATCCCGAAACGGTGGTGGGTCTAGTTGTAGAGTTCCTACCAAGCTTACCTGCTGATGTACCTCAGAAGTTTCTCGAGGATTATACACCTATTCGCGAAATGTCTACCCAGCAGCAAGTAAGCAACATCTCCAGAATGTTTGGAGAACAGCTTTCAGAGAAGCGTCTTGGCCCGGGCTCTGCAACCTTTAGTCGGGATCCGCCAATGAGGGTTAAAAAAGTGCAACCAATTGATTCAACAGTTACTCCCATGAAGGTGGACGATGAAGCCGTTCAAAAACTAAGTGAGGAGGAGTTCCAACGTAAAGAGGAGGCCACTAAGAAGCTGCGTGAGACAATGGAACGAGCCAGAGGCGAACAAACTGTGATTGAAAAAATGAAAGAGCGCGCCAAGACGCTAAAGCTGCAGGAAATCACCAAACCTTTGTCACGAAACTTAAAGGAGAAGTTTCTGACGGAAGCAGTGCGTCGCATACTTAACTCAGAGCGGCAGTGCATCAAGGGAGGCGTCTCATCTAAGCGCCGCAAGTTGGTTACTGTGATTGCGGCCACTTTTCCAAATAATGTACGATATGGCATCATGGAGTTTATTCTAGAGGATGTAAAACAGCGCATTGATCTAGCTTTCTCCTGGCTCTTTGAGGAATACTCCTTGCTGCAAGGATTCACAAGACACACCTACGTAAAGACCGAAAACCGCCCTGATCATGCCTACAATGAGTTGCTGAATAAACTTATCTGTGGCATTGGAGAGCGGTGCGATCACAAGGATAAGATTATTCTGATCCGTCGGGTTTATCTAGAAGCGCCCATCCTTCCAGAAATTTCAATAGGACATTTGGTTCAGCTTAGTTTAGAAGACGAGTTCTCCCAGCATGGTTTGGAGCTGATCAAGGATCTCGCGGTGCTTAGGCCGCCACGTAAGAATCGTTTCGTAAGAGCTCTACTTAACTTGTGCGTGCACGAGCGAGCCGACCTGCGGGATCGGGCATTGGCCCACCTTGTTAGTCTTTACCATGTGCACAAAATCCTTCCAGCGCGAATAGATGAATTTGCTTTAGAGTGGTTACAATTTGTGGAACGAGAGTCTCCGCCGTCTGCTGTTTTTTCGCAGGAGTTCGGTCGTCCAACTGCAGAGTCAGCCTGGCGTGAGGATACTGCCAAGGTGTGCCTTGGCTTGGCTTTTACCCTGCTTCCCTACAAGCCAGAGAGTAAGTTTCTAAAAGCTATTTAAATATTAACATTTCATGAAATATATGTTCATTTTGTTTTCCTAGTTTACGTGGAGAAAATCTGTCAAGTATTTGCGTCAACCTCCCCTGAGTTAAAGCGAACGATTTTGCGTAGCCTGGATATTCCCATCAAGAAGTTGGGTGTGGAAAATTCGGCATTACTTAAGCTGATCGAAGACTGTCCAAAGGGCATGGAGACATTAGTGATCCGCATAATATACATATTGACGGAGCGTGTGCCAACGCCAAATGAGGATCTCGTCCGACGGGTACGGGATCTCTATAAGAACAAGGTCAAGGATGTGCGAGTGATGATACCCGTACTTAGCGGCTTGTCCCGCTCCGAGCTGATCGCGGTTCTTCCCAAGCTAATAAAACTAAATCCCGCCGTGGTCAAGGAAGTCTTCAATCGTTTGCTTGGTATTGGCGCCGAGTTTGCTCATCAGACGATGGCCCTGTCTCCCACGGATATCCTGGTTGCTTTGCATACAATTGATCCGAGTGTCTGTGACCTCAAGGCCATTGTTAAGGCCACATCGCTTTGTCTTGCCGAGCGAGATTTGTATACCCAGGAGGTGCTTATGGCAGTTTTGCAGCAGCTTGTGGACGTTAATCCACTACCTACTCTAATGATGCGCACAACCATACAAAGTCTGACTCTGTACCCGCGTCTAGCCAACTTTGTGATGAACTTGCTGCAGCGACTTATCATGAAGCAGGTTTGGCGACAAAAGGTCATTTGGGAGGGTTTCCTAAAGACAGTTCAACGTTTAAAGCCACAATCCATGCCGATTCTTCTGCACCTTCCGCCTGCCCAGCTAGTGGACGCATTGCAGCAATGTCCTGATCTAAGACCACTTTTGTCGGAATACGCTGAGAGCATGCAAGATGAACCAATGAATGGTAGTGGCATTACTCAGCAGGTTCTAGACATCATCTCCGGGAAGTCCGTAGATGTGTTCATCACGGTAACTGTGAAATTTCTATTAGTTTAGAGTAGCAAATTATAAACTATATAATATTTCGTTTTTTCTAGGATGAAAGTGGTGGCTACATCAGCGCCGATCACATTAAGAAAGAGGTACAGGATACTTCAGAAATCGGAGTTATATCCACAGTGCCTGTGCTGACGTCTTTAGTGCCCATGCCTGTACCTCCGCCAATCGCCAGCGATCTTAATCAACCACTGCCACCTGGCGAGGATTAACTGCAACCCAATTGTTTTGTTTGTCCATATACATACATGTCCAATTTTCTTAATAAGACAAAGATTGTATTTAAACTTTTACTTTAACCACAAATTTTCACCCAAATATTGTTGCCTCTAAACCAATACATCTTTTTTAATGGTTTCAAGTTCAAAGCTGCCGATGGGGAAGATTATTAACGTTCTTAGATTTAAGGAGTGGGCCCTTCAGAGGTAGACGCTCTGTAGTTAGCATACCCTGCTCCGAAGATTAAATGTTCTTCGTTTAACTACGCCACAGCTAATGAAAAGCTTTATAACTTCAAATTGCCAATACATATTTACCTCCTGGCCAATTTAGTTAAGTTCTTAAACGAGTATCCAAATCGAGTACCTAATTTGGCGAGTCGCCATTATGAGCCTGTGAAGGCTTATTTACCGATTTTGGGCCTCTACCATTTTCTTTGCAATTTCCAATATGGCACGGAAGTCGGCTGACTTATCATTACACTTCACCTGACAGCTGTTTGGAATGCTAACATATTTTTTTCATGGCCGTTAGATAGCCATAATAGCGTATAATATCGTATTACACCAAAGCGATGTGACCTATATTTATATCTATATGTAAATAATAATTTGAAATTCCATTTAAGAAGCAGTCGTGTTAACATCATTATTATGGGGAGAGTTGAGGTGTCAGGGGTACGATAAATCAGTTTTCAACGTGAGCATTATGGATGTCTTTAGCGCGTGAATAGGATTATCTATGTTAAGTATCACTCAAGAATCAACTAAATCCATACTTTTATTTAGAATTGATCAAATTGAAAATTATCATCGGGATCACAAGTTTAAATGGTTTACAATTTTACTTCAGCATCCATCTTATCACCAGCTAGAGCAGCAAGTATATTTCTAGCTGTAATTCGGGACATTTCCTTTCGTGTCTCAATGTCCGCACTTCCAATATGTGGAAGAATAACTACATTGTCCAGCTTAAGAAGGGGATCATCCAAAGGTAATGGTTCCGGCGTCGTTACATCCAGGCCAGCCGCCAGAATTTGTTTGTTCTTCAGTGCCTCGTACAAGGCTTTCTGGTCTACAACACCTCCTCGCGCAGTGTTGATAAGGATGCAGTTAGGCTTCATCTTTTGAAATGCTTCGGTAGAGAAGATTTCTTTGGTCTCCGGGGTCAGGGCGCAGCAGACTACGATAAAGTCTGAGTTGCAGACCATCTCGTCAAAGTCCACACGTCGGGCATTGACAGTAGCCGCTTCTTGGGGACGTGGCGAGCGGGTTGTGTAGGTTATCTCCGCCGGCTTGAATGGCACAATGCGTGCCGCTATCTCTTGACCGATGCGTCCGAAACCAAACATTCCCACCCGGGAACCCTTCAGTCCCTGGCCGCACATCCACATCGGGGCCCATGACTTCCATCCGCCGTTGTAAACCTGCTTGTTTGCCTCAAACAGACGTCGGTTGGTGGCTAAGAGGAGAGCAAGCGTCAGTTCAGCCGTAGCATCCGTAAGAACGTCTGGAGTGAAACCCACGCGAATACCACGTTTCTTGCATTCCTGCACATCGATGTGTTCGTAACCCACCGAAATGGTGGCCACGCACTTTAGCTGGGAACCAGCAGCATCCAGGACTTCCTTGTCGATTTTATCTGTTAGGGCGCAGTAAAGTGCGTCTTTCCCGGCCACTTCCCGAATCAGCTCGCAGCGAGGCACCGGAATAGTCTCATTCCAAGTGCTCACCTGGCACCTGTAAAATTTCATGCATCTTAAAAATTATAGCATATGCTAATTAGCCGGCGACAAAAAAAGAGACAAACCTCTTACGCAGGAGCTCCAGGCCGCTATCATCGACGTCTGGACGAGTCACGTATACTTTAGGCTGGGAGCTCATCCTTCGAGTTAAGTTTCCTTGTTTCGCAAAGTTTCTGACTGGAGCGAATGACAACCGCGGAGGCATTGATTCAAATATTTGACTTCAGTATAAGGGTAAACAAAGTAACAGGTTTCCCCTAGTGTGCCCGAATTCGGCTTCACAAAATATATCGGTGAGTAAGACAGCACTGGGAAACTCGACTAATGAATGCCCTGCGTTTGAATATCCTTATCATTATTAGAAGGGTTTGTGTTGTTTTTAATTCGAAGCAAAATTCGAAAACGAAGAAAGAGGATTCGGTAATATTGAATTAGTAGCTCTAAAGAAATTTAGAGATACTTGGCTTAACTCAAATGTTTATTGTTTTAATAACGAAATACGAAATTCTGGATTCTAAGGCAATAAATACACGAAAAATAACTGTTAGCTCGTCGGAATCATAAAGAATTGAAAAGACAGAATAATCGCAATCCGAAGGCAAAAACAGCTACTTCTCCATATTTAGAAGTTGCGAGGTATTTGATACAAACAACAAACCTCTTCATTACAGGGTATAGATTACATCTGGTCACGAAGTTCTCAAACAAAACATTTGATCCCACTTTTCCGGACTGTTTACAAAGTCAAATCAAGTCAGGCGTGTTGGAAAAGTAAAAGATTTCTAACTTTGTCTAATCGCTATGAATGGCACATGCCATCTCGTCAATCTGATCACGCGTGCTTTCGCATCTCTTGCTCTAAACACCCGGCAGCAAATTCGCCGTGTAAAGACCATGGCGCAGTCTCCCGTTCGTCTACGAGATACCTCCCCTGAGTTGATCTCTCAGTTGGGAAAACCGCCCAGGATGCGCGATAATCCGGCATTCCGAAAAGTGAAAACTCCTGAGTTTGAAAGTGTATTTACCCCCGAACTGAATGATTTGGTGGCACTCTTCAAAAAGTACGACTATGAGCTGCGGATAGCCGGCGGCGCAGTGCGTGATATCCTGATGAGCATTCCCCCGAAGGACATCGATCTGGCCACCACCGCCACTCCGGAACAGATGAAGGAGATGTTCGAGAAGGAGGGAGTACGGATGATCAACGCGAATGGAGAAAAGCACGGCACCATTACTCCCCGCATCAATGACAAAGAAAACTTTGAAGTGACTACGCTGCGCATCGACCTTCGCACTGATGGACGACATGCGGAAGTTGTGTACACCACTGACTGGCAGCTGGACGCGAACCGCCGTGATTTGACTATTAACTCTATGTTCTTGGGCTTCGATGGCACCGTCTACGACTATTTTTATGGCTACGACGATCTGCAGGAGCGCCGAGTGGTCTTTGTAGGCGAAGCAGATATTCGGATTAAGGAGGACTTTCTTCGCATCTTGCGATATTTCCGATTCTATGGACGCATAGCGAAAAAAGAAAATGACCACGACGAAGCCACTCTGGCTGCTATAAAAGAGAACGCAGAAGGACTTGCCAGAATAAGCGGTGAGCGGATCTGGATGGAACTGCAAAAGATTGTGGTCGGCAATTATGGACCCGAATTGCTGTTGGAAATGCACCGTTGTAAATTGTTCAAGCATATTGGTCTGCCTGTTGAGCCTAACTTCAAGGAGTTCAAGCGACTTTGCGCTGCCCTAGTGCATTTCGAAAAGCCGCATTACCCGATTTTGTACTTGACAGGTATGTTGCATTCCGTGGAAAATGTCATGGAGATGCACAAGCGCCTTAAGCTTTCCGCCTACGAACGCGATCTGGCTAGATTCATTACACAGTGGCGAGAGAAAGTAAGTAGAGTTTCTATAATTTAAAATGCTCCAAATTAACTCAAATTTTCAGGTCGACACAGAATACAAGACCCTGCGCGACTACCAGAAGCTTTGCTTGCAGAAGTACATTCAACGAGATTATGTAGAATCGCTGCTAAAGTATTCAAACAAACAAGAACTTTACAATCAGCTTAAGGCATGGGTTGAGCCGGAGTTTCCAATTCGGGGAAATACTTTGGAAGAACATGGTGTTAAGGGAATACGAATTGGTCTGGTGTTGGGCGAACTGAAGCTTTTTTGGGCAGATAGCGACTTCAAACTAACCAGCGAAGACTTGCTTAAAAAGGTTCCCGCTATTTTGGAAAGTATTCCCAGTTCTCCCGGAAAAGTAAAACGTTTGAAATAGTACTCGATCCATCTAAAGCTCTGTTTGTTCGGATTCGTATTTATTAAAATATATCCGAGCACTTTATTTTAGTCAAGTCTTTGTAAATATCTGAATCGGTCGCTTAAATCCTGCTTCGCAGTGCTCTGGTGTTCCCATGAGTTCCATTTTGTTAAAGCCCACTTCCGGGCTAAGCAGATATTCAGTGAACTGCTCAGGCCGGAATTTAATGGAATTGTAGTTATCCCTTATTTTTTCCTGGAGAAAAAAATTGTTTTTGAATAACACAAGGATAGTATAAGATAAACTTACCGATAGCTTCTTGCGCCTCTTGTAGCCGTCAAAGGACTGAGGCTCCAGGATCAGCTTGCCGCCAGGGCTCAGCTGCAGGTACATGCGGCGAAAGGCCTGCTTCAGGCCGGAATCACAGAAATTTAGGTGGATCCACTTGGTGACTGAAAGGCAGAGTATTACGTCGAACCGCGGACGCTCGATTTCCAGCAAGACGTCGTCGTCCAGGACATAGTTGCCATTTACGAATTTAACATTGTGAGGAAATCCCTGCCCAGTGGCGCCTTCCTTTCGCTTCAGGTTGTTGATGGTTTTTTGAGCATCATTGACTAGACCGCGATCTATATCGATTCCCACGAGACTCTTGGATCCGAAATTCTTCACAATTTGAATTGAAAGGTAACCAGAGTTGCAGCCAATGTCCAAGAGCTGTTTGCCCCGAAACAAATCTGGCTGGGTGGCCAGCACGTCGAGGCGAATGTCGTGAAAGTCCTTGTCCAGAATTCGCTTGCCATAGTAGTGCTTATAGTTTCCATAAATGAAGCTACGGTCTTTGTTGTGCTTTGGCTTTCCATTTAAATGTAAGCGCTTTTTGGGGCTCTGCGGAGGCAGCCGAGGAGTGGCATCCCCGTTTAGTTCCTCACATTTTAGTCTTTTGGTTTGACATGACTTGTCTTCTGTTTTAATTTCATGTTTTCGTTTCTTCGCACATTTTTCCGGTGTTTTTCGTTTACTTGAGTGTTGTTGTTGTTCTCCAAGTCCATGATGAAATCTAAAACATAGCAGTAGTCATGTTGAATATTCAATTGGAAATTCTTAGATACTTACCACATTTAAACTGAGTTCTTCTATTCTTAAAATATAAAACTAAGAACCTTAACGCATCTCTCGCGGCAAAGAAATAGAAGTGACCGTAAACAAAAAGTTACAAAATACCAGCAGGCTCTAGAATATACTAAAATATATTTCACCGGAAACAGATTTTAGCGCGTATTTTAAATATTTTGTCGAATTTAATTTCTGTTGTAATCGATTGTTTTTGCATTTAAGTCAATATCGAACTGTTATTATTATAGGGGTAAAGTTGAGTCTCCCAATGATTAGATTTCTCGAATTATTCATTATTATTACTACTCATTCTTTATTTTTACTATTCATTCATTAATTCTTCATTAGGCTTTTATAAAAATGTGTTGAATTCTTTATCAATGAACCTTTTATAATTATAAATACCATTAGAATTAAATGCATTTAAAAAAATGTGTGCTATTTTTTGGCGAAATATTATTTATTGGTATCGCAATGATTTTACATTCATGTATAATACAGGAAGACTTTATGAGTATGTATATAACTGATGCACGTAAGTATGCTAAACAAAATTAACTTTCTTAAACCTTTCCTTTCTTCCTTTCATTTCAATACCCGTTACTCGTAGGGTAAAAGGATATACTAGATTCGTTGAAAAGTATGTAAAAGATAGAAGGAAGCGTTTCCGACCCTATAAAGTATATATATTCTTGATCAGAATCAATAGCGAAGACGATTGAACCATGTCCGTCTGTCCGTTCGTCAGTACGTCCGTATGAACGCTGAGATCTCAGGAACTATAAGAGATAGTAAGTTGAAATTAAGCATGAAGATTCTTGAGGCCCATACGCAGCGCATGTTTATTTCCGCATCTTGCCACGCCCACTCTAATGCACACAAATCACGACAAACTAAAACCGCTAAAATCTCGGGAACTATTAGAGCTAGAAAGTATGAAATCCAGTATGTATCCCACTCTAACGCCCACAAACAGCGGAAAACTGTGGCGGAAATCGGAACATTATTGCGCTATTTATGAAGAAATTTAGGTTATAAGGCCTCACATGGGCAGTAACGTCACTATCAGTTACCCAACATGCTTTCTCTGACAATAGGTGGCGCTTAGGGAATTTCAACAAGCAAAATGAATATTTTAAAATTGTGTAACACAGTAACGGGTATCTTATAGTCGCGTCACTCGACTATAGCTTTTCCTCTTGTTTAGATAAAGTTTAGTAATATGAATAACTATGCATAGTATTGTTATTTGAAGTATTGAGTTGGTCTCGGGTTTTTATCTTTCCTGGTATATATATAAATAAAGCTGATTTAATGTTTATAATACAACGTCACTTGAGACTTCGGCAAATAGAGCCTTTTGCTTGACCAGGCTGACAATAAACGTTAATCCAAGTTAACCATAACTTAAATTACTATATCGTACGTATTTAAGCCTTTTATTGTAAGGAAATGATTTTGCTGACAAATGCTTTAAGAGCCATAATAAAGTAATGCTCTTAGATCATAAATACAAGAATAAATTTTTGGCAAAATATATGAGTATAGTTTTAATAGCCATTTAATATTTTAATCTTCATTCTATTAATAAATTTAATTCCTTCACATAACTGCTAACTTTTAAATGCTGTAATCTAATCTAGTCTCGATATGATTAATTTTAAATTTTGCACAGACATTTTTACCTTTAGTCAGTGCCATGCCATTTTGGATGTTGGTGGTAAATGATTTTTCGCAATTTACATAACAAAGCCCGTTTAATGAAAGCATAATATATGTTTTTGCAAATTGAAATCCTTTCTTTGTTTGCCGCATCCGTTAAAAGTGTCGGTTGCAATCGCTCGGGATACAGATTCCTGACCATTCGCGCGTGCCGCATGTTGACCCTTCTCCGCGTTAGGAAGGGAGGATGAGAAACAATGCCACTGATAGTTTCGGTGAGGACCAGCGGTCAGTTGAAGTGCGACGAAGGGGTGGACGAGGGTTTTTGATTAAGTGGCCGGCTCGTGGCTTATTCTGAATTTAATCATCTGCTGTAGTCTTCTTTCAAACTATTTCTATTCTAATATTTTGGATATTGGGAATATCCTTTAATAATTTATAGTCCTTTCATTGTCAGCGCAATTATGAATTTAAAAATCCATTTTTATTTTCAGAAAGTCCCTCAAGATGCCATAACCCAAAGTGCCCATTAGGCGGCAAGAGATAAATTCTATCAAAATAAATTGTGAAATTTCTTTTAAAAACGGCAGGCACCGTACAAGACATTTCCCAGGGAAAACTTGCTCGAATCGAAGGAAATAAAATTAAAATAAAATATCCGCTCGGAGAAAAGGGTTGGTCTGGTTTAGAAACCAGTTTTAGCTACTTTTCCCAACAAAAGGATGCAGCATCTATTAAAACTTCAAATGACTTGTTGTTTTTCCCCTCAGCGTCCAAGTCCTTTGATGGATGGACAGCCCAGCATCACCAGGGCATAGGAAATAGGCATAGGAAATCCAAAACCAGTTTGCCCGAGTTTGTGCAGTGAAAGCTGCACATCGTCCAACATTTAATCTGCTGCACATGCGCACCTCAGAGGGGATTTGTTTGGTCAAATCCTTGGGCTGGCACGGAGCAATTTGAATACCAACATGAGGGCTGCACGGCTAACAAGCCCAATGGACCCGGAGTCCAAGGGTCGGTCCACGGTTTATGGTCTTCGGTCCGGCAGAGTCCCTGTAATTCGATTCGTTCGGGGGTAGCAAAGGGTTGCCCTGCTGCCGGCGCTATTGTAACTTTATAATTTCGGGTCAGCGTGCTGGTCTACTCCCAATTCCCGATTTCCGGCACCCCGCTCGCCTTCCTCCTCCTCCTTCTGCTGCTCCTGCCCAACCATATTATGCATACAAATGTAGCATCAAATTATTTTGAAAGATCTGAACCATTGTTCCTCTCACAAAACGGTCATTTGCATGTTCAGTGGATGAGTGAAAAGTCTGTTCATATTCGGCCTATTTTCCCTCTTTGGTGAATGTAATTTTTATAGATAAAGTGTTTGATTTTGTGGCATAAATTGGGTTGTTGCAGCCCAAAACAAATTAATTTGGGTGGTTTTCCTACATTTGTAGCAGAAAACAGCATTGCAATGATCACCATTTGTATTATTATATTTTAGGTAGATATATTATTTATAAACTTTGTCAAGCTTTATCACTTGAATACGAATGTATAACAGCTCAAAGACTGGGCAAATGGATGCTTACTATTTTCCAAAAGATCAACGGTATGCGGATGTTTATAAAAGTATTTTACTATTAACTGCAGTATATTTTAAAACCAAATTTAAAACTTAATGTACATAAGTAATAAATGTAACATTTTAAAGTTTTAATCTGCCGTTTAATGTAGTTCTATAAGAATTAAGACTGAAAACTATATTAATGAAATTAATTTAAAAAGAACATAAGTCGCTGGCTATTCTTTTTAGAGATTTTTAGTTATTGCCAATTACTTTGTTATTCAGAAATTTTAAAGTGCATCACCCATAAATAGTTATATACCTTTGCATTACGTTAATGCAAAAATTGTATTTATTTTTCCCTTGCCGTTAAAGGTTATAGGCATAATTTTTTCCTAGATCATTTTTACGAATTATTTTATCCAAAAAGAATATGTCAATGTTTTCTTTTTCCTGACCCATTTAAAATCGAACAAATGCCGAGACTTGGATTGCTAACCTCTGAGTACCCTTTCCCATTAATCTGCATGACTATTGGCATTCCATTGCCATAAATTCGGCTTAATGCGGTAATGACCCAAAAAACCAGACCCTAGTCTAAGACGGATGCCTTTTCTTAGAGCGGAGTCTTCACGGGTGAATGCATCTACCAGTTCAAGCTGGCATAACAGAGGCCTAGGCCAAACCAAGACGATCTCTGAACTCACCCCATCGTTGGGTCAATGAAAAATCGCTTCAGTTTTGAGGCAAAAATCATTAGATTCGTCACAAAAAGGAGCGCAAGGAAAAAGGGGAAAAAACTAGGAAACGAAAAGAAAAGCGGCGGGCAAGGGTTGGAGACCTTCAGGCAGACCTTTGGCAAGGCCAGACGATTCGTCTTTGTTTGCATTTCACCTCTTCGAGTAATTTACTGTGAACCCAACGCAGATCGGGGTCAGGACGAGGACGTGGATGAGGATAAGGACGCTGCCGAAGAAGGCCGATGACTATCTGCTCATTGGGGTAACTGCTGCAGCTTCGCCAGCAGTGACATCATAAGACGTGACACATTTGAACCCGGCCTCAGGACCTCTGGCAGGATTGTGCACCCTTTGATACCTGGCCTCGGTTATTTGATCGCTCGTAAATTTCTTTTCGCCAGGCTCAGCTCCTTTTCCTAATCTCAATCGCAATCCTTCGCCGATTTTCGCACTGTGGGAATTTTTTGCGGAAGGAAGCGCGATCATGATCGATGGCTGTATAGGGTTTCAGTAGGGTTAAAGGGGCGTCGATCGATTAAATTGGAAAAGGAAACTTTTTATAGCAAAAAAGCGAAATATGAAAACGGACATTTTTATTACCGCCCAAAACAGCCTTTCAGCCGTCTAATTATAGAAATCCATTAAATAAATTTTGCTCTGTTAATAAGAAATCTTAAAATGTCCACAAGAATGTTTAAAATAATGTAAGCCTTATGAATAAAACATTTTATATATTATCATCCTTAAAAAATGTTTACTAACCATGTTTACTAACCATTTTTTAACTTCAAATCCCAGTCTAATGTGCAATTATAAAATCAAATCAAAAACTTGTTGTCGTTGAAAACCGCTTTAAAATCCCCTAATTATATGACTTCAAATTTTTGGTTAACTGCTTCATTATAGCCCAAGCTGTTGCTTTATGTGTTTTCACACAATTTTCCGGGCGTTTTTCCGGGAAAACCAGTTTGTCCAAATCGTTTTAGAGCCCGCCCTTGACCACAGACCATTTTGATGGATTTTCATTGTGTGTTTTCGTAGAAATTCCGTTGACGCGTGTCCAACAAAAGTTAACCCCTTGGCGGGCAAAGTGACCGCTTGACCAACGCCGGACAGGATTCCCCTTTGTTTTGGTTGCTGCTGTCAGTCCATCCTTTTCGGCCAGCACGTGCGAGTGATTAAGAAGTCGCCTTCGGCCGGTCAGCAAGTTGATTCAGATTCGAGACCTTGATCAAGGAAAACCAGCCTGTGCATATGAGTTTTATGTATATAGTAACAGAAATAAATAGTATATGAGGGCACAGCAGTAGGCATCTCCTGCTGGACTCGCAGCAACCCTTTATTCACATTATTTTTGTTGGAAATTGTGTGATTTGAAAACGTTATAAACGCTACATTTTGGCAAAAGGCCTGTCATTGTCACGGCCATCATGGAAAGGGGTAGCTTGGCGCATAAAGGATAAAGGATGCTGTGCGCCTCGCCTGACAGCGTGTTCAATTGTTGAGGACGTGGCACTGGAAAACGCCGAGCGTTCGAATGTTTGCTAAATACAAAAAATTCGCTGACCTTCCCGCAGAATTTTTAAAAAACGTTCAGGCGAAAGAGAGAGTGGTTGAAAAGGGGGAGGGAGTAAGATTTTCACAGTTTGAGAGAGCTAAGAGACGAGACTTGGCTCTCTTAAATGGATTTGCAAAAAGTAATAAAATGCTATCGAAACTCAAGTCAAAAGTTTGCCATATTCAAGGACATCGACGCATCATTATTATACTTTTTCTTCAACTTTTAACGATCAATCATCAAAAGATCTTTTGTATTTTAAGGTATCAACAACTTGGTCGATGAAATAATGATCTTTGTAAGAGGTTGGGTCGCCAAGTCACCAAGGGAATAAATTAAAAATTTCAGTAAAAATTTTGGTATATGTGAAATATTTGCGAGTCATTTTATTAATATCTTAAGAAACTAATGTATTAATAACTGCTTATCTTACTTCATTTTAAATTTATAAAAAACAAAATTCACATGCCCTCCTTGATATTCATTTCCCATTTTGCGATCCTTTCCTTTTATTTTTCAATTTCTCACACTGATTGCAATCTATTTCGCTTAAAACTATATGCATAATAATTTTATTCACTGAGCGTGAGTAATAAACTGCAAATGGCATTCGCCTTGCGAATTTTCCGCAGCACAGAGGCCCACAAATGTAACCCAAATGATGCACATCTGGATTTGGGTGCAGATTTGCATAATTTTGGCATTTTCAATTAAGCGGGTGTCCCGGGAAATGCGTCAAGAAGCGAGGGGATTTTTGACTTGTGCCAATGTTATGCAAATTTTCCGGCTGCACCACCGAAGCCAACGGGTTGAGGAGACGGCCCAAGACAAGCCCTTGATTTCATTTTGATGTCTTGTTGTTTGGCATTAACCGTGCTAAATGTTAATTCTCCTCAAGTGCCGATAGTCTCGTCTTGAGGCTGGGATCTGTTCGGCAGCAGGAGACGTTTTCTGTTTGTGCAACTCAATCGAATCTTATTAAATATTCATGAGAGCCATATTTACGGACCATAAACATTCGATGCGCAAAGTCGATTGGTGATGTGCAAATATATGGCTTTGTAATGAGGTGAAGCTGCTGGTCTATATGGATTTTACATATTTTATAACTTTCTCAGAGATTTAGGAAGATTTTTAAAGAATTTCATAAAATACATTTTGAATTTTAGTTTTATTAATAATAATTAATTAACAATAAGTAGTAAAGTAAAATTGACCTCGTAAATCGTATTTCAATTTTTAATTTTGTTATTTTTTATAACTTTAGTTATTTATGTAAGTTAACATAAGCTTACAGAAGGCAGTGTCCAGTCCATCGGCTTACGTTACAAAAATGATGCACAGTCGGCAAACATTTATATTTTCATGACCGCTGTGAGTATTTTGTAATCTTTAGTCGCCAATTAGTTTACCTTTGTGTAATGTTATGTAATTAAACAATGTATTGTACAGAAATTGGTTGGTCATCTTTGTGGCGTGATTCTGGCAAACAATGCATGGCCGAAGCTTTTCTTCAGCTGTGCAGTCTGTAGAGCAAAGGTTTAGTTAGTCCACTTTGATTTTCAAATAAAGAGCTCTAGTACATTCGCAAATAATCGTTGGTAAATTCTTTTATTATTAATATCGCTATCTGAGTCGCTAGGCCAGAAGCAAAAAGGAGGATAGTCATTCTCCCAACAAAATCTTCATATTGCTCAATTGAAAGATCGCTGCGTTGGATACCTGCAGGCTCTTATCATATTTTCTACTAAATGTATAAGATTTCGAAAGCTGCATAAACAATATATTTATGAAATCTACCTATGATTTTAGAAATTTTTAAATAGAAGATTGCACTAGATGCTCCTCTTATAAATTAGTTTTATTAGCTGTAAAATAATTTGATTTCTTTTAAGTTAAGCTAAATTGAATCGCATGTTTCCACGTTCAAGAAAATATATATAGTAATAATCATTTTTATTCATGACTAGTATTAATCCACTAATTTAATAGAAATTAAAGTTTTTTCTTTCAGTTTTAAATAACGAAAATAAGTAAGTTGTTGTATTGTACCTTTTCTTATGTAACTCTCCTTTCAAAAAATTCTTCTTAATCTTGAATATATGCAGACGACTTACTCACAAACAATAAATTTCCGCAATGCTTCGTCTAGATTTTCCCAAGCCTCAGATCTCGACCATCTATGAATGCAAAATTCAATTTTCGCGGATCCCTCAATTCTTTTCCCTCTCCAATCAATTTATTAATTCCCATGCTCCGTGTTTATGCAATTTGCAGTATCGAATGTCGGGGAGATGGCAACAGTCCTTGCAGGAAAAATAAAATAAAGGATTGTGCAACGAATTTCTGGATCGGCTCAGGCAAATGAAGGAAGGACGTAGAATGCTCGATGCAGGTTTCCCTTTTTCGCAAGAGTTTCGAGTGCAAGAATCCTTTTGCTCAGACAGGCAGAAAACCGTAAAACACTTTTCATTTTTTTTTTGCATGAAGGGTAAGATAACCCTTTTGGCAAGGAGATCCGCGAGGGAACTTTCACATAAATCTGCAGCAGCTGACATCATTAGGCTGGCATTTGTCATTCGATTTCCGCTCAAAGGATTGCTGTAGAAAGTATCCTTTTTTTGGGCTAATTTTCTTAGGCGGAAATTCGAAACTTTCACCTTGGGTTGGGTCAACCCCTTGGCGGGATGATCGATGGATTGCGACTACGGAGAAAATCCATCAATCAGCGCACAGAATTTAAGGATCGCGTTGCAAATACATTTTCGATGAAATGTTTTCTAAAATAGCTGACAATTTGGCTAGGACTCATAGGGGATGAGCTGGCAAATGGCCAGTGCAACTTGACCCCTGGCCAGCCGACTGTCAACATATCCGCCGTGTCTCTGCATATATAATCCTATTAATTGCTTTATTACTAGGACTTGGACCACGACCAACGTAAACAGCTCAATAGTTTTTTTTGTGTGAAAATCTGAGAAATTTCCCAGGCAACGGGCAATAAAAAACGGAAAATCTTAGTCAAAATCAACCCCCCAGATGCCAGATATAGAAAGAACGCCAGCTGATCGGCCCGGCGATCATCATCAATATCATTTAACCTAATGGACCCTGACCCTGCCCCAGTGAGCTAAGCTGTGGCAAAAGTGTCTTCATGCCTGGCTGGACTGTGATCTTACCTTTTTCCTGGCTGCCTTTTCCTCTCTTCCTATTTTCCTTGCGGAAAATGGCAAACTGGCATGGCAAAGCCTAGAAATAATGGTATCCAGGGTGGGTTTCTGCCTTGGGCAATTCTTCCTCTTGACTGTCCAAACAAATATTAATCAAAAGTGGTACAACGGTATTTACTTAGGCTACCTCGATCTTAAATAATACTTAAGTTTAACCGTTTTTCCCTTATCCCTAAGAACATTTCCTTAGTCTTTAAGAATAGTGAAAGTTTTCGAGGAGGAGGCAGAAGTGATTTAATTGTCGTGTAACGTGACATCCGTGGTTGTGCCCCTTCAACACCCTCATTTGACACCCAATTTGCATAAAATTTGCAAGTCATTAGCAAACTGTTGATGTCCGGAAATCGGACCACTCGAAGGGTGCCGCATTGATGAGAACTTAATGAGTTGTGTTGACATGTGGAGGTCGGACAGCTAGTCAGCATATTCAGGAGTTAAACTTGTCCTGCAAGAATTGTAATCATAAAAGTCTTCAGTAAAAATTAAAGCTCTATGTATATAATATTAATAATAAGCAATAATTTCAAAAAAACTTCTTGTAATCGATTGATTAAAACATAAGAAGCACTGAACCATCTATACTTTTAAGATTCACATTGAGACCATTAGGGACAGACCTAATTTAAATTACCTTATTTCTGACCACTTAACATAGCATTAAAAACATTCTATATTCGAGAAAGGAATTTATAGTATGAATTACAATCTTTATATTAAACGCTGTCCCACTCAACAAAAACTCTTGTCGAGAAAATCGTTACTATTAAACACTTTCATTTATTTATACTCTGAAATCATCATTCAAATATCATTAAATGTGGGTCTTGTTCTTAAAAATTATATTTCTTACTGAATAAAAGGAATAATAATATAAATAATTAGAATATCAGCAGAATATATATAACAGTAATACGTACGTTTATGGCGTATGGCAAGTTAAAGTTGATGTATAATAACAGGGTTAAAATGGTTTCTTATCGATGCAAACACAATTTCCAGATAAGTTCTTTATTGTAACTTCAATCCTTTTTCCTTTCGGAATTTCTGCGATTTTCCTTCTGCTCGAGGACCGCCCAGTTGTTGACAATGGAAACCCAATCAAGCTGCAAACGTGCTTTGATCATGATATCCTGATCCTGTTCCGTGGAACTGTGTTGGCGTTGTTCGCCCCATTGCGCAACTGCCAAAACCGAAATACGAACAAAAACCACAACTGCGTCGGAGTGATTTCCACAAAACGAGTTCAGAATTGGGACGGAAAATGCCAAAAAAAAAAGGATACGAGGAAAGCAATCGAGTATCGGCAATCCACCCTCAATCCGATGGCGCTGGTGAGGATGATGATGATGATGATGACGATGATGCTGATGCTGATGATGGTGAACACATAACAAGATGTTCCCTCCACAGCGTTTGTCTAAGCATGCTGCGTAATCCTTTTTGTAAGGACACGCCGCATTGTGTGTGTGCCGTGTGGTGTGTGTCTGAAAGGATTGGATTGTGCTGCAAGGAAGCGAATTCAGGACAAATGCCGGCATATCTCCGGCCGGTGCGCAGTTTCCAGGCATCGTTCATGGGACTCCCTGGAGGCAGCTGAAGAAGATCGAAGGATGCCCAAAGGATAACAATTCGAAGGGGGCGCCGATGCTGCGCTGTTTGTTGTGACGATGTAATAAGATTATAATTCCATATTTCTCTTTTTGGTTTTCCTTTCTCAACTCTCTCTTACTATTTTCTTCGCATTTCGCGCTCCAGAGTTCAGGGAACTTTGGCAGCTGACCCCGTGGCTTGGTTTCGCAGTGAAAGGACTTTTTCTAGGGGTTGCAAAATCGTTGCGGAAATCGAAACTTTAAAGATAGTCCCTGAAAACCGAACCCTTTTCCTTTTTCCACTGCAATTAGAGAAATTGCAAAATTTCTTACCTAGATTTCGTACATTTAGGCTACATTTCGCCAAGAAAAAGGGTAAATATTTGCAAGATGCCAAGCAAAGTATCCTATGACATCTCCTGGTTTCATTAATTTTAATATTGTCATTAGTTTTCGGGAATAACCCCAAAAAAATATAACTTTTTATCCTTGAAAATCCCAAAAAATTGCGTGAGAATTTTCTGAGATCTGTAACTTGAGTCATCGCTAATGATTTCCCGGCGATCTTGGAGACAACTTGAGGAAAATCATAACAATCATCAATCAACTCGGACAGCTGCTGAAAGGCCACATATTTTTGATAAATTATTGTACAAGTTTTTCCTTTATCTTCCAATAAAAGCGTGAAAATCCTGAGCCAGAGTTTTCAATTACCTTTTGGCTGCAAAAATCTGCAAAAGTTCATTAAATCAATCGGGGAAATCAGCTGCCGACAAAAAATAACGACTATTTGCCTACAACCCAACGAGGGTTAATATCATTAATAAATTATGCAAATTTCCACCATGTGGAGAGACCTGATGCCCAAAACGCATTTAACAAATATTTGCATAATTTTGGCACAGGCGACTTTTCCACTGAAGCGCTGCCAGGCAGCAACACGAGTAAGGACCCGGGACTCAGGACATAGGGTTATGCAAATGGACCTGCACTTACGGCGGGGAGGAGGGTTTCGATACACTTCCGGGTCTGCAGATCGACTGCGCACGCGCGCAATCTGAAAATTTATGCAAATCAGCAAGGAAATCCCCCGAACGTCGAACAAATCGATTGGCGAGGGGCGGAGGCTGAGGTACGATTGATTTTGAATTTGCATTTCAGTGAGGAACTCGGCGAGGTTAGAGGAAAGGCAGGAGGATCAGGCCAGGACATGGTTTGTCACTTGGTTGGCGAATTGGGAATGAAGTGGATTTACCAATTGTTGCCATAATTGAGTGACATGGATAAGGCAGACAGAGAGAGCGAGAGCGGAGATGCGGACTAGCCGTGTTCGGAGCTATTGATTACAGAAAAGGTTGCATGCCACACAGTAAAATGGCAACTGAAAATGGAAATCTGCATGAAAATGCGAACAAAGCCCGTACATTTCGAATCCCTAGAACTGGGCTTGTTTTCCCATTCATAGTTCACCTCTGCTTTTATGCTTTTGCATTAGCCTCGTGATTTACATATGACAAATTCATATTCAGTTACAAATGTTTCGAAATACAGAACTTTTGTTAGTAGCCTTTGTTGAATGTTGTTGCTGCAGGCTCAGTTGATTGGAGATTTTCCAGGACAGTCGCATATCAGGATCCCCTGGATCCCGTGAAGCGACAATTATTATTTCGGACGAAACTTGGAATTAGCATTACACTGGCGAATCAATTAGCCAAGTGAAGGCATGTCACAGAACTGAGAATGGCACAAAGAGGCTTTATGGGGTTTTAATTGCCTCCGAAGTCCAACCTTAGTAGGACGAGATACTCATAGGAGTATGTTAGTAACTTATCTACGGTGTCATCAACGTGAGAAAATCCCTGGGAACAATTTGAATGAAGAAAGCATCCTCAATCTATCTCCCTAATTACGCCAATTGCCTGTGGCACTTCGATTCCTTTGTCATTCCTCTTTTCTTCCTTTTTGTGATGCTTTGTTTTGGGATGCGCTTGGCCACAGATTTATTGCCTAAACCGTTCGAGTATCTTAACTTCTACCCCCGAAGACGGGGCAATGAAATCTTAGTCCACAGATCGATGATATTTCAATATATTCATTGCCAATTCTGTCTCTTTGTTTGTGCAACAGTCCTGACCCCTACGGAAGGAATACCGGAGTGCTGTCCCTTTTGCATAAATCTCGGCTATCAATGACCACAGCCAATGCTAATGGGATCTTCATTTCCGAGCGTTTTGTCAACACTTAGTAAGGACCTCAGCTTCGGCCACTTAGGGATGCAACGGCTGGACAATGGCTGAGGATAAAGTCATTGCAAATGACAATGCAAATGAGATAAGTATTCGGGAAGGGCAGTTGGGCATCTTGAAATGACCAACCCCATGATGGCCACGCGTCCGAACAATCTTAATCGCTCAGAGCTGGTCAAGAACGAGTTTCGGAATGGACCCAAAGGGTCAGCGATTAAAGGGTTGTCAAACGGTCATTCCAGGGGTCAGTCTGGCACGCGTCCTTCTGAGGAACTGACCTAATAGTTGTTTCTGCACTCATTAGGAAAATGTTGACAAGTCAGGTTTTGGTAATCATATGTTAAAAATATTACTTTTGGTAAATTAAATAAGAAATTATTTACTTGCAATTTTAGTTTTTAAACTAAAATTCTAGTTTTCTCAATTCCAAAGAAATAGAACCACTCTAAATGGTTTTCTTCATATGAAATAAAAGAGAATGTTTAGACGCACTTCCTAGAAGCTATTTGAGATGTTCTAAAGAATATTTAAATCTGAAACTTGATGTGCTCAAGTTTTTTGCATTTTCTGGAATTAGACGCAGAGCTATTGTTCCTGGTCGATTCCCATGAAAAGTTGGCCGTGAATTCCTTGAGAAATGTCCGTTAATTGGAGAACACGGGTTCAGCAAAATGGCTGACCTCCAGCCACAGAGCTTCCCGAACGGGACAGAGCGGCTGTAGGACATGCTGAGGACAAAGTAGAGAGATAATTTGAATGCATGACCGCAAGGGAACCCTTTGAACCCGAACCCGGTCGCCATTGTCCCGCTTGGCCGCCCCGCTAGCCACCCCAAGGAGACAGGCCGCCGCAGCATCAAGAATGGGAACAGGATCAGGACCAGATACCCAATATCAAACCCAATATTCAGGCTCGAAGCACAGCATCGCTTCACCGCGTCTAGGCTGACCAGATCCGGCTATGGACCGCCATATGGCGCGTATATCCTGCAAGGGTTTCATCCTTTCAACCTTTTTTTTTTTGCTGAGCTGTAGAAATTTTCTTCGCGGCCTTTCTGAAAATTAATGCCAATGTCCAAACCGGTTTTCTTGTGATTTTCATTTTTGATTCGTGGTCGCGAGTCCGGTCCGGTTTTCGGGCGAGGCGGTCCTTCCAGCGACCCTTCAACCCTTTTGTTGTTTTCCCGGACCGCTTCCAAAAGGATGAGCAAAAGCGAATAAAATTGCAGCTTTCAGCTTCATTGTATTAGGTCCTGACCCGAAGGACAAGGATTAGATGGGAAATCTTTTCTCAAGTTTTTTTATGAAGATCCTTGAAGGGATTCGGAAGGAATAACCGTTATAAATTAGCAGCGGTAAGGAAATGAGGCGTACGAGGTAAGATGGCGTCTTATCAGGCGTGACCACTGACCGTAGCAATTAGTCCTTGATGACTGGCCACGCGTCCAGAAGGATGACCGTTCAAGATGACCACCGATGACCCTCTCGAGAAACCTGTTTGACCACTCAATAAGAAACCCATTACCCAGGCACACGCGCTGCCCATTGGTCAGTCTTCCTCTAGAGATAATCTTCGACTTTTCACTCGTGCCGCCATTGTCCATGGAAATCTGCACGTGTCCACTTAGAAACTTAATATTAATCTCTGCTCAGGCACATATCCGTGAATATATTAGCATGAAACCTTTGAAGAACATTATCCAAGGGTCAGTAATTTTTCAATGGTTAAGGTAATCGCCCATACTTATTCGAATATTGAACAATTCTAAGGCTAGAGTGACATTTGCCTTAGGAGGGTAGAAGTTGAAATCCTAAAATATCTAAGGAAATAAATCTGTGGCCAAGCGCATCCCAAAACAAAGCATCACAAAAAGGAAGAAAATACAGAAAATACGAAAAATATTCTTATCCCTGAAGAATAGGGAAATGGGAAACAGGGTGAGCATGCCCTCTGATGCGCCCTTCGGATTGAATATTCAAACGATTTTGTTTACTTTTTAGCATAAATTGTGAAAATTGGGAGGAATGACAAAGGAATCGAAGTGCCACAGGCAATTGGCGTAATTAGGGAGATAGATTGAGGATGCTTTCTTCATTCAAATTGTTCCCAGGGATTTTCTCACGTTGATGACACCGTAGATAAGTTACTAACATACTCCTATGAGTATCTCGTCCTACTAAGGTTGGACTTCGGAGGCAATTAAAACCCCATAAAGCCTCTTTGTGCCATTCTCAGTTCTGTGACATGCCTTCACTTGGCTAATTGATTCGCCAGTGTAATGCTAATTCCAAGTTTCGTCCGAAATAATAATTGTCGCTTCACGGGATCCAGGGGATCCTGATATGCGACTGTCCTGGAAAATCTCCAATCAACTGAGCCTGCAGCAACAACATTCAACAAAGGCTACTAACAAAAGTTCTGTATTTCGAAACATTTGTAACTGAATATGAATTTGTCATATGTAAATCACGAGGCTAATGCAAAAGCATAAAAGCAGAGGTGAACTATGAATGGGAAAACAAGCCCAGTTCTAGGGATTCGAAATGTACGGGCTTTGTTCGCATTTTCATGCAGATTTCCATTTTCAGTTGCCATTTTACTGTGTGGCATGCAACCTTTTCTGTAATCAATAGCTCCGAACACGGCTAGTCCGCATCTCCGCTCTCGCTCTCTCTGTCTGCCTTATCCATGTCACTCAATTATGGCAACAATTGGTAAATCCACTTCATTCCCAATTCGCCAACCAAGTGACAAACCATGTCCTGGCCTGATCCTCCTGCCTTTCCTCTAACCTCGCCGAGTTCCTCACTGAAATGCAAATTCAAAATCAATCGTACCTCAGCCTCCGCCCCTCGCCAATCGATTTGTTCGACGTTCGGGGGATTTCCTTGCTGATTTGCATAAATTTTCAGATTGCGCGCGTGCGCAGTCGATCTGCAGACCCGGAAGTGTATCGAAACCCTCCTCCCCGCCGTAAGTGCAGGTCCATTTGCATAACACTAGCTGCAAGAGCTGGTGATCCGGATGTCGGGTTTCCTACCCAATCGCCCGCTCTCGCCTTGGGCTGATGTGCCAAAATTATGCAAATACCAGAATCTGCGAGCCAATATTTTACAGCAATAATTTATGCAAATTACAATCCGCAAAAGAATCCGTTCCTCCTGAGCAGCGAATGTTACATGTCGCTTCGACGAAAGGAAAATGTTTTAGGGGTTTGCTCACGTTCAGCATTTCTGCAAACGTTTTTTTATATGAAAATTTTTTTTGCATTGGGTCTATGAAAATTTTGGCATTTTTAATTGTGTTTTTTTGCACGATTGTAATGCAGATTTTTTGCTCGATTGTAATTTTAATTTAAAAATTTGGGTTTTTATTTTTTGCATTTGAATGGATTTCATTCGATTATTTCGAGAACCGAAGGCAGCTGCTCCAGTTCCATTTCGCGACCCGCCAATTCTCGAAATCATTTCAATGCTCAATTTTGCCGAACTTTGTGCAGACAATTTGCATAGAGAAGCGATAGGAAAAGGAACAAAGATGCGGATTCCGTCTTTGTACGGCCTAAGATTTGATTATATTTATGGAAATAAGTACAAGAAATGGGAAATTTCTAGTGTGAGAAAGCCGTTAGGATATGCTTAGATTTTACTTTTATAACGAATTTCTCATTTCAAGTAAGATGTTGGGTTAAGATATCTGTAGATAATATAATATTTTACAAATATAAATGTCTATAGATTTATCAGCTAGTATTATTTACTATATTATTTTTAAAATGTTCTAACAGACAGATATTAACTAAAATTAGTTTGAAAATCGAATTAAAATTCCTTTGGTGATCTATCCTCTTCTATCTGTTGCTATCCTTTTCTATCATTCGTTGACCAAGCGAGATTCCTTTACAAATACGCGCTTCTCTCTCACATTCTATGACATTTTTTACCTAAAAAACTCTCTTTTCTAGATAAATTTACATGAACGCTGGCATTTTATTGGTCGAGAAAACGCGAACGAAAAAACGGAAACCAGCCGAAAACAAGCTGAGTTTTCCCAGAGCATTTTCCGGCAAAGGGTCGCTAAAAAACTAGGGGTTGAAAGTCGAGCCACCACCAACGGTCTTCTCAGCGAGCTCGTTTTTTAAGAGAACAGAGAGCGAGCGAGATCGGTTTTTTAAGAGATGCGAGAGGGTTGCACTTGGACTTGGATTTGCGCAATTTTTGCTATATTAGCCAGGGGCCGCGGAAGAGTTGAAACAGTTTGAGCCTCGCAGCCGAACTTTGAGGATCGCTGAGACGCCGTGCAAGAAAAGTTGATCGAAGTCGAGAAATATTCGTGCTGTGTTCTGTGCTGTGACCTACTGAAAATCTGAAAGAAATCTTTAAGAATTTTTACAAAAATATCCTTGTGCCGTGCTCAAAATATCAAGAAAAGTGATCCATAAAAATGTCCAACCAAATGGAGTTTATTATGCAGCTCTACATGATGAACTTGATGAAGCAGCAGCAGCAAATGCAACTGCAGCAGCAACAGCAGCAGTTAGCTGGATACACCTACACACAGAACGAGGATATTACGAGCAGTACATGCTTGCAGCAGCAAGAAGAACAGCAGCAGCAGCAGCAACTGCATCACCAACAGCAACAGCAACAGCCTCAGCCAGATCTTCTCAAGACAAGAACGCACAAACGCATTAGCTCGCAAAACACCAACTGTAGTAGTAGCCGTAGTTGTAGTCCCAATAGTAATTTGACTGCCTTTCAACCACAACAATATACTGGCGCTACAGCAGCAACACCACCCACACCTAACAACACACAGAATTTGGTCGGGCAAATGTTGCTCAACACACTGCCGCCGCTGACGCAGTACATGTTGCAGCAACAGCAGCAGCAGCAACAATTGCTAACCACTACCAACCTCCTACTAACACCCACCCACACCCCCAGTTCGCTGGGAAAGCAGGATCCGCTGCAACATCAGTTGCTGCTGGGCCAATTTGCCAACTCCGAACAGTTTACCACAAATAATTTTCTGCAATCCTCCACAGTGACATCCACGCCAATCGAGAAGGCAGCCACACCAGCCACCTCAGCAGGAGCAACTGCCGGCAACCTTTCGGCGGTCACGATTAAATTTGAGCAGGACTTCGCAGACGAGGAGGACGATGACAAGCCGCTGTCCAGTCTCAACAGCTGCAGCTCCTCGGGCCACACCAATGCCAGCTCCGAGAAGCTGCTCCTGTCGGGCGTACATCCGCTGGAGTCAACCACCGACAGCCTTGACTCACCCAGCATGGTAAGTGGTCTTTATAAAACATAAAAGTTTCTGAGTCCTAACGTAAAAGTTAATACTGCTTACTTTATGATATTTCTTAAGCTACCCTTTTAAGGCATCTTTATTGCGATTTATTTCAAATTTGATCAATTTCCAATTTAAAAAGCTTTAACTTTAACTTTATTCCTTATATTGCCTTGTTTTTTGGTTATATCCCACGCTCTGTTGGTGTAATTTGAGAGATATTTGTACATGGAACAGTTCGTGATTTTAAAAGTTCGAGTGTGAGGGTAAACAGAAAGATCGCGATTCCAGGGAAAAGAAACAGCTGTGTCGGCAACGCGTGGGTTCCCTTGGTGGACCGATCGCTGCCCAGCTGTGGGCACCAGGCAGTCTGAGATTGCTCTCACAGATGCATCCAAGTACTTGTAATGAAGTTTTCCCACCCTTTTCCCTCTCTTTGCAGTACACGCCGGTCAAGCAGCCAGCGGACTCATCGTACAACATCACGCCCGTCGAAAGCGAACCGACCCCCAACACGCCCCTTCAACAGACCCAAACCACCTCCCTACTGACCCCCCCTTCCAGTGAGCAAAGCAAGAGCATGGTCAGCCTCTCGGCGGGCAGCGGCTTGGAGGCATTCATCCAGAACGAGGAGACGCTGAAGAGCCTGCGCAAAGTGTCCTCCTATTTGGAGTGCGAGAATAGTCTGTGCCGGCAAGAGAACCTTAGGGATCATTTCCACTGCCATGAAGAGCCTTGCCAGGGCAAGATCCTGAGCAAGAAGGACGACATCATTCGGCACCTGAAGTGGCACAAGAAGCGCAAGGAGAGCTTTAAGCTCGGGTTTGCCCGTTTCTCCTCGGCGGACGACTGTGCTCCGGCTTACGGAGAGGGCTGCGTCTACAATTGGAAGCAGACCCACTACCACTGCATATACGAGCACTGCCCGAAGGTTTATGTGAGCACCAGTGATGTCCAGATGCACGCCAACTTTCATCGAAAGGACTCCGAGATCGTGAACGAAGGCTTCCGTCGCTTCCGGGCTCATGAGAACTGCCGCATCGAGGATTGTCCCTTCTTTGGCAAGAAGATCTCGCACTACCACTGCTGTCGCGAGGGCTGCAATCACACCTTCAAGAACAAGGCTGATATGGGTAAGTCTAATAAGATATTAGAAAGCCAAAATAAATATTGATAAGAGGGATCCTGACCTTCTTTAAATAAATCATTTAAGACTTAAATTAATACTTATAAATTTTCTGTTTCTTAGACAAACACAAGACTTACCATCTGAAGGACCATCAGCTGAAGATGGATGGCTTCAAGAAGATCCTGAAGACCGAGACGTGTCCCTTTGAGGCCTGCAAGTTTTCCACTGTCTGCAATCACATCCACTGCGTCCGTGAGGGCTGCGACTACATCCTGCATTCGAGCAGCCAAATGATCAGCCACAAGAGGAAGCACGATCGTCAGGATGGCGAGCAGGCCTACCAGCAGTTCAAGGTCAAGCAGGACGTGGAGGAGTCATCGCTGGATGCCACACCTCTGCAGCAGCAGCCCACCAGCGTTGGCCAACCTCAAGTCAGCAACACCGTGTGTGGCAGCAACACCTCTACTCCACTCTCCTCCCTCTCCGCCGAGCACTTTCTGGCCCGCAAGCGCGGCAGGCCGCCCAAGAAAATGGTAAGTACAGACTTAAGTTACTTTAAACACAATATATTTAAGAATTCTCCGATAATAAATAACATGTTTCCCTCGACCATTTCAGCAACTGCCCGCCGATGTCCAGCAGCCCGAAGCCAAGCGCCCTAAGGTAGAGGATGATTACAAGTCCCAGTCCCAGCCAACAGTCCCTGTCCTCCCACTGACAAATGGAATGTTTCCCGGTCTACTGCCTGCTGGCTCCGCCGCTGGAGTGGATCCCACGGCGCCTAACTTCCAGCTCACTCACCTGATGGCCCTTTTCCAGCTGCAGAATCCACTTTTCTACCAAAATCTCTATCCAGGAATGACCCAAAATCCCTCCATGCTCGGAAACTTGGCAGCACTCAGCGCTGCCTCAGCGGCAGCGGCGGCAGCAGCTGCAGCGACTGGAGTCCAGCAGCCCAAGGCGGAGTTTAGTTTTAAGCCGGAGTTTAAGGAGTAGAAAAGATGCATGTCCTTAGGATAGTATGTAACTAGTTAGTTGGACTGACGGACTCTAGACATTAGTGTAAATACGCGCTTTAAGCAGGTACCTCTTCATATCGGGCTGAGATTTGTGGGTGCTAGGGCGGGAACAGGACATGGCATCCATTCCTCCCCAAAAACCAACTCAGCCACACTTTGAGGAGGCATTAGTCTCTGTCTAAAGTGTAGCTGAATTGGCTTTTGAAACAAATTTTCCCCTAGGTTAAATTCTTCGAGTGCCACATTAATTTTTAAAATTTTCAGCCGTTTTTAATAAAAAAAGAAGAATTTCTTGAATTTAGTATGACTAAAACTGTGATGTTTTCATTAGACTAGCCGCTTTTAATAGATAGTGAGAATGTCAGACATAGGAGACTTGGGCTGCCAATGAATTAGCATGTAAGCATTAAATTTTATGTGATATAATAAATAAATAAAGCTAATTGTTTACCCGCTTTATACTTTAAGACAACGGTATTATAATAAATAACTAGAAAATATAGTAAATTAAACTTGTTCGATTTAAGAAATTAACATTACTGAATAGATTATAAAATCTTTTATATTTTACTATTTAAAACATAATGACAATTGACAACACATTTAGAAAATGTGACCTTTATGGGGGTAATGTTTTATATCCCCTCACCCTGTTCCAAAATAATTAAACACTCAAAAATCAATTTTGATTAAATAAGTTTTGACTTTATTACTGTTTTTCATGTAATTGTTGTTGATTTTACTCATACTCTAACACAAATCAGCTACACAAACTCCGAACGCTCGATAAAAGCCGTCCGGCTAAGCAATACATAAGTACTTAACACAGAAGCAATTGCTATTTTCTTTGCTCGTAATATTCATATTTCATAATCGTATATATATATATATATGTAAACAATGAATATAATCCAAGTACCATAATTGAAAAGAAGGAGATTTCAGAAAGTTGTACCCTACTCAAGAACAATGTACAAGCAAGTGTCATCGGAATTCGTTTTTACATTAGGTTCTGACTTTAGTTTACATTGCAAAGTATAACCCTGGGAGAAATTTACAAATATAAGTAAATTATGAATAACATTAAGAACTAATGGTCTAAAACTAAAGAAACGTGAAAATCAACAAGTAAGCTACTAAGTAAATTCGTTAAATATTAAGTCAATAGTAAGGGGATAAACTAAAGCGAACTACAGACTCTTTAATGCTTCTTTTGATTTTCTTTTTGTAGTTCTGTTCGGGTGTTGCCTAAGGTTACAAGCTTTGATTTTGATGCGGTAGCCAAATTTATAAAACCTTGAAAAAGCATTATCCAATTTATTCCTAAAGGCATATATACTCGCCTAATATTTGGGGCATCAGTTTATAACGATTGCATATCTTTTGGAGCAATATCTATGGCAACATTTTGTGCGCAGATCGACACTTACACACGGTTTGAAAAAGAAGTATTTGAAGTTTGTATCTTATAGGTTGGGTTAATCGTATCTAAGCCGCAACAGAAGAGGTTATGAGTATCGTTGGGGTTTTAAGCTGCCCGATCTACCGGCGGGCCTTAATCGCGATAAAATCCGCGCAGCAGTTTCCCGATGAATCAGAACCGTTAGCTGCGACCGGTGGTCGCTGTGGCCGTGGGTGGTGCCAGCTCCACGGGCACGGGAGCCACTCGCACCGTGGACTCTGTGCTCGACTGATGTTGCATTACACCCAGCGGAATAGCTCGCATGTGGCCCGGACGTATGGATTTGAGCTGCGTGGTTCCCTTGAAGCGCACGTTTACATCGCCTCCAACCATGCTGAGCGGATGCATGGCCTGGGGCTCCTCTACATCTTCGTGTGGCATTCCAGCCATCGTAGTCGCTGGCGGGACTTCCTCCATGTGTTGTGGAGACGGTGCTGTGGTGATGGCCACCCCATAACTCTGGCGCTGAGCCAGTGGAGAAAGAGCCGGAGGCGTTGTCCTGTAGCCCATACGACTGAAAATACTTCCTCCGCTGCTGTTACTTGCCGTGCTGGGCGGACTGAGTGGAGTGCCTACGCCTGAGTCCACCTCCAAGGGGCTCTTGATATTTGCCACGAACTTGTCGACATGTTCAGGCAGCTTCAGCTCGTCCAGCTTTACTTGCATGACGGTACGGGCACTGGCATTGTCCAGAAGCCGATTGGGACGCGAAGGAGGCGTCGGAGACACGGACTCGCTGGCATTGGCGGACTGTCCGTTGAGGCGATGCTGTTGCTGCTGCTGGCGCAACTGCTCAAAAAAAGGTGTCTTCTCCTTCTTCTGCTTTTGTGGCGAACCATGTTCGTCTCTTTCGGTCAGCTCTTCGAGCACCTTGAGTGGAAACCCCAAGTGACTGTTGACGGAAATGGACTTGCCGATTTTGCGCTCGGTGAATATAGGCTTGCGACGCTGGCGTTCCAGGTCGTCGAGCTGCTGGAGCATGCGTCGCACTTCGTTGGGCAGCTCCAGATCGGGATTGTGCTCTACCAGTTGGCCGACGTACCGACCGAGTGTCTGGATGGTCAGCTCCAGGGACTGAACCTGCGATTGCAGCGTAGTTATTTGAGCTTGCTGGGAAGAGCGGGTGGTCTCCAGCTGAGCAATCGAGGATTGAGCAAACTTTATAGGAGAAAAGTAAGAAGGAATACAATATTTATTATCCATTATATAAATAAATTATTGATTACTATATATATATATCACTATCAAGTTCAAAAACTCACCTGTAATTGCTGCTCGAGATGCTGGTTTTGCGTCTTCTCCCTATTCAGCATTTCTAGGTGATGGTTGGTGGTGGTAATCTCCTCCTGCAGCACGTTGTACTCCACATTGTACTCGGCCAACTGCTTGCCAATGTCCATGCTGAAGACCAGCTTCATAATCTGTTCCATGCAGTTGGGCTCTACCTTGGGCACCACGGTCTTCAGGTAGTCCATGATTTCTTCGAAGTTATCCTTGGCCAGTAGTTGCTGCTTGTGCACGGAAAGCAAAGCAATGGCAAACTTGAAGATTACATCGGAGGATTCCAGGAAGAGCAGGTCAAAAACGCGGGCCACGAATCCTAGGGGAAACTGGGAGCTGAAGACGGTCAGAATCCAGGGAGCAGCATACAGAGTGGGCGAGACGTCATTCTGATCAAGCCACACATAAAGATCCGGCAAGTGATCCTTGACCAATCGGGAGAGCTGATACAGCTGCAGCTGAAACTTTTTCATGTCGGGCAGGTATTTTGTGCGCATATTCCGGCGGAACATCAAGTGTTTCAGCAGCTGAAAGGCATTTGCCTCATCGCACTGGTAAACAAAATAATTAGTTGGGGGATCTTATGAAATTCAATCATGGAAAACCTACATGCAAGAGCAAGACGCCGCAGATGAAACCCAGTCCCTGGCAGTATCCCAACTCCGGATCTAGAATAGAATAGGCCTTCAATAGATTGAACAGCGACAACTGTCCAAGTCCCAGAGGATCCTTGTAGAACTGATGATTGGGAAACGTTCTGCCTAGATCGATGAAGATCGCATGCTGATGCTCAGTGAGGTGCTTCAGTAGGGTGTGATACGGCGTATTGAAGTTGGGGAATCGCTTTGTGTCAACCGGAGCTGTGTTCATGGAATGCTGTTCGGCCAGGAAGGTCCACACATCGCCGCGCTTCGATCTTGGTACTCCAGTGCGAATGGCGTGACCCAGAACCTTGGGATCCTTCTTGTTTCCAATCTGCGTGGAGTTCCGCTCAATAATCTGCTCCCAACGTTCAATTAGCTGCTTGTCGCAGGGCACAATCTCCTCGTAGTCCAACTTGATGCGCTTCAGCTCGTTCTCGTTCTGGCGGGCCTGCAACATCGCGTTCTCCGTCTCCATGCGGTTAAGCATTATGGTCTGCCGAATGGCAGTTCGCCACAGTTCCCTCAGCTCCGCCGCATCGCGTTTGCCACGCTTGACAGCTGTTATTTGAAATGAATTTAGTGATTAATATTTAATATCGGATTTTATATGATATAGAGATTACTTACGCTTGCGCATGGGCGATAAGAACTCGGTGGGCACCTCATTGTCCAGACCCTTGGAGGGTGTCACTACACTATTAAGTATTGCCTGGCGCCAGGAGCCCTGGTGGGTTTCCGCCTCTTTTGGGCTATTACCCACTTTGATAAATCTAATGAAAAGAAGGTGTTGGTTAATGCTCCCGTCCTAAAGCACAATCTTATAAACTTACATATCCATCATCGGGCTCTTAAGCTGCTCGGCTGTGGGCTTGCTGCTTGGACTTGCTCCCACCGTATTCGATCGCGACCGAAAGCCCTCGGGCGGCGACTGTGTGCCCAATGGCTCGGCGGATCCCTCCCTGATATCCCTTAAGTTATGAGGAGGCACAGCAATATCATCCTTAGAGGGCTTCCGTTTGAGTAGATTATCAAAGGAGTTGGTAAGTGAGCGCTTGGCCTTCATGAAGATGGTGCTGCCTCCAAGATATTGGTTAAGAAACTCTGACCGATTCTCGGCGGTGTCGTGAACGTGCCTCTGCTGCCTGGACTCGCAGTGTGCCCTTAGCAACATCATGAGGAACTGATTCTGCTCGGCCACCGGGGAGTTGGTCTTCTCTGAGCCGCAAAACTTGGCCCACACAATCTCCTGTTCGTCGTCACTTAGGGTTTCAATCCTGCGCAGGATCAGGGCCTGAGTCTTCTTCTCGGACAATCCTTCGACATCCGTACATAGTTTGTGATACCAGAGCATCGGGCAGTGCTCGCAACTGAAGATTTGCGTCTCCTGTTTTTTCTTTTGCTCTGCACAGGTGTCGAAAGCCTGAGCAATGGCGGCGACAATGTCATCGCAGACGTGCTCCGATTGGCACTTGAACACGTAACCAATGTAGCCGTCGTTGTTTAGCTCCCGGCAGATGATGCCGAAATGATCCAGCGACTTCTGGCCATGCACGCAGCTGGCCACGTCCTTAAAGTCTTTGTAGAGCAGCACCTGCTTGCGATCGGGAGAGATTAGGCGAAGATCGCATCGTCCCACCAGGAACACCATCGTTCGGTTTTGCTCCACATATGGCGGTATGCAGCCCTGCGAGGCGGATCGATCCCTCAGCTTGGGTATGCTGAAAATTAAAGCGTTAGTTGATGGTCGGAAACTGTTTTCGGAGCTCCAATTTCTAGGTGCTTTGGGAAATGTCATGCTACTATAAGAAAAAGGAAGCGATGGGTGCTGTTGGGCAAGCGAAGCAAACGAAAAAGGATAAACTATCAACGAAAGTGAAACTATTTTGTCATTCATTTCCTTGAGGATCTTTTGGTTTAGTACAGAAGACATAAAAACATATTTTCCAGTACTTTATCTACATTTTATTTAGTCAAAATCATAATAATTTATCAATGTACTGAAGTCGCATGAGAGTTAAAAAGCAAATGATTATTATTATGTTTAATTAGCTTATTCAACTTTAAGCGTGCTATAAAAACAATAAATTTAAAGAGAACGAAATATAAAGTATCAATAAACTTTGACTAGTAAAGATCTCAAACGAAAATGACAAGCAACTACACATTTTGTGAACAAAAACCAAGAAACGAAGGCGAACTAGTCATGCGACGGGATTGCTGGCATTGCTGCCACTTACTTCTCCATCGCATAGTTGGGATGCAGTTGACTGGGGCCCGCAGAAGCGGAAGTGGCACCCCCATTCCCATTCCCAGTCCCAGAAGCCACGCCTTGCTCCCTTGGCGGCGTGGGCTGTTTGTTTACAATAACATTGGGGGCATCTAGTTGGCTATTGGTTGCTGATGGCTCAGAGCCGTCGGAGCTTTTACGTTTTCGGCAAGATGGAGAAGTTTTTGATCGAAATGTCAGGGGAAAAGATACTTGTCTGGATACTTACTGCTCCTTGTGGCCCAGTTCGATTTGACTCTGTCCTCGCTGCAGAGTCCGTTTCTCCGGGGATTTGTTCTCCTTGTTCTCCTCCAGAGGTTGTGGAGCAGCTCCCTCTTCAGCACCCGTCAGTTGCAGCTGGACGAGTGGCTTTGTCTGTGAATTCTGATCCTCCTCCTGCCGCTGACTGTGCTCGTGTTCCTCTTCATCTTCCTCCTTGAGGTCGTGACTCTTGAGGGAACTGCCTGGCTTCGCTTCAATGCCCACACCACCCTCGCTGCTGAGCGACATCTTGCGATTCTGAAGGAGCCTCAGGCGTTGGGCATCGTAGGCCTTGAACTTGGGCAGGGCATCGTCGATGAAGGTGTTGGGCACCCGCTTCTGGGACACCCGGATCTTACCAACGTACATAACCTCGAAGAAGTGCGTGTGATTCGGCGAGATGTCCGCCAGCAGGGAGAGATTGCTCTGGGCCGATGTGGATGTGGGAATGTTCACCGTGCCCGAGGAGCTACTCAGGCCATGGGTGTAAGACTTGGAGGCCTTCATCTTGGAACTGATAGGATTGGGGCTGGTGTCATGCTGGGCACTGCGCATTGCCTCGCTCATCTTAAGATTGGTGGCGGGAGTGGCATGGATTCCATTCAGAGCTCCATTGGACGAGCCGTGGCTGCCACCTCCGCCGCCGATCAGCGTCTGCGGAATGCTGCCCACGGAGCCTCCGAGTGTGTGGGCTGGATCACGCATCTGATGCATCAGCTCAGCCATCTACAAGAGGTTCACATAAGAAATAACCGAGGTTAGACACTAATTTTTTATCTGTCTGGGATTTCAGAAGACAGTTAGGAACGTGCAGTCAGTACAAGAGCAAAAGTTATGTCCGCCCAATTTGATGGATGACTCGATGTCCTTCGGTTTTATTCCGTTTCCCGCTTAGCCCTTGTTCCTTCCCGCCTTGTGTTTTACTACCCTTGAGTTTACGACACTTTTTGTGGTCCTGCCACTTAAGGGGTTCTGGGAGATGCTTTGAAAGTTCCGAGCAAAGTTTGCTGGACATCCCTCCCATAATTTTAGCTGTGACCGCTTTGTGACTGGGATAATGCAGCATCACTGCGGTACGGTTATATTCTTTTGACAGTTTTTTTAAAAAGAAGAAAATATGAAGTTTATTACGAAACCCATGAACATTTCGGAGAGATCAAGACATTTTTACTTCCCTTGCTGGGGATAATTTATGTTTTGTAGCCCTAACAAGCCGGAGAAGAATGTTTGTGGAAAATTGATACCTCTTACAAGAAGGATATATTGTATTCGTACAGAAGTCTTTAATAGAATCAAGACGAGTAGATCTGTCATGTGTGCTTTGAACTAAAACAGCAGGAATTTTGGGATTTAGCATGCAAATTCTAGGGATTCCTACAGAGCTCAAGTGGCTAAACAAACTCCCACGCCATCTAACCCTGTACCTATCTACAAATCTCTATAAATTATACATTTCGTAGAGTTGTCTACCGGTAGAATCGAATCAAAGAAATTGGAGGCTGGTAAATAACTCTGTAAAAGGTTATATTATGTAAAGGTTATATTCGTTGAAAAGTATTTAATAGGAAGAAGGAAGCGTTTCCTACCCTATATATTATACATATAGATTATAAATTAAGCCATATTTATCTGTCCGTCTGACCGTTTGTCCGTCTGTCCGTCCTTCCGTCCGTCTGTCCGTCTGTCCGTATGAACGCTGAGATCTCATGAACTATAAGAGATAAAAAGTTGAGATTAGGCATGAAGACTCTTGAGGTTCCTACGCAGCGATTCTTCAAAGATTTTACAAATCGGAACATTTTTTCGGTATTTATGAATAAGCAGAGAAAAAGCAGTTTTACTAACTGATGGCGAAGCCTTATACAAGGGCAATGACGTCACCATCAGTTAGTAAAAATGCTTTTTCTGACAATAGGTGACGCTTTTTAATTTCCATCAGCAAAATTAATATTTTAAATTTGGGTAGAACAGTAACGGGTATCTTATAGTCGCGGCACTCGACTATAGCGTTTCTTCTTGTTTGTTTTATTTTCGTTTAAGTCAGCTTACGCAGACGAAAACCTTTTTGATTATTTAAAATTCAATTATTTTAAATCTCTTAAAATTTAAAAAGACTCGGTTTTTTTGAAAAACACAATGTAATCAAATAAAAAAAAAAGAATTATAAAACATTGTTTTAATGTTGTTTTATTATTAACAAAATAATATAAAATTCTCAGAACCTACATAGTAGAATTCTAGAGAAAATTCAAAGAAGCAGTGACGTCATGACCTAACTAAGGAAACGATTCATTCATGGGATGTCTATCAATGTCTGGCACTTTGAGAACTGCATCTGCAATCCTGAAGAAAGAAATACATTTCACAAATCAAAGTTTGCAGCTGAGAACTTCCAGTTGATTTATGGTTTATAAGCAAAAAGTATCCAGAGGTAGGTAAAGCCCATAAGGCAGACCCTATGGGGCAGTCTCAAACCAAGATAAAACTCGTACAGATTGTGACTCACAGTGATCATGTTCAGTGCTCATGCCGACGCAATGTCTGCCCGAGAGCTTCAGCGGCATCGTCGGATGCATCAGCTGCTCCCGGCGTGATGATGATGATGATGATGCACTGCTGCACTGCCGAGAGAGTCTCTCTGCGGCGTTCCTTGGGCGAGAGATGAGGGACTGCGTCCACGTCCCATTTTTGCATTGAAAAGCTGCCAGAAATGATTTTGGCGGGTGCCAGCAAGTTAAAAGTCCAATGTCATACTGCTCTCAGTGGATGCAGCTGTCCGTCAGATGCGTCTCTCGTACACAAATATCTCGAAGATACATTAGTGTGGACCACAACTAATTGTCATTTATCAGCAATTCTAAGGCACAATTCACACGACACACAAACAAATGAAAAAGTTATCTTCCTAAATTGATTTAAATTTTCATTCTTATTTTGGGACTGTCCCTCTTCTTCTTCATCTTCTTCGTGATGATCAGCCGCTTGGCGAGTGATCGTGACGACATCTGCAGAACAAGTTGACCAATAGCCATAGGTTAGGAATATATGTATATAGTACCTACAGCAGCGGTCATAATATCGGACCAACACTATCTTTAATAGCATTCTGTTTAGTATTGTGATCAACTTTACAGATTAAAGTATAATGATTACGGGAGACTTGTTCAATGTGATAGTTAGAATATCAAAGCTATATCTGTATTCAAATATGACTTAAATTGGAAGCACATAGATTTGAAATGTCTATTATTGTAAAACAAAGTAACTTTAAGCTTTAATCGTATTTCTTTGAAATAATGCCAATAAGACCGCCACGAGCCATCTGTTCTATAATTTCGCCCCCATCTGTATAGATAGCTTTGGATTTGTGCGGCACGCTTGTTTTTCAAATCGTCTGACAATGTATGCATGGGTGTTTCTCTTTTTATTATTATTGTTGAAAAGAAACAAAAAAATCAAGCATCGCACATAAATAAAAATGAAAAACCGTTCGCAGGAATTCAATTCAACGTCACGTTCGCCTCGCGTTTCACTCGATGACTTTGTCTTTTTCCTTCAGTTTTACGTGTTTGCACTGTTGCTGTTGTTGCATTACTTTTTATAATAACAATGGGCATATATAATTCCAAATTGACTGGGCTTAATCTGTCCACAACAAAACGCAGCAACCTTGGCGAGCAGAGTGACGACAAAGTCAAATTACTAGCGATTTACAAGCGATTTGCATGCGCTTATAATCGCTAAAGATTTTATAGGTATTTTGATGACCCCTCTCAACTGTTTTGCATTGCAAATTCATAAAAAGGAAGTAGAAACTGAAAGGGGTAAACCATAAGTATGCCAATTTTTTTAATCATTTCTATCACAAACTTATTTATCTAAACTTTAGACTTTTTAAACTTGGATTTACTCTTTATAGAACCATAATTACAACTTTTAAAATCCATGTAGATGTTACAAGGCTTTGCCTTGGTCATTCGACCTACCTTAATGCACCCTTTTTGAAATGAGATACTATATTCCGCCATAAATCAAATATTTCCGGGAATACCGAGGACTGGCTTGCACATTTTGTCACATGTCTGGGCACGAACATTTAATGTTTATGTCAGCGTTTTTATGTCATCTTTTTGCCCACAGTCGTGTTTGTTTGGTGTTATCGCCGCCCGTTGCCGTTTTTTATGACTTTTTATGCAATTCGAAATTGCAGTGTGCGGTGTCAGTGCGCCTTGTGAATAGTAAAGACCCCGGCAACTGCTCCCTGCGGCAGGGTTTGTTGAACCCCAGTACCAGTGAACACCAGAAGCACGGATCAATTTGGCCACAATCGAAATGGCCATTACATTCCAACTAACGGACTTGTTTACATTCGATTTAGACGCGCTTTAAGGTCAAGACCGCAACGCATTTGCCTGCCAATTGAATTCGATCCGGCTCCCTTTGTGGACATTCGTTCCAGCTTATTTGTGTGTTTGTCTTTATTGTTATGTGTTTATCATCTACTAAACAAGCCCCGAAAGCTATGTTTATCTTGCGCTAATTCCAATTACGGCTCAAATATCCCTCCCCCTTTGCAAAACGACGATGAACGATGAAACGGCAAATGAAATGCATTTCAAAGTTGGCTAAAAGCTGGAGGCTAATAACGCCTAATGACACATTTTAGCCCGCAGCTTAAATTACTATTTAATTCCTTTGCTAAACAACTCGGAGCTCTAAGTTCATCAGAGACGGGCAATTTGCGACCGGTTCCTGAAAGCACCTCATTCGATGGGAACTTATTGTTATTGGTAATCATTGTATTTGTATAACCTATCAAAAGGCATTTCCAAGTTTTGCTCTAAGTTCGGAACGTTCGGAAACAAGATTTCTCATCATCAGTTACAATCCTGCTGATCAGTTAAGAAAATTCATTTGTAATAAGCAGTTTTATGGAGGAAGTAAGGCAAATAAGCAAATATATAAAGGGCAAAGGTATGTACAATTCGATCCCCTCGATTTATTTCAAAGCAGTGGCAATATTCATTTGACAACAACTCATTTAACCGGTCCAGTCACTTTACACATAAAATAAAACAATTTATTTTTATATTTTTTGTTTGCAACTTTTTACCCTTAATGTTTTATTTGTGCTCTTAACTTCTGAAGCCCATCAAAAGTGAACAATCGACTCAGCTAAAAAGTTAAAGCCACAAAAAGTGTTTTCCCCAATTGCAACGCTCTCTAGACACCAGGGCCAATAAAGTCGCCATGGCCATGGTCAAGTGCCACATAAAGGACGAATCCCAGAAACTTTTCCTTCGCCTACGGCCGAAACTGAGTTCCTGACCACCCTTCTCAGCCGTTTGGCACGCGCGCGGAATTTAATTTAACACAAAATTGAAGGCGGAAAAGCAGTTGGAAGAAAAAACACTTTATATGGTAATCCGGAAAATAGAATATCCGAGTCATTTACATGCGAATTGTCTCTGGCCTTTTAAATTTCAATAAAAGTCCAACTTGAAAGGTGAAAAGAAATGGCAAAGCGAATTCATTATTGACGAGATGGGAAGACCATTTCAAGGGTAAATCAATTAGTGTTGTTGAGTGGAAGTCAGGGCTGTATGTTAAAAGCTAGGAGGGGGAGGGGTAAGAGGCGACTTTTAACTTGGCCTAAACGCTGCAATTAGTTGGGAAACAAAAGAACAAAGCAATCGCAGCAGTGCATGCATAACAAACCATTACATAAGACGACAAACAAAAGGCAAGCAGCAAGTAAATAGAGACAAATTACACAAGCTCAGGCGCAGGCAGAAAAATTGAAATTGAAATCAATTTAGCGGGTTAGTGGTTCGATATTGGATAGGGGATACAGAATACGGAACACTGGATACTGTATCCGCCGAATCTGAATCTCTACATACGGCCCGACTCTTGTTGAGCACCGATGCATCGCTGACGGAGGTGGTCAGGATGGTGTCCCGATGAAATGGCACCGTAAACATCTTCAGATACCTTCTTATCCGCCGGTCGAGCTCGTTCTGGGTCTGGTCACTTTCCTGTATTCACAACTTACTTTCACAACTTTCTCACAGCTGCAGCTAGTATCACAAAATTCTATTTCGAGCCTTGTACTTTGAGTGCTTGAACGTCTATCACAAGTTTTCCATGGTTGATTACTTTTTATCACAAAACAGCTGCTTAAGAGTATTCACACCGTGCTGAGCCTGCATCACAAAGGATTATTACTTGCTTATTACTTATTTAATTTACTCATAAGAATATCGGTTAATGGCTCTTTGGAGTTATTTTATGTTTTGTTTGCTTTAAGCACTATTTATCACTGTCGTAACGAGTTGGACTATTTATTTTAGCCACCTCATTTCGATTTATAGAATATATTTCGATTTCAGTTTGACGCCCGAAGATCACGTAAATCAGCAACCTTTTACGACCGTTTGCGGTGCTCGTTTAGTGTGAAATGACCATCAGAACCCGGCAACGACTGCGAATAGAGCGTGTTCTGAGGGCCAACCGATTCTCGCGACTAACTAAAGTATTTTCGAATTTCGAACGAACTGTTGCCGATCAGCTGTTGGAGAAAAAGTATATGGTACACCATATACACACCGATATAGAAAGGGTCAAAGTACTTCTCGCTGCGCTTGGCTGGGCGATAAATCATTATAATTAAACAGATTCCCAAAGCTGCACTTGTCTCTATAGCCAATTGACCGGGCAATTGCACTAACGCCGATTTAAAGAGAATATGGTTCTCTATCTACAGCCGTATATATACTGTATATATCGATGTGTTTACAGATATTTGTTTATCCATCTATCTATATCTTGCGTCCAGCTAATTGTCGCGTTAATAGACTTTGCTTGACTTGATGCCGAGATGTTTGCAATGGCACTTTGCAACTACACGATATTTGGGACAATGAGAGCCCATTGAGTGCTTTTGTTTATTTTGAGTGGAAACTTTCGAAGATCACTTTATGTAATAGTCCATATCTGCGGGGACTCGTAAATAATCAAAAGTACCTCGATTGGACTACCTCCCTGGCCAAGACTTTTCAATTAGGCGAACAAACGGCGGATAAAACAGAATAACAGAAAGGCCAAGACGGACAAAAATAAGCAGAATTCTATATGATTTACACATGTGTACAAGTATCTCAACCTATATAGTATATATATTTTTGTTTTGCTCTTCGATTTGGCTTGCGCGTTTTAGTAACTGATTTATTTTTGTTTTCGAAACGCTCTGTTTTTTATTTGCCAATCACTTTTTATTTTCGTGTACGATAAACAAGTTTATTTTTTGCCATTTCTCTAATATTTTTTGCGTTAATTTGGTTATTGTTATCGTTGTCACACGATCCATACCCGTTCGATTATTTACTTATTTTGTTTGCCACTCTTAACTTTCTGCAGGTATTATACGATTTTTGTGGGTAACTCTCGCCGCCTCCAAGCGAAGCGCGCACGCGATTCAATTGCCGTCCGCCAACTGACGACAAGACGATTTGGATCCAATCCGAGAAGTGCGACTGGCAGTATAGCGACCTGCGCATGCGAAATCGAAGAAGATATATGCGGGTGCTACTGAGAGCCAAAGAGTGACAAGGAGAGAAAAAGAGAGAGAGAGAGAGTGGCAAATTCCGGGCATGCAGGCCGCACTGCGAATACTTCATGTGGTAAATAAGATCATAAATTACAGACGTGCATTGGGCAACCGACCATGGTAAATACAACATATGGTATGCCACGGGGATTTCAATGGGGAAATGGCAATCAACTCAGCTAAAATCGATGCCCAATCGACCAACGTCAAAGGTGTGGATGCAGAACTCAAGCAAATCGACAGAAAGGTATAGTGCAATGGGAAAATCTTTTTAATGGTTTAAGGGAATTTAAATCTCAAAATAAAACTGTTTAGAAAATATATAGATACCCTCTTAAAAGCGAGCAATTAATTTCGAATTTCGTATCAATCAAATGAGTCTCATAAATGAGTCTTTTCCTTACGAAAATATGATAATACGCATCGTATAAAGAGCAATGCAATATTTTTATACTGAATTAATTATTTGTACAAAATAATACAGAACTGATTCATAACTTATAAAAAATCAAAATGAACGAAGAAAAAATGTTTAAAGGAACTGAAAACTTTGAAGTTTAATTTTTAATACAAAGTAGAATTTACTATCGTTTGTATTTCCCAAGCTCCGTGAAAATATCAAATAATATGTTTTGTTTATTTTAAACTGGCAATTTGACTACACAGTTGCCATCTTCCATCGAGTAGGAAATGCAAATGATAAACAGAAAGTAAGGCAACACTCAATTTGGATACCCGTAACAAACTAAAACCCGACTATAAAATCAATTTGGCCAGAGCACAAAGAACCGAACCGACGAGGGCACAAAACTAAGTGGAGAGAAAAGGACCGACTCCAATCTAATCATGGTATAAAAAGCTTCTTCCTTCCCCAATGTGCGACAAATTGAATTTGTTCACCGGGCACTCTTGCCAAGTTGTGCTTCCCAAACGGAAGGAGGCAATATTTTGCATGCGATTCGAGGAAATAAAAGTGAAAGCCAATTATCTGCCGAAGAGAGCGGCATTCCAGGGGAGCGGAGGGTTTAAACGTTCAATATCGGTTTCAAAAAGTTATCCTGTGCCAAAGTCTATGGGAAAATGTCATATGTACTTTGACTGTAATCCGAAGAGCTACATATTCGAGGCCTTTTCTGTGCATTATGTGGACACTTCAAGCAGTATTCTTCGCTCTCATGGGCCTCACGATGCCATCTTCAAAGGATGCGAAATTGTCGACAGTTTGAAAGGTTGCCAACACACTCGATTAGTTTCTTGTTGGTCCAACCGAGTTGTTCAAGCGGCGATGCAGAAGAGCATGTTGATAGCCAGGACCGAAAACTGGCAGTGACACTCGCCTTGAAAGCCCATCACCCACTCACGACCATATCCCAATCCTTGTGCGTCCCGAAAGGGGGAGACAGACAATAAGCCTGGTGTTTAAACAGGCGAATGGCAGCTCTGCGCCATGCGTCATTTAGCAAAGGACCCGGCACGGATCCACCTGCTAATGATGCACACGGACATCTCGCAGGCGGAGCGGACAAAGGCTTTAAATATTTACGAGCTTATGATGCTGTTTAAGTACCGCCGAGGACCACAGGTGCTGCCGACGCCCCCGAAAGTATGCCACGCTTAGCCGACTCCTCGCAATTAGCTTTATTTTTTCAGCATTTGCGTAATGGGTCTCCCTTTTTTCAGCTCTGTCCATTGCTTTAAAAATAGAAATGATGACCAAGGGAAAGTGCGTTTATCTGAGCTCCTAATGGCTTCAATTAGTGGCTCAATCGGCGGAACGTATTCACCAGGTTGACCACAGTCGGGCAATTATGTTGCTACTCAGCTTTCCATGTTCGCTTCGCTTAACCCAGTGCAGTGCCTAATTAGAGACAGCGGTCGGCTTTAAATTTACATTGTGTTTCGAAGGAAAGTTTATTATCTTGCTAGTTGTTTTATAAGGTTAAAATTTAACCTTATGGCAATTTGAGTGGTTATATTTTCAAATGATATCGTTTAATATAATATCAATAAATCTAGATCCATTAGTAGAGACTTGTACATGCAAATGAATATTTGCCCTTACAACCTTTTTATTTAAGTTATATATAAAATCCAAAGATTCAAGGGCAGTCCATTAAAATATAGATTTATGTAACTTGAAACTGATTGGATAATTGGTCTCTAAAATGATGATTATTATAATTCGACGTAATGAACTTCATCAGAAATCTAAAACTTTGAAAAATACAACTTTATGGTTACCTAAGATATTAATGTTTGTTTAAGTTAATAAGTTAAATAAACCTATCGACGTATGAGAACTTTTTTATAGTAGTTTTTAGCTCTTATTTATTTATTCAAGCAAATAGTAGATAGATAGTAAGCATAAAGTATTCTTTAATTCATATATTTCAATAGAACAAAAACTTGTTTGTCCCATTTCAGCTCCTTTAATCTAAACTTTAATAAACGTCTCTAGCAAACACATTAATACTCTCTTAATGGCAACCTGCATTAGACTTTAACATGCCATCGAAATTTGTTAGGCGTTTAAAGCGACCGTAAAGCCGAAATGCGAACACTGACCCAGATACTCGTAAATCAAACCAGCTAGAAACTGAGTGCAGGAGGCACAACTCAATAAAACTTCTGTACGGAGCCGGCTCACACCAGCGAGGCCCACTATCAACAATCAAGCCAAGTCAACATCATGGCCGAAACGCAGGGCTTAAAACGCTTTTGACATGCAATGAGTCAACAACAGCGCTTGGGAAAAATCCTCCAATTACGCTGAAATTAAGTGGAAAAGCTCAGTGTAAAATTTAAGCAAAAAAAAAAAAAAAAATAAACAACTTTAAAATCGAACCCATTAATTTAACTTTAGTAGCATCATCAGTGATTAAAAAGTTGTCAAATTTTAGTTTGTTGTGAATTTGTTTTCGTTTCACAGTTTGGGTTTTGGCCAAGTTTTCTGCCAAAAGCTGGCATTTAATTTTTCACCCCATTGTTTTCCATCGGAGGGGCGTGACCACTTTGGAAAGCATAGAAGTGGATTTGTTTTCGCCTGTTCGGAATTAACTTTTTGCGTGTATTTGGCAGAAGGTCATGCGGAGCAGTCCCAATTTAATGGACTCCTCCACCTCGAACGGCTCCCATTCAGATGCCCTCTACTTGGTGAACTGTTTTAATTAGAAATGCAAACGGAAGTCAATTTATAGCGTGCTGGGCGTCCAACCAATACACATGCCCCATGGGCTGGGCTGAGACATTAGGATCGAACACATGCGTGATAAGGAGCCGAGGCCAGGTTGGACTAAATTTGTGGATACTATTTTCGTAGAGTTCGACGCAGGACCTATGAATGGAGTCTATTGCAGAGTCATGGATCAATATTTATCCTCAAATGAGTTCAAGATTTATAGAAAAGATTATGATTCAAGGTTATCAATTCAACGTCATATTTTTTGATTTCATATGAACTAAGTATTTAAGTTTAAAAAACTATAAAAGCTGTTTAACTTACAGAAATAAAGAGCTGGAATAAAATCAAGAAAATCAGATTATCCTAATGAGGCACAATCTCTGTCATCTTTTATGCACTTTAACCACCAGCAATTAGAAAAATGTCACATTTGTGTAGCAAAGGTAGTCGGCCGTTAAGCATCTAAATTTATTATGGTCGCCACAAAAAGCCGCAAAATCCTTTTAGGCTTTTCTGCACGTTCTGTGCAATTTAATCCGAGTAGTTTTTATACGGGGAAACTATTGTGTTGCAAGTTTTCTAAACATTTCCATATGAAAGCATTTGAAAAGGCCACAAACTGTCCGCACACACATCCATGTCGTTCGGTTCAGCTCACTTTCCCCTTAAAATAGCAGAGATTGTGAGAAAACGAAATGCCAGCGGACAGACATCTGACACAATGTCGGCTAAAACTGTCGACAACTTTTCCCATCCGTCTTCTGGTTGAGATTCGGGACTCGGTGGTCGGTGTTGGGGACATGGGCCTTAACTTACCTCCTCAACGGCCTCGCATTCGAAGAGATAGATGTGCAGCAGGGGATCCTTGGGATCCTTCAGCAAGTAGACCAGTCCGGTAATGGGACCCTGGAATTCCATGAAGTTCTGCGGCTGCTCCGCCGAGGCCTCTGCCGCCTGCTGCTGCTGCAGCTGATAAGCGGACGCCGCACTCGAAGAGAGTGAGCCGTACGATGTGGATGCGGTCAGTGTGTGGCGAAGACCGTTTCCGGTCAGCGAGTTGTTGCCGCCGCCGGCCATCGTCGAGGCGACTGCCGAGGATACTGATGCCTGGCCGGCACTCGATTTCAGCTGCAGGAAGCCGTTGCCGATGCTCTTGGCCTGCGGCTTGTGGATGATGCGGCACATGCCGACGATATGCTTCAGGGGGTGGCTAAACTGCAGCTCAAAGTCTGAGTTGTACGACTCTAGTATGCCGTGCTCAATGCCCACCGATAACTGTAAGACAAAGAAATTAAATTTTAATTGTTGAGTTTTAAAAGATGTTCCTATAAGTTATATCAGTGTATCAGGTGTGGGCTATAAGTCATCATAGAACAATATGAATATAATATCGATTAACCCATATAAAAAGTGTACATTTATCAAAAACTAATTAATTTGAATATACTCTAAGATGATTTCTTAGCTAAGAAAACTTATTGTTTAAAAATAAATACCTTCTAGGTAATAGAGGTAGTATAGGTAATGTCAAATATATATTGCCGGAAATGGCTGAAATAAATATTTTATTAGACTTAATTTCTTGCCTGAACTTAAAATAATGCAATTATTCACCATTAAAATCTAAAACTGAAAGAAATCCCTTTTGTGATTAGAGAAGGATGAGCCACGAAACAAAAAACAATGGGAAAAACTGCACGTTGTTTCATAATTTGCTAGAATGTTTCCACTACGCGAAGCAGATTAACAATATTAAATTCCTCTTAATCAGTTTACATACTTGCATGCACAAGTAGAAAGGGAGAGAGGTCTTAGAGCAGGATGGCAGGGGAGGAAGCGCAATGGTGACAACGAGGACGACGAAGACGGGGACGACAACATGACATGCCTGCCAACATGGCTGCTGCTCCATTTCCGGCGCCTGGTGCCCGTCCTCCTCATTTGCCTCCTTCCGTCGCCTGTTTTTTCTTTTTTTCTCGTTCTGTTCTTGGTTCTTGGCCCTTTTTTATGCTAACAACTAAAGCCCGGTAACTAGGGAGTGTCGACACTATGAGCCCGGTGGTTTTCTGGGGGGAGGTAGAGGGCTGGGCACGCGGAAATTGGGTTGTGCTCACTGCTGGGTGCGCCGTTGTTGTGGCTGCTAGGGCTGTAGTTGGCAGAAAAGCAGGTCGTTGTGTTTTTTAGCCCCATTGGGGCGGCATTGCTCGTTTCCCCACACGTTTCTGTTGTCAAAGGATTTGCAATAGGAATAATATAAATAAAAACCATATATCTACGTCAATTTCAGACTGCGAGAATTTGTAAATTAAAAACTTGTAATGGTAAAAATGTCTTCATACAAAACTAATTAAAGTGGAGCTTCCCGGAACCAATCCGGCACTCGAACTTTGTTATCAACCCCGCCTAATGATAACCCAGAGACTTTAATTTCGCCAACTGCAAGCTCCAAGAAAAGTACAAAACAAGCAACCTTCAGAACGGGTGAACCACTGAGGGGAGTCAGCAAATGAGGGCGTTCATTATCGCCTGGAAAGCTCCGACAAAATGAAAACTTTTTCTTCTCAAATTAAATTAAAATCAAAGTAAAGTGTTGCCCAGGTTCGAGAGTGTGTGGGCGTAAGAGTGCTCAAAAGATGGGCGTTAACTTAGCCAACTTAGAACAGAACGGAAAAGTTTTAAGCCAAGTGAGGGAAAAAACAAAAATACGATAAGTTAAACTTATTGCTCGGGGACCCTAACCTGCCCTTTGATGGTCTAAATGGATATACATTTATTGATTTTCCTAACTCTGATATTTTTGTTTTGATTCCCACGAGAAGAGCAACGCACTTAAATTGCATATTTACAAACTTAAATCAATTGGTTAGGATAGTTGGTAATACACATAATATTAGTTTCTTAATTAATATTTCTTTTTTTTCATCCTCAACTGAGCTTGTTACCTTACATTAAAGGTAAGTAAAACTTTTAAGTCTTTGAACTGTTAAGAAAGCTTGCGAAAGCACGACCAATGACTCCGCCTGGCAACCTGTAATTAGTACGGACGACTTGACTTGGGAAAAGCTAACGTTTTTCCTCCCATTTAATTTAAATTAAAAAGAAAAACCTTACATATAGGAGTCAGTCACAACGGCATGACATTTTAAATTTAATTAATTTCCTTTGACACTTGACGAAGGATCCGTGCTGTCCATCACAGACAATGTCACTCTTAATTTGTTGAGCATCGAATTAAGTACTTCGCAAAGGCTTTGTTGTCAGGTTAATTGTGATTTAAAAATAACAAAGCTTTTTTTTCGGCTCACCTTTGATCAATAATGGGTTTTAAATTATATTTATTCCACTACTTAGGAAAATATATTACAGATAACATTTTCAAAACAATTGTTTCATCAAGTCAGAAAGGACATAATGAAAATATAAAGAAGTTGACCTACTATCCTCTTTTTCTTTGTTTCCTTTGAAAAGGAAAAGCACTGAATGAGCTCATAACTTTTCTTTTTAAGTTTCCCATTCTTATTAAGTTGTCTATTCTTGTTTTCTATTTGTTTGCAAAACCACAGAGACATGTTGTGATGTGGCACACTGCGTATACGTAATCTGTTCACTTGCTGGAACAATTGACTGCTTGACCTCTTTTGGCTATTCTCTTCTCTATCTTTTTCGCGATACCTAATTGGAATCAAGCCTCATACTAGGCGCAGTCACGTTCCCATGTGAATTTACTTTCAAAGCTGCATTTGTTGTGGGATACTAGGGTGGACCACAAGAAAATAAAGGTAAGCAATCCGGTTAATTTATGGCTTATATACAAAAAAAAACAATGCATTTTAAAAAGCAGAGGTGTTGAAAAAAAGGAAATGGTTTTTATACTTAAATCATTACCTTAAACCATAAATATTTTTAAAAATATAATTAGATTTAATCTCTAATAATAATGGTCCACCCTAGGAACCTACACATTCACCTGACGTCTCTTCTACCCACTTTCGTGCACGCATATTCATTTGCTTTGAAGTGCAGTTAGCGTCATGTCAAAAACAGCTGGGTAGCGAAATTACTGTTTTTGCATTTGCCTTTGCTGTTTTTTGTTGTTGTTTGTGTCATTAGAATCGCGACGCCAGCGTCGACGTCGACGTCGCTGCCAAGAGCAGACGTCGCGTGTTATTGCCCAGTGATTTATACGTTTTAACCGTTTTTCCATTACGTTTTCATGCGGCAGCTGCTGTTTGTTGTTTCTGCCGTTGTTGCCTAATAAACTGTCTACATTTGTTCATTGCATTATTCGTTGTTTTTGTTTTTGTGGTTGTTATTATTTTATCGTTGGCGCTGTATAGCCATATAATTAGCATTAACTGCAGTTTCTGCTTTTGCCGTACTCCTGGCGTCTTAATAACGAGTTGCAACCTTGCTGAAGTATGGCCCTAAGTATTCTCGGGGTCAGTCTAACGAACTCAACTATTAAGTCTGGATTTAAATCACTCTACTTAAAGCTACATACATAGTGATTATTATGAAGGTTCCTGTAAGTGTTACGGCATTAGTTAGGAACTTTGGTTTATATAAAAATGGGAGTTTCTGTTCTGATTAAGAATATACTTCAGGCATTAGTCTCTTTCTATTTTTGGCTTATATCAATGTTACTTTTAGATATCTATTAACGGATTTCGTAAATCAAACTCCCGTAGATAACTTTAAGTTTTCTACACAATTAACTTATCTGAAGAAGATAAAGGGCTTCAGTTCACCGCCACGAGGATCACGAGGACAAGGCGGCTAGGCAGCCCACATAATCAACCAACAGGTAATTCTTCCTGTAATTCTTAATGCTGTCTTTGTCCAGCATTTTCTGCGGGGAGAAGAGTGAGTCGTAGCAGAGCTGGACAACTCCCCAAATAAACACAAACTGAAACTTGTCCAGACACATGGTCTCCTCGCCGGCGACCTTTCTACGATTAAAATAAATTGCTGACCAAGTTTAATGATAACCCATAAAAGTATGCAAAGATTTTAAATTTACGTACGTCAACTTAATAATATATTTAAATAGGGTAGCTTAGCATACTGAATTCTGGATGACATATAAACAAGCAATAAAAAACAACAATACAAGTAAACAGCACATATACAAGGATATGGAGCAGAAGACTACAGTGGACCCCAAACGTGTGGCAGCCTTCTTCCGGAGAACCACCACAGGACCTGTATGCCGTGTTCAGTCTAACTTGGATCTCGAGGCCTGGCAGCTCTCGAAGGCTTACTACACCCTCATCACGTACCTTAACGATGTGAGCTCCGAGATACAGGGAATACAGAACACCGATACCTTCCCGATCAGCCAGAACATTCTTCGGGTGACAGCCATATTCGAAAAACTGGATGCCCTGATTCAAAGCAATCCGCCAGCGCCAGTCGTCCAAGGATCTGGCTTGGATCCGGGTAACAAGAGCTTTAGGCGGTGGGCGCACAACATGCTGAGAGATATCTACCAAATGGTGGAGAAAGCGCTACCGCCCAGCAAATGCAGACATGTGAATGAGTTGGGCTGGTATTTGTCATCGTCCTTCGGCAGCTCCACCAAAATCGAGTATGGAACTGGAAATGAGCTGAACTTCCTTTTCTTCATTTGCTCCCTTTTTAAGGCGGAGATCCTAACCAGGGAGGAGGACTTGGCCGCCTCGGCTCTGGTCCTATTTGATCGGTACCTTAAGTTCGTGCGCCGTCTACAGGTCACCTACTCTGTGGTATCATCAAACTGGAATGGAGGTTACTCCCTGGATAAATTTCAGTTTGTGCCTTTTATATGGGGAGTTGCCCAGCTGTGTTACGAAGCGCCCTTCTCACCGCAGAAAATGCTGGACGAAGACACCATTGCGAAGTACAGGAAGAATTACTTGCTGATTGATTGTGTGGGACATATGGCTAACACATACATCGGCACCTTTGCCCGCCATTCCAGCCAACTTTGGTGCCTGGCCGCCTTGTCCTCGTGGACGAAGATCCATCGCGGTCTAATGTTCATGTTCACGGATGATATCCTCTTAGAATTCGATATCCTCAGTGCCCTGCGATTCGGTGAACTGATGCCCTTCGAGGAAGACAAATCTGGTCGCAAACTTGGCAACCCTCGCCTGGGAGTGATATCGCCTTTGCGTCGGCAAAAGGGAGAAAACTTACAGGATAGGGATCAGGATCAAGATATAACCTCCAAAAGCAATACTCCTTCGATCTCTAATATAGAGCTAAACGGGAACGATAATAAGAAGGCAGAAGACGACCACTTCAGCGAAGTTATGTCCAACAGCGGACTCTCCGTGGGCAGCGACTGCTCATCTCTCAGTAACGTTAGTGTCCATCTGCCCACTTGGATAGATGACGTACCAGGCGTTAGCAAGAACACGTTTAAAAATATATAGCTTTATGGTTTGTCATAAAATTATGGGTACAATTCAAAATGTAACTCTTTATTTTATCAAGGAAAATTATGTGATTACCAAGTGTCTCTCAAAATGGAGATAAGAATAACATTTTTATTATTAGTTACATAAACAATGTAACAATGTTCTCCGAGAGTCTGGTACTACTTTTGTTCTGTGTAATGGGAAATTATGTGTGTCATCGCACGAATTTCCGGGAACGACATCTGCAACATGGCAACGATGTCAAGAGACTGGCAGACATGGGTCCAAGGATCAGCAGACCACGAAACCGAGTTTCATCAAATGCAAAACAGCAGCCAACTGGAATCGAGTGGGCTGGCAATGTGGAAGTGGCCGGGTATGGGAATGCCAATGGGAATGCGGATAGGAGATGGGGGATGGGGGTGTTAAGTGTACGAGGAATATAACGCATACGCCGCATGAGCCGCAGCAGAATAACTCGAGAGCAGCGGGCTGGCGACGATGAAGTGCGAAAGCATTTATGCCACTGCAGAGGACTTCGACGGTAGGAGGTGAGGGGAGTGAGGAGACTCAAGTGACTCGACCAAAAGCGGATTACCAACGCGACTTGAGTGACTTCCCGAGCAGGAGGCGGCAAAGCAGCCAGAATGGCAACAATTGAAACGGCCGCTGCCGCTTCTTACAAAGGCGAAATGAGAAAATGGAAATGAAAATGAAACAAGCGGCGTATTGATTTTTCCTCTTCAGCCCCAGCGCTTAACTCAACTCCCCGGCGTTGTGACGTCAATGGGCCAGCACGCGCCAACATCGGAAAGGGATGGAAGTTGGGAGGCAACCGGGAGGCCCACTACCTGAAATCCTTGCTAGGTAGGCCTCATTCGTGCTATTCAAATGTATCAAAAGCGAATGCTATGGGTGAAAAAAGTGGTCATCCCCTCCATTGTTACAAGATTAAAAGTCACCCATTCAAAGTAAATATGTGTTCGGTTTGATGTTGGCCAAGTGCGTATAAAACTTGATTTATAGGTGACATTAAGCACAGGAAAGTGAAAAGTGAAACGATTTATTAAGCTGCGTTTTTATGGTTCTTGTATTCTGAAATCTCGTATAAGATTATATAGGATAAAGACTTAAAACTTAACCATAAGTATGAGTTCCAATTTCACAGTTTAATTTTTAGAGTAGAATAGTTTTAATGCCTTAGAATAAACAAAAAAACTTTAACTAATCAATTAAAGTTAGCCACAACACCTTTGAAGTTTGAACATTCTATGTTCGTCGTTCGTTCTATTAATAACATAACTCTCATAGACAATATATACATTATATTTCAGGCAGAGATAGCTTGGCTTTCAACGCTCTCCCATTAAGGATTCCAGGCAAAATCCATCAATTTTCGGCGACTAATTTCAAAACAAATTGTTACATATCAAGTGCCAAAATATTAGGTCTAGAAATTGCACAAAAATAAAGTCACTTTTCCCTCCCCAAAGCTGACAAAAGTATAATAATTGCATGACGCCGCCACAGTGGGCGCAATTTCTTTTCTGTTTTTCTTTGCTGTGGGAGGGCGTGGCGCGTAGCAGTCCATCCATCCATCCAAGAAGCTTGTTATAATTTTCATGCGCTATTTAACATAATAAAGCAATAAGCCGCCACACAACACTGAAGAGCGAAAGAGGAGCCAGAGCTCTGGCAAACATTTTATTTATGCCACTCGCAGCTGTCTCCTTCGCTCCGGGTGCGTGTTTGTTTTGTGTCAACTTAAATGCAAAAATAAAGAGAGGGAAAAAACTAACAACTATAATAAACAAGTGTGCTGGCTTAAGTAAATATTTAAATAAGAAAATATGAAGGGAACTACGGTCTGTTCCGGTCTCCTCCGAACCGCGACTAGTGGCGGCCTTATGGAGTACGGATGCTAAGTGGATTACGAGAGCGTGGATAAAGTGTCACAGGGCTTGAACTAATGGCTTGTGAAACTGATATGCATGGAGGATGGAAAATGGGCAAGCGGCAGGTTAATGCGCAACTTGGTGACGCACTATCAATTTTATATTCAGCTTCTAGTACCTATGATTAAATACCATTCAACTCTAAGGACTCTTCCAAAAACAGAGTCATTACTACCGAGGAATAAACTTTTAATTTTTAGATATTTTTTATTTCAAAAGAACTTATATTATGCAAGTGTTACATTGAAATTTTCTCTCTCAATTAACTTTGTTTAATTTAATTTACCATGTTAAGCCGAAAGCAATCAATCTTTTACTTCATAAATAAGCCATATCTGTTTATCACCTCTAAATTGATATTACAGAAAATCCATAAGAGTTTTGGGAATCAGATATTTATTTAATGGTTCCCTTAAGTATTAAAAATAATAATGTACAAGAATAAGTAAACCAGTGCTATTCCCTCTTGAATCTCAGGAAATCCAAGCTTAACCAAGTATACTAGCACAAAACTCTCTGTGCAGATTAAAGTCAAGTATTTTTTTGTGTTGAAGTGATTGCGAAAGGTTCTTGAGGGCAGTCGAGCCCTCGAGGTACATTCAATGAGCATCAACAACAATTGCCAGAGGCAGGTGTGATTCCCTCTTAGATCCTTTGGGGCATGGTCACAGGCACGTAGAAAGGATTCGTTTTAATGCGAGACCGACCACCTGGGCTGTGCAGCAGCAACTGAAAGAGGACACACACGAAAACTACACCAAAATGGGAAAATAAAAGGTGTTCCTGGCCGGGCCCCAAAAAGTGTTTGATTAGGATTCATATTCTACACAGTGGAAAATATAGCAAAAATATAATTCCACTATTTGAATATAATGAATATATTATAAAAAGTTCCCCCAAACTGAAATATATCGTGGATTTTCCAAACAAATTCGCTTTTCTTTGACCAGAGATTTCAAGAAAAAGATTTTCAGACTCTACGGTTACAACAGTTCATTATCAAGTCAAATACTATCTCAAATATACCGAAAATGACTTTCAGTTTTCGAACCTTCTTTCCATCATAAAATCTCTGTCCACACATTGCCCAAAGGAAACACCACTGGAAGGAAGGTCATTCAGACTCGCTCACACGCGCCCAGAGCGCTGATGACTGGCTAATTGCGGACTTTGCTAAAATTAATTTCTCAGCTTCTAATAATATTACCCAAAGGGGTAGAGGGTGCGTCAAGTTGTTGTGGCACGTGTTCCACGCGGCGGTTGCGTAATCTTTTTGGGTTACATTTGCTGGACTGTGGTATCCCTCAATTTGTTTTAGGCCTCACAGTTGTTCCTTTCCTCCAGAGTTTGTAATCGGTTATCTGGGTTCTATTTATAGGACCGAAACGCCCGATGAACGTCTGCCGATGGGTCACTAATCGCAGTAATTATCCTTTATGGAGCACAAACTTATTAATTAAATTTCGTTCGCTATTTTGCCAGCATCTCACTTGGCACATAATTGATTTACCTAGCCGTAATAATGGCAAATTGCTTTTAATTGTTTCGCCAAAGGCGGGTAAAATATATGAGGAGGAAGCCTGTCATGTGCGATCTGGATATTGCATTCCGTGTTTGATTGGTTTAACAAGAAACGTTTTTGTCTGGCGGGGGTCAGGTCGGGTGGGACTTAAAGTCAAATTAAATGCAATCTTTGCTGGTAAATAGAGTACTGTGTTGTTATCGAGAAATAAAATGATTTAATAACGAACTCTTTTTGGAGACATATATGTCTTCGGAAGGATACAAATTCTGAGCTGCACTGTAGATATAATTATATGATTAAAAAGCTAAGACTTTAGTAAGGGTGCCTTTTTGAAACCAGAAAATACAACGTAGTAATCGCCTAAAAATAACTTTAACTGTTAAAAGCAAAGGGAATTGTAATTAATGTAAAACGAATGGATATTTTTACCCGTTACAAGCAAACATATTAGTTAAGAAGTATACCGTTCTTTTTTTATATCATTAAAGCTTAAGGGATTTTAAATATATAAACTCGATTTTAAGGCAAAGGATATCGTAGAAAACTAATAATTGGGAAAACCGAAGATTTAAGTTTGTTGTTATTATTTGTACTTATAATATTTTGGTTTATTTTGGAACTAAAAGGTCAAAATATACATCTGACTTAATGCAAGTTACTAGTTTTAAACTATTTAACTAAATTCTTTAAATTTATTGCTTTTGAATCAAGTTCTTTTAAAAACATCTTAAGCTTACACTATTTAAAGTTTACTAACCCTAAAAAGTCATTAATAGTTAAATTACTTTTAAAATGTATTTCCTTAAAAGATTTACCTTTGTGTAACTCTCCGTAGACCTAATGTCGTTGATGGTCCATGGCAACATGGACGCGGAGTAGCGCGGATCGACGGATGCACTGCCGCGATAAGTCAGCGAGACGAGGCGCGTTTTCATCTTCACTTTGTTTTAAAGATGTTTATGATTTTAATTTGATTTATTTTTCTGTACTTCCACCGTACGATAAACTGTTAAAATTGCAGGCCAAATTGAGTTGCGGGCCATTTATTTACTTTGCATTTTATTTGCCGTTTTGCAAATTGCTTTTTAATTGTTTTTGTATATGTTTTTTCTGTAGCGTGCTGTAGTGCAGAATCGAAATCAATATTTAATGGACATGCGGCGAGGGCGACCGCGTTTTCACATTCGCAGGGTAAAGGGAGTTTCTGATGGAATTCGGAGTTCGTGAGCTGAATGAGTCACCCGAGAAAGGGCGGAAAATGTGGGTGGATAGTGCTGAAAATTTGGAAAGGGGATATCGGGGTGCTGTAGCGGACAATGACCACCTGACTGCGCTTCCTGCGGGAAGGTCTCGCAGAGCATCCAAGGAATTACTATCAATATTGATTTTTATTCGCAGCCATTTTCCGTCTTTGTTTTTCACATATTCATGGCTCACACATTCGCATATACAGTGGGCTCTCGACAGAGAATGCAGTACTAAGGGAAATAGATGTTAACTAAGAATTATGTAAAGGTGAAATAAACTAGTAACTCACGGAACTGATAAATATCTGTTAATTAATCTCAAAAGAATTTATATAGGTTTTCAAGAGTACAAAAAATGTTTTCTAACTACAAACTTAGATTGTTAATTCCAATCTATTTATTCATATTATTAGTGAAATAATAAAAACAAGTAGAAACCATAAGAACTAAGAACATGTAGTAACACCCTTGGATTAAATTATTCTCTGTATCGAGAGGGCACTGTATATTTTTTGTTTTTTGCTTTGGCATAAGGAAGGATGAACAGAGGGGGCAGGAAGGGGAAAGGAAAAGGGGAGGAAGAGGACGAGCCACCACCAGACAGACGGAAAAATAGAGACGGCAGTCACCCCAATGTCGGAATTTACTTTTGCACAAACTTTACACTTTTTACTTTCTACTTTCTAAGGTTTCCACTACCTTTTCGCCGCCCCTCGCCACACACACTTGCACACACTCTCACTCGCCGGAACACTTACGATTTGCAACTTAGTACTGTTTTTGCTATTTGTGCAACCGAAAACACGTTGAAATGCCACCGAATTCCGCTGAGCACTGAAAGTCCTACCACGGCTCCAAATTCGCGACGGCCCAGCATTTCTATATGTCTCGTCCTTCGTCCTGGCGCCCGATAAGCTGCGCTTGCTGCGCAGGCGCGTGCCTGTCAGCCAACTGGGTTGTAAACAAAAGCGACGGCGTTATTTCCATTGTTGTTTCTTAGGACATTGTTAGTTCAACTTTATAAAAATAACTTTCCATTTGCGATTTCGTTTTGTCGCGGTCGAAAATCAAACAAATGCGCGTCTTGTCATTCCGATTCGCCAAACAGCTGATGTGCTTCTTGCTCTTCTCAGACTGTCATTCACAGGGAAGCAGTGTTGCAAAGCGATGGGTACAGTATTGTTGAGTATGCACTAAAAAAAAGTTGTATCTAATTTGTATACAATTTAAAACTGTTGTCCTTTAAGATAAGAAGTTGACTTTTATGTGGGAAATTAAAATAATTTATATATAATTTATATATACATAGTTTTAAATCGAGAAAACAAACTAGTTTCAATACAACTCTTTTTAATTTAATTAAAGTTTACAAAGTTGTATATAAAAATAAGACCGTTTGATTACACGGGCTTAGGACAGCAGTGTTACCAGATAACTTTGCCAAATTCTTTTAGATCATTTATCTTTGCTCGAAAGCACAATCGTAATTTGTTTCACACTTCGCCATCTGGTAACACTGCATTGTCTAGGCATTCAAAATTCGATCGCGACGAGCAACAGGTGTGTTTTCTGATTCCCGTCCGTGTTGTTTCCCCAGCTTGGCGCCCTAAGAAATCACAAGGGGCAAAGCAAAACCCATAGATATATCGTGTGTGGTGTGTGACTAGACTTTCACTACGGGTCAATTCAGAGATCGGAATCCCAGGCGTCGCTAGTCTTTAATTAAGGCGCTTCGCACGCGTTGTCGCCGTTGTTTTAGCTCCATTTCAGCTGCTTTGGCTGCTTTAGTTGTTTAGTTGTTTTGGCCATGTAGATGAGGCTCTGCGAACGTGTTTACGATCTTCTGGAGTTCGGGCTGTGTGAGTTTGAGCTGGGATTTGGATGTGAGTTTCGCGTTTTCGCACTCGGAACTTCTTTTCGTTCATTTCTCACCGAGAAGACACAATCGGATTGTGTGTTGTTTTTCAGTTTAGTGGCCGTAAGGGTCGTAAAAGTGCTATGAAAAATATATGGCAAAAAATAAAAAATAGAAAGAAGCAGAGGGCGACACTGTGCGAGGTACCGTTAGTGCGCGAGTGACTGTTTAAGCATAATTTAAATAATGAGGAATTCGCGCTCGTAATTGATTTAAGTAGCGCTCGGCATTTGCATAATTTTCCCCATACAGTGTGCACCACATATATGTATGTAAATGCTTGGAAAATCCGCTTTTCCGCAGTAGCAGCAAAAGCAGACGCAACAGCAACAAGTGCAAATGTGTAGGTGTGTGCACCAGCGCATGTGGTTGCGTGCAACTGTGTTGGTGTGCCTGTGATGTGAACTTAAATGGACAAGTTAGAATCCACATTCCACAACAATGGCCAAGAAAACAAACGGCGGACGATCTATTAAATCTGTTAGTTCCTTGGGCAGAATTCAAAATAATTGCACTGCAGCTGTGGAAATTGATGTGCTGTACTTTATTCGTAATCTGTTCTGCTACTTGGGCTCAGCCTCAGCCGGATGTGATTGTTGTTGTTTTTAACCTATAAACATATAATATGAAATACATTTATCTTGCCAAAGAATTAATAAAACTGATCATTTCTGTCTAATATATGTAACAGTAACAGGTTCATTTTGAACCTTACTGTAAGGTCTTATCTCTAAAATATTTCATATAATAAGTCATTTTGAATGTATTCAAAATACAACTTTAAAGGCAACACTGTTCTAAAACTTACAAAATTTTATTCTTGTAATAGCTTTGTATATATTACTTTTAGGTCAATAATTTGAAGATCACGATTTTTTTTAGTGCACACACATGGCTATTGAACTAAATCTATACCGGTGGCCTTAATTATCATAACAATGAACTAAAAAAAAAAAAAACGAAAATAGCATGAACCTTTTAGAAGAAGCTGGGGAAACAGAGTCGCGGCATAATTAGAACGAGCGAAAGGTTGCACAGTGGGTTAAAGGTGAATTTTGAGGAAAAAAAAGGGGAATAAACAAGTTATAGAAAATGGAAAATACAAATCCTATGTTACCTGTCCGATTACGGTGAAATGCCGACTGCGTTGAAAGACGTGAAGAATTCATGCTGAGAATTAATTATTGTTGGAAATGTAACCTTGGGGAGAGATCCAAATATTTGGGTCATTAAAAGATTTAAACATCATGAATTTGTTAAAACCCTCAAGAGAATTAATAATTTAAGGTTTTATAGGAATTTATGAAATACACGACATTTAGTTATTTTGTTTCCATTTGGCGTATTTACTTTCAACAACTTACTAGGCCTTAGTTAATAAATATTCAAACAAATAACATCAACACTTTATGAGCCACTTTTTCTTATTCTTCTGAAGCTAAGATGTATCATTTATATTTCGAGTTCATTCCAAGTTGATAGTAAGGCTTAATATTAATTTTATGGGACACATAACTTTAGGTCAATTTTGAATCAACTAATTTGACTACGAAACGAATAACTCATTTCCAAACACAATGTAAAAAAGTGGGTTTAGCGTTTGGTCAGGTATATTAACACTCCAGTTCTATTCTTAACCCACGTTTGCCACGCCGTCCGCCCACGGATCCGCAGAAAGCAACTGTAAACAGGGGAAAGGCCAGAAGAAAGAACACCATATTCAAAGAATTCATAAGCACGCGCTAATGCGAATACTAATACCATGTACGCTCCATCTCGCTTCCACTGTCCAGTGACCACTATCCAGTGACCATTATCCAGTGACCACTATCCACTGGCCCCTGTCTTTCTACCTGAACCCCTCCCCCATTCCAGGTGCCCACACCTGTTACCTGTGCGTAAGGTGTGTGGAAGCACCTGCTGTTGAACAACGTTACCGTGCGTGCTCGGGCGTTCGGGTTGCGTCTTATTAGAAGCCGCATTCGGTGGCCCCGGGTCCAGTCAGGAAAAATAAGAAAAAAGCCAATAAAAAACATAGTTGGGCAAAAGAAACGAGAAAAAACAGTGCTGAAAACCGGTTAATGTGAAAATGAAAGAAAACTTTTTGTATTTACAGTCAAACTTCCACAACTCGAACTCTGCGAGACGAACTTCTGCATTTGAAATTAATTATTGAATATGAAAATCTTAGAAATTTATATATACTAATATTTGAGTTTTAATAATTAAAAATTTTTAATTAAATAAAAATGATATTTAGTCTTTGGCTTCAATAGCATACTGTAAAGGCGTTTGCTTAGACAGTATTCCAACCTAAACAATCTAAATACATACATATATACAATATAGTTTTTCCAAAATAAAAGTAAATAAATTACAATTTCTCTTTGGCAAATTTAAATTCGAGTTAAAGAAGTTTGACTGTATAATTTGTCAAATCCTAAGGCTGATGTCGCTGAAGTGTTAGTTTTTCTTTTTTTCACAGTTCGAATTTGGTGAAATCAATGCGTAGAAAGTGAATCGAGGCTTACGCAAAGTTGGGGGAAAAGTGAAAAGCTGCGGAAAACTTGGCTGACCAAATAATTATATTTGGACACACCTGCATTCGACTGTTTGAAATCGCGTGCTCCACCCGAATTGCTTGCCCAGGAGCTGGAGCTGGAGCCAGAGCCACGCATCACACCTGGGGAAGCGGCGGCCCACCTGCCGGTTTAGATGCGTCTAATCCAAACAGCAACCGGCGGTGCTGCTGCGACCGTTCTGCAGACCCACTCCCAGTCGCAGTACAACTACACCAGCATGCGTGAAGATGATATCGAGCTGGCCATTAAAGTGGTAAGTTGCCCAGCCGGCTGCGCGAATCTCTTCCATTCGTATGATGAATGACTGAAATAGGTGCACAGGAAAAAAACAGTTTGATTTAACTTTAATTTAAAACCTAAGATGAATTCAACAATACCTTATCTAAGATTTGGTTGTAGATCCCACCAAAAAATAATTCTAGTAAATTACTTGTGCTTATAAAATATCAAACATAATTTTTATTATACATTTACATATACATTTCAATTGTTCATTTCACATTTTCTTCCTGTGTGTATTTCCATCTCAAATGGCACCTGAGAGATCAGATCCGATTGCCATGCCCGTTGTTAATGGCAAAACTGCATGGATTAAGATTCTAGTTCAATTAGGGTTTCTTCCTATCTGCGCAAAGTTGTTTCTAATGGGTTTTCTGGAATTGTTTCGAATTGATTTCCAATCACATGTCTCTACAGACAAGCCAAATTTCATTGAAATTTACGCTCTTAATTAACTAAAACGGCTAACCGTTTTAAATGTCCAAAAGAAAGCAAATAAATATTTGAACAGTTAATTTTCCCGTCTTTGGTGAACAAAATTATATATTTTTATTCACTAATCACGAATTGCATTCCTGACTTTCTTTTTTCAACTTTAAATTTTAAATTTATGGTTAAAGTAAAAATTGTCGATCTAAATGCTTATTTAAAATCTTTTAAACAGGTCATTGTCGGAAATGGTGGCGTTGGCAAATCCTCGATGATTCAGCGCTACTGCAAGGGCATATTCACCAAGGACTATAAGAAGACGATTGGCGTGGACTTCCTAGAGCGCCAGATCGAAATTGACGGCGAGGATGTGCGCATCATGTTGTGGGACACCGCCGGCCAGGAGGAGTTCGACTGCATCACAAAAGCCTACTATAGAGGCGCCCAGGCTTCAGTGCTGGTCTTCTCGACGACGGACCGCGCGTCCTTTGATGCGATCAAGGATTGGAAACGCAAGGTGGAAAACGAATGCAACGAGATACCCACAGTGATTGTCCAGAACAAGATTGATCTTATTGAGCAGGCAGTGGTTACCGCTGACGAAGTGGAAACGCTTGCCAAGCTGCTCAATTGCCGGCTGATTCGCACTTCCGTCAAGGAGGATATCAATGTGGCGTCTGTGTTTCGCTACCTGGCCACCAAATGCCATCAGCTGATGACCCAGAGCTACGACCAGGCCGCCGGAAACCAGCAAAACTCCAGTCATCCGCCCTACAGCAGCACACCCACGATTAGCGCATTTAGTCCAACCTTCACGAAGTCCAGCAGCGGCACTATTGTCCTCCGTCCAGCAAAGAAAGGTCATGGTTCCAGCGTGGCTCGGAAGCGTAAAATAGTGCTCAAGAAGTGCGGAATATTGTGAGGAGTTGTCGGATTACCTAGATGGATGGCTGGGCAGATTCGGCTGGCAATTAATAACTGGAGCATATTTAACGCTTAATTATTTTGAAGCCTAATGAAGTCGTAGCCGGGTGGCCAGCCAACCGTTAGATGCAACCACAGCCATTCACTAGTCGTGCACAGACTCCGCGTGATGTGGTTCAGACATGCTTACAAAGCAGCAAAGATAATCGGAGGCAACAAAGTGGATCTTCGGAGCATACTACGAATAGGAGATACCCTTGCAGAGTCACAGAGAAACTGATTTAACTAAAACTAAACAAAATATTTATTATTATGTTTGATCGCAGTCTTTTTCCATAATCAGCTCTTGGTCCTGATCCGATTTCTCAAACAATTGTCTCAATTTAAATTTACTAAAAATACAGCAACAAGGTCATCTGATTTTGATTCCATGTTCAATATTTCAAGTTTAAATCATTATGTTCTCCCGATCGATCTATCTTGAACATTAAACATACAAAAAAGATAGGATAGGATCGTACCGTTGTAAGTAATACAAGAATAGTTTTAACATGTTCTTAACTTTAATTTGTAATATTTTAACAAGAATCAAAATACTCATGATTGAAATATGAACATAATACAGATCCCAAGTACCTAACTGGCTCTACAAGTCAAAGACCAAAATAATACCACCCGATCTGCAAGGGTATATATGAATTCTCAAAACCACAGACAATATGCACAAGCACTGGTAGTTTCTCAAAAAATTGCCCCAATTAGTTATAGATATGAAATCAAATTTGTATGTATTATGCCCACTTTTCTATAACGGAGACTGAAGCAGCATTGCCTTTATATCGGATATGTATATAAAATGTTAGCATGGGCATAAGCTTGCCTAACCAAGCACCATTAAAAGCCTATTTATCACGCTAACCCTGCCCAGATATCCATGTGAAATCCCTTCGCCAATTTGCTTTGGCCAAATGTGCAATTAATTATTCAGCTTATATAATTATTAACTAATTGCAAGTCATGTCAAAGCGCAATTTGACTCGATCCTATGTAGACCGATGTTCACATTCTATGCAAAAATCTGTAGTAACACGTTAAACATTTATGTAAGCCGAATATGAGAGTATGAATAAATAATCGTAAGCCTATTAATATTATTGTATCTATAATTGTAATGATTCATTAAAATATTCACCTAATAAATTATTTTGTGTAAATTAACTTTTTCATTTTTTATTTAATTATTTCTAAATAAGATAAGCAAAGGGATCAAGAAGAATAATGAAAACGTTATAAAACGTCAGTGATTCGGCACAGTTGTCTTCCTTAATTCCCTTAAAACTTATTACGCAATAAAACAGCAGTTATAGTTTTGAAATGTTTACCATTTTTTATTTGATTTTTGATTTTACACTTTTTTTGTAAGCTTGACAATTTTGCAATCCGCATTTGTTACACCATCGTTTACACGTTTTCTCATTTAAATTGTTTAAAGTATTTTTAAATATTATTTTTTGTTTTCTCTATATTTACACCTCGCGTTAAAAAATCGTCGCTTTATAACGCAAAAATCATTAAATGTGTATATATCTATTTTGTTTTTGTAATTTTCAAGTGTTTCCTTGTTATTAATAAAGGCATAAATAACTATTCGTCGATTTCCGTTCTTATTTATTTACACAAAGTCGAAAAATCAAAATATCTTAGATATAGATATAGGAGAGAGAGTAGAAAGTTTGATTTTCGGGGGAGGAAGAGAGTGGTGTAAGCTGAGCATAAAACTGTGTTTTTTGCAGGCTGAGCCCGTAAGATTGTATTTGTTGTGTGTTTGTGTGAGGGTGGGTGTGTGTGCAAACTCTTTGTGTTCTAGTCTTTTAAAAATGCCTATAAAAAATATAATTTTATTTTCTTCATATCAATTCTACTCGCTACGAAACTAACGTGACTCGGAAATTATTCTCTTGGCACTAAAATAAGCAAATTATAACTTTAAACCGAAAACTACCAATGTAAATATTTTGATTATAAGGTAAATTTGTTAAAGTACATTATTTTTATTTGAAATAAAAATTTTGAAAATCCTAGCTTGTGTTAGTGTCTCGGTGTGGTTGTGTTTGAAGGGGTAAGGTCCGCATTCAAATTTGTTAAGATTATATCATTATGTAGACATAGACTACATTAGAACATTTGTTTCAGTTTCTTTTTGAATATATATTCTGCACTTGGTAAACTTTAGATTAGTTAAGTATATAACTTTTCACTTTGCTGTTGCTGTTGCTTTTGTTGGTTGTGGTTGTGTTTGTGGTTCTATTTGTTGGTTGGTATTCGTGTTTTGTGTCTGCCCTGTGGCTTATTTTTATGGGGCTTTGTTTGTTGTTTTTGCTGCGGTTCCTACATAGAGTAAAAGATTTAGCCTAGATACACACTCCATTTATGTATATAAGTAGTTATATGTAACTCCCAAATATCGTATACTACTCGGAAATGGGAAAATCATCGGCATCGCCATCATCCTTGCCTTCCAGCGATCGGTACTCGTCGGAGTCCTCGCTTATGGCCGCTGTTCCAATAGACATTGGTAACATGGGTGCTGTGCTGATAATCGGCTCCGCACTGATGCTGGCCAGGATGCTGGCACTTGTGTTGGTGGTTACAGTCGATTCTGTCGGGAGATTGGGGGGCACATAGATGGTGATGGTTTCCGGTTCTGGATTTTCCGGTTGGATTGTTTGATTTGGACTGGTTTCGGCCACAGGCGCTGCACTCTCCACATCAACGTGTTGCCCTGGCTCCTGTCGCTGTTGATGTGGTTGTTGCGTTAAGGGTTGTGTTATTATATCAGCAGAGGCCAAGAGTAGATCCAATTTAAGTTTACTCGATGCCGTTGGCTGCTCTGTTATCACAGACTGTGCTTGAGTTGCTGCCGTTGCTGCAGTTTTAGTCGACGCTCCCACCACCGCTGATGCAGCAGTTGTGGTTGTTGTTGTTAATGCTGCTGCTGTCGTTATGGATGTTGCAATAGTAGCTGTTATTGCCGACACTGAGCCGCCAGCAGCATGCAACTCATCCTCCTCGCTGACACTTATGTAGCGACACCGCTCGCTAAGCAGTGAAGGCGACTCGTCATCCTCCTCATTCACGCTCGTAATGCTCACCGTGCGCTGCTTGAAGCTCTGGTAGACACTGCTGCTGCTGGGAGCATCAATAACATCTCTGGGCGATGCAATGGCTGCGGCGACGGATGAGCTGGCTAAAAATAAAAAACATAAGTTCTTTTTTTTGCAGATTCTTCATAGTTCATTATAACGATTAGTCTTGAAATGAACAGGAACATTGGATTTCCTTATTTCCAATCAAACAAACAGATCAAAGCATGAACAAGTGTTTCGAAATTTGGAAGCGTTAACCACTGCTCAAACTGCTACTTACACTCTAAACGCTCTCTCCGCGAAGCGTTTCGAGAGGGCAACGGAGCCAGTTTGATGCGGTAGAACTTTGAGCCCCTGCTGACGCGGTAACGATTGTCATCCTGTGTTAAAGAAGTCACATTGGTAAGTAGTCACGCCAGAAATCATATTAATATACACTCACCTTTCGCGCCTGGCAGTACTCTTTGTCTATGACCCGGCCTATGGCGTAGTAGGGCAGCGGGATTTGGTTGAGTTCCACAACTGCCAAGGAGGGTTCCAGTGCCGGAGTGGGTGTAGCCGGAGCCGTCAACTGCAGACCAGCCAGGCTGTCAGCGTGGACAAAGTACAGAGTCAGCGAGTCCTGGACGACCATAAATTGCGCATGACGCATGCTCCAAACCACGAACACGAGATCACCCCGTGCACAGCCCTCCAAAGCTATGGACCGGTGACTGGAACTCACGCCGGACTTGGAACGGGCCACGGATCCACCCATATTCAAATCGTAGGCAGAGCTATGGGCGGAAAAGCTTAGTGTTAGCATTCGTCTAACCGGAAAGTCAAACAAATTAAAAATTATAAAAAAATAAAAATAAAATAATAAAATTAACAAACTAAAAACCATTTAAAAAAATAAAAATAAAATAATAAAATTAACAAACTAAAAACCATTTTCCTAAACATTAAGAAGTATTTACTATTTTAAGTTATTAAGATTGTTTGGCCCTTAAATAGTTAAGTGCATCCTTACCTTCTCATAGCTGCCACACTGGTCTCCATCTCCTGACGGCGGATCTTCTCCTGACTGAGCTCCTCCTCCAGCCGGCATTTGTCCTTGTTTAGATAGTCAATTTTCTCTTTAAGCCAGCTATTACCATCCTCGTTGGTGATCATCTCCAGTCGGGTTTTCAGCTGGTAAGATTCCTGGGTGAGGATCTTGTTCTGCTCTCGCAGCTGCTCCAGCTGTCGCTCCTTGTCAGCCAGCATGTCTTTTAATATGCCCACGTTGGCCATCACAGATTCAGAGTTCAGGGGCAAGAGACGTGACTGCCACAGCGATCGCTCCGAATCAACGGCCTCGCTAATGGCACGCTCCCTTTGGGCTAGCAGCTCCTGACGCTGCTGGGCCAGAAGATGGTCGATATCCACCCCAGCGTTTGCACTGGCCACGCTGGCACTGCTTGTAGGTCGCTCTAGTTTCTCAAGGCTGCTGTCCGACGGCGAACGTTCCATGGAGGTCATCAGTTTAAACCTGCATCGGAGGGACTCCAACTCTGTTTTGTGCTCATGAATAAGCTGCTCCCGTGCCTGGGCCACTGCCGCCTGTTTCTCTTGTTCCGCTAGCTGCAGTTTTAAGCGCATCTCTTCCAGCTGCTCCTGGGATTTTTGCTCGCGTTCCGTAAATTCCATTCTTAGAACATTACACTTATCACGCAAAAGATGGAGCTCGGACTGTAGCTCATCTTGGTAATTAGCAAATTCACTACGAAAGATGTCCACATTCGAGCGAGCTTCGGCGAGGCAAGCTCGTGCCAACTTAGACATATTTTCCATAACGCTACATATCCTCTGGTGACTGCCAGCATTCTCATCGGTCAGAGTGCCAGCACTTAGCATGAGCAGATCCTCAGTGGCAGTGCCCTGCGCTACCTGCTCTACCAAACTAGCGGAGGTTGATGTAGCCACACATTTTGACGTGGTACTGACCTTTTCAAACTCCGTTTCCGTATCGGTTTCGCAATCGGAGGCTGCTGTCTGCCCTTGCAGTTCAGCCAATCGCGGAGCCAACAGTGGGGGGTCCGACTCCTGATCATGGTCCGCTTCTTTGCCCGACCGGAAAACGAAAAAGTCTATCACAGGCTTCATGTCGGGCAACTGCAGCTGTTCCGCCAATTCTGGCAATTGCGAGGACAGGAGCTCCATATCTGATCGACTCAAAGGGGGCAAACGTGTATCAAAGTTTAAGGGGTGCTCATTCGCAAAAGCTGGAGGCATGTCTCCCATTCCAGGAAACAGAATATTAAGAAAGTGGCCTTCAAAGCTTGCATTGAACTCCCTCCTTCTGCGCAATTCCTCGCTGTGGATGCGATCGAAATCCCCGGAAAGGCGAGTTGCCCACTGTCGGAACTCATCCGAAAATATCCTCCTACGCACCACTTCTGCTACGGCGGCCACATAAGTCCTCGGGGCCCGATGGATCTGCTCGATAATACTTAAGTGCCGTTCGGCTCGCCGTAAGCATCGGTGATTAAAGAGCAGCCGATTATCAAACTCACTCATCCCATTTTCGATAAACACAATCCGACGCAGACGTGTGTGCAGATTCCAGCCGAGCTCGTCCTTAGAGTTGGCTATGCAGCGGCAGTACTCGCGTATCTTTGTATGAGTCTCCAGCATCACCTGTAGCTGTGAGCGATGCGAGAGGCAGAGGTCCGGCAGGACGGAGTTATCGCGCAGATTTTGCGCCCGCGCCTCGTTCTGCTGCAGGGCAAGAGCCTGCTCCTTTTGCTCCTTTACCATATCCTTGATCCGGAACTTAAACTCCTCCAGCTTGCAGAGACGGTCGCCGAGACCCTTAATCTCCTTAACATCGCCCTGGTTTGCCATCTTAATAATCTCTTTGACTTCCTTCTTCAGCTTTTCATAGATATCCGCGCTGAAGGTGTCCAGTCCCTGGATGCACTCGTCCGACATAAGTTGCAGGGCACTGTGGTTACCCTTGGAGCTAATCCACTGCCGTAGGTTAAGGTTGTGGCGACGTGCCAGAGAGCTGCTGCTGGTCGAGGTTTGAGATACGCGCTCCTGCTGGTCACCTGACTCCGTTTCGTCCTCATCGCCCATTTTAAGCTTCTTATTGGGGGAGTCTGCTTGTGAGGACTCGGTGAGACCCTGATGCTGCTGCGCCGCCTGTTGCTGGGCGGTAAACACATCGTCGTTCTCCAGCAGTTCGTCAAATCCATGGAAATCGGCTTCGGCGAGTGACATTAGGCCGGGAAGTATGGGAATCCTGCCCAGCTGATTGAGATCATCGGCAAAGTTGCGCAACAACTCCAAATAATTCTCGCGCTTTTGAAGGTGCCGCTCGAATGAGGAGCAGAAATTGTGGAAACGCTCGCGAAACTCGTTTGTTAGATCCTCCATATTGGCCACCACCGCCGACCAGCCCTGCTGCTGGAGGTGCTGCTCGTGGACCAAGCGCTCGCACACATCTTCTTCCTTTCTGGCCAGCTCTCGCATAAGCTGTGCCAACTGCGCCCGCTGACGCACCGTCTCTAGAGCCGGTGGCAACCGGTGGCTTTCCTCCACTTGCCGACGGAGCTCGGCGTCGGCATCTGAGTTTGATATCGTGGGCGCCGGGCGCTCGTCCCCTGTGAGGAACATGTAGATGGGATTTGTGTCCGTGCCAGCCGAGTAGCACGACACCTGGGTTGAGTGCGTCAGCATTTCGCCGCCGCTCACCAGCAGCACAATGTTTGCAGCTGGTATATTGTGCAGCTTTTGGATTGTTTCCTTCAAGTGTTCCACCGACTGCAGGGCAACGTTCATATCAAAGCTCAGCATGCGGCCGACGTCTACATGGAACACGTACAGCATCATGGATCCGTTGGTGTTCCCTCAGTGCCCTTAACTCTACTACCGCTTCCTGGAGGGGAACCTCCCGCTCCTTGCTCTCCGACGCCCGCTCCTCCTCCTCCTCCTTTTGATCCTGTCGTCTCACTTATGATTTGGCAGTGCTTCAGACGATTTTATAGTGTTCCCGCATCGGTATGTATGGTTGTATTAGTGTTTCTGAGTGTTAAGCTGGAACCTACAAGAAAAGAGGCAAAGAGAATGGATAAGTAAACTAATGTTGACTGAGAATTGTTTTATCATATGGAGTAAAATGTATCTGTAATCAGATCAATAAATTTTACTTATGCAAACCAGTTAAGCATTTTTCCTTCACAATTTTCTAGTATGAACTAAAAAACTAAATAAAAAAACTCAAAATAAAAGGACCTCTATTATGACATGGGTTTATATAGATAAGAGAAGAAAATATTTCGTAAACATTGTGAAAAAAATCTGTCATGTATTTATTAAAAACAAAGAACGTGTATATGCATATTTATAAAGATTGATTCCAAGCCATTTGAAGGCAGCACTGTATGTGAAATTCAATCGAACTTTTAAATCCACTAGTAATGTGCGAAATAGATAGATTAGCTTAGCTATTTTTAAGCCATTGAATGGATCACTGTCGCTCCTCAACAGCTGTTAGACAAACTGTCGCAGTTGCGTTTTGCTCTCTATGTGTCGTCACAGTCAGAGGGACAAAGAGAGCCGTAGCGTGGGGGCGGTTCAAATGTTAATGACTAACTGGGCCATTTCCGAGTCGCAATAAAAAATAGTAGCGCGAGCATGTGCACAGACGCTTATTCAATTTTATTTTTATAATTCTGTTTACAACTTAGTATCGCAGACGGCTTGCTTTTTGGCGATAAGGCGCATAACAGGGAAAGCGGAAAAGCGGAAAGAGCATGGCTCCGCACTTAGAACACGCGCACTCACTTTTCCCCACACTATTTATTTTGCGAGCCGTAAACAACAACATCTAGAACAACAACAACGTGAAACGTGTTATCAACGCACCTTGATTTGAACACGTCTAGACTAGCGGGTGGTTTGAAAACAAATGAGCAGAGTATAGCATAGTGCTTGACGAGAGGCAAAGAGAAACTTTGAGCGGGCGAGAGAGCGCCGCACGTGTGCGATGATCGCAGCTACTCCCTGAGAGGCTGACTGAGCTATTTTCTAGCTGCCAAAGTTGGCAATGTAAATATACAAATATTTCCAATGCTAAATACTAAAGTAAAATAAAAGAAAGAATGTAACATAGATACAACTAAGTAAATTTTCGTTGTAAATTAAATTCTGCTTATAATGTTTTAAGCCAATATTAAGGACCTTTAATGAGATAATGTATGTCTCTAAAGTTTTTATGAAGAGTCTAGCTTTCAATACATTTTTTGTAAGCATGTACATGTTGTACATTCGAATCTTTTTCTTATTTACGTTTTAGTAATAATTAGCTATCATTTGCAGCGAAAGATGACAACACTGTCTCTCAGTGTGTGAGTGCGAGAGAAAGATAGCGAGAGAGGAGGCAAAGATAGATCGCTGCTGTTGTGGATCATCCACAGTGGATGTGTCAATGCCAACGTCGACGTCAACAGCGACATCGACGCACCAGCGTTTACCTGCCTTTGCAAGTCCTTTTTTTTACCTAAGCGAATTTCATAATTTTGTTAAACCTAACTTGTAAATTTCCAAGACGCGGGATATTATCGAAGGATTTCTGAAAATTTTCCATAGTTAGCGGGCACGTGTAACAGTAAGCCGGTTTTGTAGCTGACGAAATACCAGGAACGATTAACTCAGGAGCATCTGTTATATAGCGGGAGAAATACCAGGTACTTTTAAGCAAATTGATGAAATAGAAGTTGATACTGATAGACAAAAAGCAATAACTCGTCCATTAATCACCAATGACATGCCCGAGTGCAATAATCTCGGACCCCTCATCAACCTGAATAGAATAACGATAGCAGTGAACTGATAAGATTTTAATAAAACGGTGGTTAGCTATATCTATGTATGTATGTTGCACTTTTGGGGGTAAGTGTCAGAATAAGCCTAATAAACGGATAACTCCAAAATTGCCAAAAATAACTTTAAACAATATGTTGTTTTCAAAGTAGTCTAGATTTTCCGGTCTCAAAGCATATACGTTCAGCCTCTGTATATACACAATTATGTACATATATTTGAACGGATGAAATATTAAATTTGGTTAACTTTAAATTTATGAAAATAATTTTGAAAACATGGAAATATTTGCAGATAATGCATGTAAAAACACATGAATGGTTTAAAATATTGTTAACAAAAACACTTGAACAATCCAAAACTGTCTCATGCAGGACCCAAGGTAATATTTTCATACAAGATGAGGAGTTTGGTAAAATACATTATTTTTGTGAAATAATTGTGTATATAAAACTGTAATCTCAAAGACTAAGTGTCTTTATATTTTATTATTATTTATATATTTTCATAAAAATTAAATTCTTTAAAACTTGGCCCACATTAAAGCTAATTTAAAATTGGAGAAAGTAAAGAATCTTGATATTAAATACAGCTTAAATCGAAATATAATATAATAAATACAGCTACTATTAATACAAGCAGTTTCGTATGAATTATTTTACTTAAAAAACAATGAATCTAAAAAACTCAGATTTTTGATTTGGAGTGTGTCTATGTGACGTCACTGTGTCGAAAAGACGGAGAAAGAGGACAAGCAGAAAACCCTGAACCAAACAACTGAACTGAAACAGAACTCCTCTGCTTTACCGCTGCAAACTGATTACAGCGCAGTCAGAGTTTATCAGCTCTCTTCTTTTGTGTTGTCACTGTGGGGGGCAGGGCAGAAAAAACACTTTCTCGCAGGGAGAGCGATAAAGAGTAGTTGACAGGGGGCCAACTAACTGCAATTAGATGTAACCACCACTCCTGTTTATACCCTGATTCTTATATGTATGTATGCATAAGTGACTTAAAATTCATGACTCACAAAAAAACTTCAACTGCGATTAACAAGAAGAAATGCAAGAAAGTCAGCAATGGACTAAGATCAGCTGGCATGCAGCAATTTATCGATATCCGATAGCCACAGCCGAACTGCAACTTATTATCCGTTTTCATTTGCCACGCTTCTTCAGCATCTGCCTGTCGCTCTCTCGCTCTCTCACTCAGCTGTTGTTTTGTTTTATTTCCTTTCTTTTGCACTCGTTCGTATACAGTTAACAGGAAACAGCTCCCGAATGACAAACAAATGCACAGACACCGAGTTATTCTTGTTAAATATGTAAATTATGGCAATTAATTGCAATTTGGCTCAAACGGACGAAAACAACAATAATGCGCGAGGGTTGCTGACGTTCAAAAAGAGAAAAGAAAATGGCAGCAAGTGTATGTAGTTGCGATTGGTGTAAGGGCCAAAGGGGGTGGGAATCGGGTGGAATTTATGCATTTAAAAGGGCGTCGTCAGGTGTTCTGGTATGAGTGTGCATAAAACTATAACTAACGGTTAATTAAAACCGTGCCCCACTCACACTCACCTTATAATCTTTAATCAATTTCCACAATGGTGAGGCAATGTGATTGTGTGTGTGTGCAAGTGTTATTGTTGTCTGTTCCTATGTGATAGTGTGTTCGTGTGTTTTGGTTTTAATCAATTGTAAACGGGCACGAACACACAGGCGCTTCAAATTATTTTACATCAGCTGTGGCTGTATCTGTATCTGACTGTCCAAGTGTTTGTATGTGCCTGTGTTTTTATTTGCAACAGCAACAACAATAATAACAGCTCTTCCTCTTTATTTTGGCTAGTCTTCTGCTTCCTCTCTTTCAACACCAAAGTGTTTTTTTTATTCTCCTATTTGCCTCCCACGCTTTCCTTATTTATTTTTATGGCTATGCTTATTCCGCTGCTTATTACTTATTACTTATTTCTTTAAAAGCTATTTTCGTTGCGTATCAAATGTGCAAGTGTGTAAAAAGCGTTTACTCGAGTTTCCTTAGTCTCCGCGTTCATCTATATGTTCGAGCAAAGATATTTTCAAGATACAATTCAGCCTGTTTTCGTCTTTCCCATCCTTCTGTTCCCATTCGCCTTTTACCTTTTCTTTTCTTAATCTATTCCTTTGTCTATCACAATTGCGTTGTTGTTGCTGCTGCTGTTGTTTTTGTTGGTGCTTCTAGCTTATGCTTTCTGTTTTCTGCTTGTTGTTGTTGGCAGTTTTACTTTTCGCGTCAGTTTTTTGCCATTTACACGAAGCGGGCACGGGAGCCGTTTGGGTTTTTAGAGTGGCACTAATTCACTCGCGCATATTGTTGGTTTGCTTAGATTTCTAATTAAATTAAATGGTATAAAAATGAAATAACGCACTTCGTTCTCACTTTTTTTGTCTTTGCTTATGCCTCGCGATGTGAGAATGACAACAGATTTTCAAGTCGATATCGATAACAAATCAAGTGGTAATACGTTACTCAATGGCTACAAACAGTGATATTATAGTCTAGCTCCACTGGCACATACATATATTGTATTATTAAAAAATAAAATATGAAAACTGGAATTTTAAGATAATTGATTCAAAAATTAATAAAATCATGAAATTTGTCAGAAAATTTTTCATATATGAGTCACTGTGGAATTTTATTCAATTATTTCTACAAATAAATTTTTTCTTTTCAATTCGGTTTTTTTTTTATTTTTTGTATTTCTCTCTCTTATATGTATAGTCTTTGCCAATAACGGTAATCTTACATAAAGTGCTCACCTGACGAATACCCCTAATTAAAAAAACAAAACCTTGTTTTAAGTTATTCCTCTTCTCGTTTTGTTTCGTAAAACAAGTCTATCGAAAATCTTCCACATCTAGTGAAAAGTGCAAAAAATAATCCGAAAAAGTTTTCTTTTTTAGCAAATAACGCTGCATCCACCCATAAAAAATCACAGCGCTTACTTTTCTTAAGTAGCATAACGGGGATCAAGGGTTAGGGGGTCAGAAATCCCGAACATATAAACAGATAAGGACAATCATCGAACAGAATTTTCCCTCCCTCAGACGTACTACCAATACACACAAACTCACTCATGAAATTCCCATCTATGCAAGGGACAAGGGCGGTGTATTCCATTAGCATTTTTCTTAGCATTCTTTGGGGCTATTGCTTGGTTTCAAGCTCTATGTTTAGATCGATTATTTGGTAAAGAAACACAAATATTACTTTCTGAATTTTGCCTCATTATATTCTGTTCTATCGATTAAAAAACAAAACAAAAACACCTTTTCAAAATGACTAACATCCAGAGTATAGAAAATGTGGAGGACTGCACTCCCCTTTACTTACCACACAGCTTGTATCTCAAGCCGCTGGCCAAAATGCAAATCTCCGTATCACTGCCCACGATCAAGTCCGGAAAATCCGTGTCCAACCTGGAGATAATGGACAAACTGAGCATCGAGCTCAAGCCAGACAAGTTTCTGGTGCTCCGAGTAAGTTTTTATGCTTGATTTTCAAAATTAGATGATCACAGCCTTACCGTATCCGCAATAAAGTTATCTACACTTATCTAGATAAATTAATTATTTACAATATATATTCTTTATCAGGTCTCAAAGACCACTGTGAACGCCATCCGTTTGGAAGCTGAGTTAGATGAACGAAAACGTCTCCGACCGGCCATCCAACGCATTGACGGAATTTCTCTGCGCATCTCTGGATTCAGTGAGTCGTTCCGAGTGCGATGCACCGAGCAGAAAGATGAGTTTCCCACTCGACACGACTGGGATTCTTATTTTCGTGATGCCCGAAACATGGATGAAATGAAGGCGGGCGAACGACCGGATACCATTCACCTGAGTCACCTGCCCATGCGCTGGTTTTGCCCTCGGCACTCGGAACATGAAGAGCAAGTCAAACCCAGCGAAAGCATCTTTAAACGAATTTTCGAAAAGTACGGTCGCGTCCGGATGGTTGACATACCAATTTGTGATCCGTATCGGAAGAACATGCAAGCGGACATTAACGGCATGCGAACGTTTAGCTTCGAGCAGGATGTTCTCTTCGAAGCGTATGTTTGGGTTTCATTACGCATATTTAAATTAAATTGTTAACGATTGTCATTACAGATATGTTCAATTCGAGGAATACTCTAGCTTTGTTCGTGCCATGGACGAGTTTAGAGGCACCAAGTTGGTCCGGAAGTTTGTGGACAAGACGCAGGCAATCAACATTTGCGTTAACTTTGACAAGGAAAAGCATCTTAGCGACTCGCACGTGCAGCGCCGGGAACGTATGCGGAAGAAGTGCATCGCAAAAGCCCAGGCCGAGGAAGAGGAGCGAGAGAGGCTTAAGAAACAGCATGAGGAACAACTGGAACGTGAAAGGTTTGATTCTTGTTTTGAGCCAGGACCTGAAAACAGTAACCAAATAGCAATCAGTCCATCAGTTAAAAGAAGACAAGGCTTATTATCACGTTAAATACCTTATTTTCATCCTAGACATTATTAATTACAAAAGAGCAAAATTTGAAAACTTTTTATATAAAACTTAATTGAAAACCAGTTTTAAAGTTTTTATTACCTTTCCTATTTAGTGAATGCATTTCATGACCTTTGAAGTATATTTTAAATCAAGTGTCGCGTTAAGCCTTGTCTGCTATAGTACTGTTTTCATATCTGGTTATTTCACATTTACATATTTATGCTTCTCACCTAGCGGCTGCTGGGCGAGGCGAGCCTTTAGCCAACCGTTCTCTGTATCTTCTAGACGAACAGTTAACAAATATTTATTATGCATAACAAATATATCAAAAGCAAAAAAAAAACCCGCAACATTGCAACAAAAATTACAGGCAAAAGCAAGAAGAAATGAAAACAGCGGAAGCGGAAAAGCAGCGTGAACGCGAAGAAAAACGGAAAGAAAAACACCTAAAAAAGATCCAAGAACGTGGTCAGGTTGAGATCTCTCAAAAGATACGCGTCGAGGAGCGCAAGCTGATGATAGCCCAACGCAAACTGGAGAGTATACGGACGCTAGAAAAGCTATTCGAGCGGATACAGGTGAGGAAAATGTTCGGGGCGTAATTCAATTATTGGAGAAATTTCTTTAAGAAAATTATTTCCTTTTTGTAATTTACAGCTGAAGCAAAAGAACAAAAACCACCGAGCGAAGCACGATGAAGTTAAGGACATCCAACGTGAGCGCTTGGTGGAAAAGTACAAAGCGGCAACAGAGAAGCTTGTCTGTGATCAACGAAAAATCGTGCAGGACATTAAAAGTAATACTCCACTAATGGGTCTTCTGAAGAGCAAATCCAAAAAGAGTGTAGCACCCACGGACGCAAGCAGCGATGACGAATCGGCGGCCAGTAAGAGGCATAAATTGGGCAACGGCGTAGCGGACACTGCATCATCTGGCGATGTTAACTCCGCATTAAACCCTTTGAAAGCGGCGGCCAGCGAATGGATGCAGTCACTCTCAATGTTTGGATATGGCTTGCCAGGTGTATTCCCCGGAGCTCTTTATCGTCCGGCGGCTCCGTTTCCAGTCTCTAGCAATTATCGTGGTTTTGCACCTCGTTCTCGAGGTCGTGGAAGAGGCCGTGGCATCGGGATAAGAGGCAGTCGTTCCGGATATGACTCATATTACAATTCCAAGCACGATCGCTATGGTGAGGAGGGCGACAACGGCTACTATCACAAATCATCACGCGGCAGGTAAGCCTCACATGTTGGAACCAATTGAATTATTTAAATATCTTGTTTTTGTTTTAGAAATCGCTCACGTTCGTCATCTTCTTATTCGAGGAGCCGCAGTCGTTCCCGGGGACGCCGGTAAGTATTTCGTAGATTTTGAATACATTTTACTATAAAACCAATATAGTATTGTTTGTCGTTCCAGGCGCTCAAAGTCACGCAGTCGTTCACACTATCGAAAGTCATCGTACTCATCAAGATCAAGGTAAAAATAATATGAAGTCTTAAAAAATATATTGTGTCCATATAAGCACTTATTTTTTACTGAGCAAAACAACAATTTCCTACGCATTTAAACATGATTTTTTAATGTTTTCTAGACGAAGCCACAGCAGATCCTCGCGCAGTCGCAGCAATACGCCATCACAGCGCAAGAACCGCAAACTGGCATCTACTCGTCGATCACGATCCACCAGCTATTCGCGGTCGCGTTCCCGCTCCCATTCCCGCAGGCGCTCCAACTCACGGCGTGATCACCGAAGTCGTCATCATAGCAGTCGGAGCAACAGCAGAACTCGGAGCCACTCACCGAATGAAGTTAAACTGGAGGCCGACAAGTTGGTGGCTTCCGCCGAGAAAATACAGCGAACCATCGAACAGCATACCAAGGACCGGATGCGTGAGGAGGCGCGCGAAATCAAGGAGAATTTTAGACATGTCCGCACCAACAGTCACAACAGCAACCACGTGGACGTCCGTCCGGAAGAGGAAGCTAACGAAAGACGTGGCAGCATCAGCAAACGCAGCAGTCGCCGCAATTCACTGGCTGCCTGAAACGTATTCATTAGTTTAATTTTTAGTAAGAGTAAATAAATATATCAAAGTTGTTCTCCAATTACACTGTTTCTTGACTTGTATACTTCCAATTGAACTTAAGAATAACAATAGCTCACTGTAACTATTACAAAAGAATCTCATGGAACAAACTGTCACATCAAATCCCTGGGGACACCCAACAACCTTGTTGCTCATGTATCAATTTTTTTGTAAAATACTGCTTCAGCAGCTTCAGATCAGAAAAGAATGTTCATAAACAAGATATCCATCTCATAAGTAAACAAAAATCAACCTCCAATTTATGCAACCTAAATACGTGAAATGCGGATTCCCTGAAAATTATGTTCTGTCATTGCGAGACATTCAATCTTCAAGTGATCCTAAAAATTTTAAAATAAAATAATTCACACAATATGTATCCTAATTTACAATCTGATTTTTTTTCCTTTTAAAACAATATAAATTGATTTTAGCATTAAGAAGCAAATGTAAGAGATTGAGTCAACGACAGAAAATGGCTTATAACTGAAGAATGTGTATATGGGTGTATTGGTGGGATAGCGATTAGTAGCGCCTGTTATTGTTGCGTCCGCGATTTCTGCCATTACCACCGCCTCCGCCTCCACCTCCACCTCCTCCACCGCCACCAGAACCGGAATTATTGTTGCCTCGTCGTCGACGTTGGCCACCTCCTCCGTTATTTCCGCCCTTTTGGAAGTCTCGATCGTTGAAGTTATCTGCTCCATTGTTGCTGAAGCCATTGGATCCGTTGCCTCCCGAACTGCCATTATTTGACCAGGGGGCATTGGATGCCCAAGGGTTGGGCCTGCCCCCTGATTGGTCTCTCTCGCGTTCACGGCCACGTTCCCACTCTCGTTCCCTGTCGAGTTCACCATCTCGTTCCCTTTCGCGCTCCCTTTCCCTTTGCTCCAGTGGCGGTTCGTCCACAAATTCCGTGTTGGGTTGCTGTGCTTTCGCCGCCACCAGCGACTGCAGGAAGGGCTTCTTGAGTTGCAGCAGTTCTCGAACACACACCAACTGAGCGTTGTGTTGACGGGGCTCAAAGCGGGACTTCTTTGTAGGTGGAGAAACTACCTCGCCACGTGCCTCCACCGTAGGCGAAACAGATCTGGATCGATCCCTTACTGGAACCACGTCATTGAGCTCCTCTAGCTTGCCGGCGTCGATGTACTTGTTGAGGAATTCGTTACCCTGGCGAATAGCTGCCATCAGTCGGGAGTCGGGATGCACGCGAATAAACCGATTGTACACAAGTACCCCTACAATTGTCTGAGGGTCGAGGCCATTGAGCATGCCGCTGGCCGCGATTCCCTCCATTGTATTCTCGCTGATCTGCTGGTGGTTTAGACCACTTGTTGAGTCCTTGGCCTCGCGAGCGGCTAGCTCATCGTGGATGCTAAGCACGCTGGGATCGTCTGCTCTGCGTGGACCTGCCCAGTTCACCTGGAAGTTGCGAGGAATGGGCTTGCTGTAGGGCACCTTCTTCTCCCGGTCGCGATCGTTGATGGCTCTACTTGGATCCAAGTCCAGACCGGGAATAAAGCCTTTATCGGCTGTTAAGCTTTCAGTAAACTCAACCCGGTCTTCGGGACCCATTCCGGGTATAATTGCATCATCTGTTAGAAATTAAAGGTTCTTAAAATATTCATTTAGAAGAAAAGAGATTAACCAACCGTATTCACACTCGTCCAGAGCAGCCAAGCTGGCGGGTAATGTGTTTAGATTGTATTTATCTCTCATCAGATCTCCAGGCCTGTTTCTGGTCCAAAACTTAATCGTATGATCATTGGAGCCGGAGCACAGAATGTGGCCCAGTGGATGCCATGCCAGTGTCCATACAATGCTGTCATGTGCCGTCTCTACACAGCCAATCTCCTTATCGGTTCTTTAATTAAAGAGATCATTTAAGCAACTAATATTTTAAAAACCGAAATCCTAACACCCACCCAACATTCCAGAACAAAATGGAGCCATCTGAGCCGCCAGAGCAAAAGAGACCCTCGTGTATTGGATGCCAGGATACGGAGCTGGCCTCCTTCTTGTGGCCACGGAAGACCTGCACCTCCTCCCGCAGGTTGCGAATGTCGAAAAGCTTGAGCAAATGATCTCTTGATGCAGTGACTAGCCAGTTGCCATTGTCATTCCACTTCAGATCCATCACTGTAGATTTGTGGGCATGTCTGTAATTAATAGATAGTAATATTAATAACTTTATTTGTCATATTTAAGTTTATGTATTATGGTGGATTGCGATGGTTTTTTTAAATTGATCTTTCGAAACAAAATGATTTTTGATTTTAGAGATTAATAGTTTATTATATTATTAAAAGTTGTAATTATTTTAATAGAAACAGATACTTACAACGTTGCCAGAGCAATGCCGCTTTTGGGATCCCAAATTTTAATGGGCTGCTGGTTGTCCTTGCTTCCGCTGACGATCATTCCCTTGTGAGGATGCCAGTGCACACACTTGACGTCTGCTCCGTGGCCTGTTAAAAATAATTAAATTAGCAATGGAAGTTCGATTTGGATCGCCGTTTAGTTCTCACCTCGTAGCACTCGCTCCTCCTGGCACCGCATAAAGTCCCATATCCTAAGGGTTCCGTCGTCGCTGCCGCTGACAAACTTGCTGTCCGTGGGACTGAAACTGCGTTTGGTGGATTGCATTGGAAAACGGTTAGAACGTAACAAAACACGGATCAAGTGATGATAATGAGTGAGCGCGATGTTAGTGAATGTTTAAAATGAGAGCCCACACCATAATATACATATCTTTTTTTACATTTGTGATTACCAGATTCAGAAGTACTAACTTAAAAGCTAGATAAAACTTGTGTTACATTTTGAGTGGATCTAGAGAGTGCAATAAAAAGGTTTAAAGGTACTAGAAGTCATCAATCATTTAACTTTCACATCATTTTCATATAATTTTGTTCAATTTGAACGTATACAAAAACTGATCAAAGCAATGATACACATTCACGTTTTGAAATTGAAGTTTTAAAATATAATTTTAAAATTTATTATATACTTCTATAAATGTTTTGTGTCCAACCGAATAAAAATGTTGTGTTAAAAAGGTTAAATAATTACAGAAGTCCAATAAAAATATTTAAATTTCATTATTTATTAGAATGCCTATATTACAATGATGATTGTTTTTCGTTAGAATAAGGTGAAGCAGATAGATTTGCTTGATCTGTCGCAAGATTTGTTGCCCATACGTCAAGATTTATCGCCAGTCTTGAGAAAGAAAACACTCGAACCCCCGATTTTTCGAACAATCAGTGCAACACAATGCATTTTATTTATTGTTGATCTTCTTGCCGCGGAAATAAAATTGTGCAGAGGTTTCATTTTGTTCTTAGTCAGATGATTTTATTGTTCGCTTTTCTCAATATTGCATTTTTATCATTTCACTATCAGTCTTTTTATTTCTTTTCATCTTTATTGTTATATCACAGAAGAGTTTGACGATTACAACATATTTAAGACTTTGGTTTCTAATGAAGGAGATGCTAAAACTTATATAGCCAATCAGGCGAAACGGATATCTGGGTGGCATGTTGCAGCATAGACGGCTTTATTGATATGTATTTGCAACTGCCCTGAAAGGAACCGATCCATTAGGTCAAACAGGAAAGAAAAAATACCTAAAACTGACAAAGCGACCCAAACAAAAGAACCTATAAAAACAACGCGTATCTGGCTTTGGTTTTGACTTAGTTGGCTTGCGTCAGCGGCTACAAAATGGTAAATACATTTGACAATTACAATTAAATGGCTATACCTTATTCCCCTAATCGCCTCCTTGTGCGCCTGGTACATCTTGACGTTGTTCATGTTGGACTGCCAGTACTTTACGTAGCCGCCATGATCGCCAGTCACCATCCAACTGTCGTTGTGTGACCATACCATCGTTCGCACAGAGATATCGTGAGCCTGTTTGACAATATTAACGATTAGATTTGATCCCACGGGATCTGCTGATGGAAACCCACCTGTAGAATGGTCTCGAAATTGAAAGTCAGGCCGTTCCAAAGCGTGAATTCGCCTGAACTGGCCCCGGTGACCAAACGCCTACCCTCCGGCGTCCAGGCCAACGTGAAAATCGGACATCGCATTTTATTCGTCGCCGTTTTAACAAATCTCGTAGTTACCGCATTAGAAGGATTGTCCAGATATGCCGAGGGCGGTAACATGTGGGGCACATAAATGCTGTCTGGTTGTAAGGCTAACCGGTCCCGATGATCACGTTGGAAGAGGCGGTTCTACAGGTAATAAACAAAATAGTACGTCTTTTATCAAATATAATTATATCCGAAGCTTAAATTTTGGTTAGACATTGTTGCATAAAAGGGGCCCAAGTTTGTTTTCACTTGGTTATTGATTTGATGTTGTTCCATATTTTGATTTACATATCTCTTAAAATGATTGGCCAAAATTGTTTCCCTATTGTGAGCTCTTTGTTAGAACACAAATAACTATATTTTGAAATCATTTTGGATAGTTGGCATATTTTGATCTAGTTTTAGTTGAAGTGTTCAGATAGGGTATACTTAATACTTAAAATAAAAAATCTCTTTTTAAATTAGGTAATACCGAAGGTTCACCGAACGGCTTGATGATAGACGCGTTGCAAAGGTCAGAGCGCAACAAGCCTCAGAACTTTAAATTGCGTTTTTGGAACTGAGAATCTTTTAGCTATCTTAACCCTCTTTCCTTTCTTGCAGCCTAATAATCTAAGGTAATCACCTCAAGCGCCTTGATAATAGACGCATTATAGTCCACAGTCTTTCGCATCACACTCTTTCGCAGCCGTTTGCCGTCGAAGTCGTCCTGGGACATCCCAAAGGGACGCTGGAAGCCGCCGGGCATGAAAGGCTTGAACTGGTTGTAACCGTGTTTGTTGGACCCATGGTGTGGATGGTAGTGCCGGTAGTGCTGGCCGCCCATGTTGGGGGGCGGGAGTGATGTGAAATTGGTGGCCAGCGCGGATGGCGCGGTCAGGAGCTGCGGCGGCGGCTGGGACACGTCCATGGTCGTAGGCCTTTTTTCCCAATGCCTCTCTTTTTCCGCTTGGCTGCAATGAATTTTCTTCGCTCGCACACAGACACAAACGGGGCAGGCGTAATGTGCGGGTTAATTGGATGTCTCTTTACCAATTAAATGACTACTTACTCGCTTTCTTATAGCGTGGACATTAGTCCGGTGTCGGGTGGTAAAATGCTTATGCTAAGATTAAATTATAACAGTTCAACTAGCCGCTTAGAAAATTATTAGTAACTTTTGCCGAACAACGCGAATTTATGCAGTTCACGACGAAACGCGGTCACCAGCGTGTGCAAAATGTGATAAGTAGCTTCGAATCTGATGTTATCGATTTCAGGTTGTATATATAGGGGATTCCTATTTTAAATTTGCTAAGTAAGTCAGACTTATTTTCTATATTCAATACATTTATGGAGTGTGTCAGACTTGGTTATGTCTTATAGTTTCATTATGAATTGCAAAAACGATAAAAAATTAATAAATCAATACATCAAATAATGTTACGAAACATACAATTTTTAGTTCCTATCAATTTATTTAATGAAATAAATAACATTTTTAACTTTGTTGCAAATGAAATTTTATATATCCATCTTACGGGGGCTTATATCCGAATTGATTTCAGCACATTAACAAAAGGTTTTCCCATCCCTGAGAGCATGTATTCTTGTTGTTTTCAAAACAACATTTCAAAACATTCAACTAATATGATAACATATAGACCAGCCTTTTAATACAAACAAGCTCTACATGTCCCTAAATTACACTTCATATATAATAAAATAATAGAATAAAAATAAGTGCAATATCGATAGTTGTGGTATCGATAGCGTACTAGCACCCCTGGAACGCGCTGGCAACCCTACTCTGATTTAATGGCGACCGGACCGACTTGCCTACTACGTGTTTGACATAGAAAATACTTTTGTAGCTGATTCTCGACAGTTCCCCGAGCCACTCAATCTTCGTGAAGAGTGAAAATAGTTGTCAACGTAGATTGTTGATCCGTGCGCTCTCGTGCTTCCATATTCCCGTCGATCCCCGTTACCCACGACCGGACCCCTGGAGAAAAGTGTGTGTGTCGCAAAGTGCCTAAAATTTCGCCTTGCCTTGTCGCTGGCTCTCAAAGTTGAATACCTATAATGGCGAGGCTCACAAAGGTCTACAATACGGACGACGATGACTCCGGTTATGTTGGCCGCAGGAATTTGCCCCTGGTGGCTGGCGATAAGTTAATGGTGAGCATATATCCGCACCGATTTCCGCTATATATGCACAGCCATCAGAGGAAAATGACTACCATCAGAGAACCCACACACGCAACTTGGCCGTGCGTGTGTGCGTGCACTTGGTCCAAAAACTTTCATAACACGGCGGGTTGTTATGTGTAAGTGGCGGATGGCATTGTGTGGGTTCGTTCGGTGTGTAATTGTGCGTTTATTAATTGAACTTGAGCTGCGATTCTGCACCTGCCACCCACAGATCTCTTCTTCTGCCACCCTGGCTGCAGCCGCCATGTTGCTGGAAAGTGCAATATCAAGAACCTGTTTGTATGCATAGCAATATGCACCCCCCCGCCTCTCTCTCCTCTGCTGATCTTTATGATTCAGATTCTCTGTCCAAAAAACTCTCTAATATCGGTTCCAAACTTAACCGCATTTTTATCGACATCGATAGAAGCTCTATAATGCGAAAAGAGTGCTTATGTTGGGTTAAAGCCGCGTTTTCGCGTTATTGCTAGAAGGAAACAGCTGTTATTTGTTTTGATTTGCTTGAGGAGTTTAACTAATTCAGGAAAGCGATAATTGTAGTAAGAAACAATTGAATTTATTTAATTATCTAGGCCAAGGACAAAGACATTAAATTATCTTTTAAAAAGTATTTAATATGGCACTAGCTGGTAGTAGAATTAATTTTTTTTTCTCTTCTCAGATGCTCATGGACCTGAATAGCAAAGGACTGGTTATCGACAGCCCACTGATACGCGGACGCGACCTGGAGGAGTTCTCGCGCAAATTCAAACTGCTGACAGAGGCCGAGCGCCGACAGTCATTGGAGATTGATAGCGCCAGCTTCATGTCTGTCCTCAACCAGTGCGTTCAATGCGTGGGCTGCCGCCGGCGTGTGGAGCGGCTGTTCCACCAACTAACCGAGTCTGGACACCGGACGCTAGATCCATTGGAGCTACGCCCATCAGCTACCCTTGGCATTGTCGAGGAGAAGCTTAAAACTCCGCAGGCACTTGGGACTTTGCTTTACCGGCATCATGAAGTGCTGAATAACCTGCTGGACAACAAACTGCGCAACAAGACGCGCTGCGTCCTCCATTCGCTGGATGCCTTCCGCGCCAAACCGTTTTCGGAGACGTGGCGCGAGGTGTGGTCCGCCATGAAAAGCAACTGTCGAAACGAGTTGACCATCATCGAGACCAAGGAACTGCATGAGGTGCTCGAGAACTACCTAAAGAAGCACAAGTTTTGCTCTGGCTGCCGGACAAAGGTGAGCACATATAATCGTAATTAACAATTACTGGGATTTTTAATTATCAATGTGAATGCTTAAAAAATCTGATATCAAATTTAACATCCAGTTTTATTCGAGTTAAAAGATTTTTTTATGGAATTTTTCCGTTAAAGCCATCATAACACAGAAGCACATTTTGTAAGTTTCCTAAGTTGCGGGAAACTATAAAAATAAACTAAGTTATTTTATTTAAATTAGTTCTTTGGTTAGTTTGGGTCCACAATATTTTGCATTGATTTCACTAAATTACCTATATACTTCTATTTCAGATTGAGCGCGCCTACAAAATACTCATTGGAGAGATATCGGCCAAGGAGAAGGGTTACGCGGCCCAGCTGTACGCCCATATCCGCAAGTGCGTTCCCGACCAGCACATCCACGTGAGCACCAACAAGATAGAGTTCCTGGACGCACTGATTAAGCGCGCTGAGCCCGAGGTAAACGGTAGCTACTCGAAGCTACGTGAACGCCACGCGAAGACGCTGGAGATCGCCCAGGAAGAGGTGCTGACCTGCGTTGGCATGATTATGTACGAACGGCTTCGTCGCATCTATGTGAGTCTGCGAGAGGAGGAGCGCGCCTGCCAGGTGCTGGCCGCTGTGGGTGTCCACGCCCTTTGCCGCAGCTTCGACACCTTCGTGGAGCAGAAACAGGGAATCAGCAACCTGGAGCTTCTCTACCAGGAGATCAGTCGAGCGGAGAGGGCCAAGCAGATCAAGCGCGAGCAGAAGAAGCTCAAGAAAAAGAAGAAGAAGGACGAGAAAAAGAACCTGTTGCATCGACAGTGCGAGGATACTGAAGCCAACGAGTCCGATGATGAAGAGGAGGAAGATTTGGAAAAGGAGGAGCTAGATCAGGAGGAGGAGGAGACTCAGGAGCACCATTTGGAGCTAAGCGATCCAGGTGCCGACGATGGCATTGTTATAGAAGCACCGCACCCGGAGCCAGAACCCGAGCCCACGTCCAAGCCAACGAAATCGAAACCGAAGAAGCAAGCGAAGAAAAAGAAGCAGAAACCAACGGTCTCTAAGAAGGCCCTTAATCCGATGCAGATGCAGCCCACGGTTAGCATCCAACCCTTGGACGACGATCATGATCAACTGTACGTGGCCAGCTGTATCTTGTCGAGCGTCGCTAAAACGGACGGCGGTGATAAGTGTGAGGAGTGCCTGGCCCCCATTCTTAATTGCCCGTGTGAGCAGGATGTGCGCGATTCTGGTTACGGCAGCGATCCCACTTCGCACGCCGATTCGCGGACATCCAGCGTCGTTTCGTCGCCTGAGGGATCTGAGGTGTCTTGCTCGGACGGACTGTGTAATCACGACGGCCACGACGAGGATTCAGACAGCTTAGCGGCGCGAAAAAACTACGTCTCTGACCTATTGTTTTATGGTCAACAGTCGCAGTTGGATCACAAGTTTTCATTGTTGCAGATGTGGGTGAGTTGTGGGAATGATTACAATGGTTGGAGAAAACAATTTCAGTTAGACATATATATTTATATTTGTACAGAAATATAGATAAATAGCGTTCATTATAGCATTAATCGTACCAATAGCCGAGACGATGATTACTTCGTTGTATTCCTCGGGGACCCTATTTTGTACTGTATTGTATCCATTGAAAATTAGGTAACTTCCTCTCTGTCAGGATCATCAGTAGATTCGAACAGAAAAAAAATCTTTATAACTTAATTGTTTAAGAATAGACCGAGACGATGATTACTTCGTTGTATTCCTCGGGGACCCTATTTTGTACTGTATTGTATCCATTGAAAATTAGGTAACTTCCTCTCTGTCAGGATCATCAGTAGATTCGAACAGAAAAAAAAATCTTTATAACTTAATTGTTTAAGAATAGACGTCCAACCAAGACATGGATTTCTGTTCGATCCTAGATTCATGACTATTTTTTTAAATTTAAACCAAAAGCGTAAAAAAATCTTTTTTCACAGTAATATGGAAAAAAAGCTCGTCTTGTTTTTAGAAAAGTTAAAAATAAAAATTTGTATTTTCTTTATGGAAATAGATAAAAAATTCAAGTTTGACAAACCAAAGACAGGGCATTGCGCTTTTTAGACAAGAAAGTTAAAAATAAAAATTTGTATTTTCTGTATGGAATTAGATAAATTTGACAAACCAACGATATTGTATTCAATTAAACTCGACTTATGCTTTAGGTGATTTGATACATAATCGGCCTCTTTTCAAAGTAGCTTTCAAACTTTAGAAACATGAAAAACGAATTAACACAAATTGTAAACCAACTTTGACTAATCACCTTGACAATTCTTATTATAATTGAGCATTAAGAGTCAAAATCAAGTACAAAAGTAGAAATGCAAAATTGTGTCTAAAAGGAAGACATTTATATATTGTTTAGTCTGACGTTATATAATAATAACAAATCTTTATTCCTATTACAGGACGACTTCGACGAATACGACGACAAAGACGAGGAGAGCTATTACATTCCCCAGGAGGTGGTGCTGGCCTTCAAATGCCACCAGGAGCAGGTACAGCGACAGCGGGAGCAGCTCCGCGCCAAGCTGCGTGCCAACTTTGAGCGTATGTGCCTGCAGCACGGTGTGCAGACGCAGGTGCGGAAATCGAAGCGGGTAACTTCTGCTCTGGCTGGCCATTAAAAAACGCATTCAACCGTTGTAGTTATTCAGTCGAGCGTGGCGATTTTTAAAAATATGCCCGCATGCATTAAAAGTACATATAATTTTTTGTTTTTGAAATAAATGAAGTATACAAAGTTATAGCTATCTGTGTTGTGTATCTAAAAAATTCAGCAATTCCGGCACTCTTCGTGGAAGGGTTCGAGGGTGCGCAAGTCGCGCCAAGTTGGAGGTAATCCGTGAACCACGAATTTCCCACAACGCTTGCAAGGTTCCAAGAACAACTTGATATGGCTGTTAAGCCAAGTCACATAGCTCTTCACTGCCAAATCGGGCAGCGTGGGCGAGAAGAAGTGCAACATGGCTGAGTGGGCATGCTCCTGTACCTTACGGAACACTTCGTAACGCGACTCTGCCCACAGATCGTCGTGCTCCAGAGGCTCATCGAATCCCTTTACAGTCACCCACTCTATCAGCACTCCTTTGAACACTATGGCTGCTTTCATCACGTTGCTAATAGTCACGATGGCGACTGCGTTGGTGCCGAAGGGACGGAATATTCGGTAGGAGGTGTGAGGCGGAGTGTTGATCTCACTCAGTAGTTTATCAATGTGGCTACAGATTAAAAAAAGTTGGTGGTAAGATTGGATTTAAGCAAGAAAATATAAAGGAAAATGATTATGATAATTAATTATTAAAAGGTCTTACTCCGGATCATTGTTGAAGGAAGAGAAAGGCAGTCGTTGGCGCTTCTGAGAACAGTAGTTGTAGGAGCGCCTCAGGGTATTCTGGTTAAGATTGTTGAAGGCCAGAAAGCTGTGGTCGTGCACTTTGTCGATCCACTTGTAGCTATTTACCAATTGGGGGTACAGCGCTTGCCGATCCTGGGAAGTCTCCTGCGCGAGGTAAGCCGTATTCCCCAGAGAATATGGTGTTGGCGGCACCTGCAATCCATTGATCAGTTGCTCTACTTCACTGCAGGTGGTTCACATTATATTTTAGACTTAATATAGTATGTAACTGTGTTTATTCACCGCAATTGAGAGTTTATAGCTCCGAATCTCTCCTGAAAGTCATGCACGAATTTATTCCGACTCTCATCACCGCCTTCGCCATCAGTGCCATCGGCCAGGTGCTCAAAACACTGTCGCACATTAGATCGCAAATTTTTAACTGCAGTCAAAGTGGAATTTAACTTGTCCATGACTACGATTCCTATCCGGCGAAAAAATTGTTTACGACTATCTTTCCTCAATGCCAATAGGGATGGCAAATTCCATATCACGAGTCAATGATGACACAAAAATAATAATCACGGTATCGACGATACGCCTCAGCTAGATTAGGCGGCTAGACCAAAAAAGTTCTCTTTAGAAATCAACACACAATTAAAATATATTTAGAATTATTTAATATAGCTTTTTACTATTTAGCATATATCAACAAATTAACAACTGAGAAAAGAATAATTTTCTAAGAGGATGTTAGCCTTATTTTAGAAACAACTTTTAAGTCTATATGTTGTAACTAAACTAACACTGTGTTCACTCGACCAAAGTCCATCCCTAATACAACTATCGCCTCGCCGTTCAGTATTTTTTCTTGACTCGATTTTCGACATTTTCCCGCTATTCCACCCGTACTCAGACTGTACACAAATCGAACTTCTGATCCAAATCCAATGCCATTCAATGTTCGTCCGCGATTGTTGAAAGTTTAAGAACATTAATCGGCGCTCCAAAACAACGTCACCATGGGCAATAAATCGTCGCTTTTCCTGCGGAACGAGGAGATCGCGCAAATTCAGGAGGAGACTGGTTGTAAGTACCATTTGGTGGGTTTTAATGGCCTTGGGCTTTTGGTACCGGGGCATTTAACCCGCTGTTCCAAAACAAATACGCACTTGGATATAAATAAATGGGCCACGGGTAAAGCAAACAACAACATCGCACTGGAGTGTTAAAAGCTTTGGGTCTAATGGCTGAAATCATTGATTGTTTAATTCAAACGATTTGGTACAATTCCATATCGAATCCAAGACCATACGTGTTCTTCATACCTCCTGAAATTACACAGAACTGCATCTGAACGATCTGTTCCCGCCTTATATAAGCTATATATGCATAGACATTTTCCAGCGAAAACCAATTTGCATTCACATTGCACCTGCACTTCCCTAGTGACGTCATCGATGGCTAGGCTATATAGGAGGCGGGGGCAAAAGTCAGTCCCTATCAACGATATTGGCTGGCAATTATCTAGTGTCAGAGACCGTGTAATTTCAGTATTCCGGCGGCGATAAGCTCACAATTGAAATGGCCACCGCATTGGAACTTGTATCCAATGTTCGACCAGCTAGTATCAGCTAAATTGATAAGGGGTTGGCTCTTATCAGCCAGATTTTATAACAACTTATTCGGAATGTGCTTCGCCTCTTCGCACACCAAATGGGTTTTATTCGAGCAAAATAAATTTATCTCAACATATCGTTAAATTTGTTAACGTACATTCTTTCGGAAACTTTTCATATATTTTTTTTCTTAAGTGTAAGTTTCTGCTGACTGCAAATAAGAAGTGTTTTAAGATTTTCGATTAAGTTTTTTTTATATATTAAAAAATATTCTTACGTTTTTTATGAATACATACATAAAAACACATTGTAAACATGCTTGTAATATTTTTATTATGTTTATTTACGTGCAGTCACTCCCAATCAAATTGAACGATTGTACTCTCGATTCACCTCGTTGGATCGAAACGACTGCGGAACACTATCCCGTGAGGATCTGATGCGGATACCAGAGCTGGCCATCAATCCGCTGTGCGAACGGATAGTGCACTCCTTTTTCGCCGAGAGCAACGATGATCGGGTGAACTTCCGGCAGTTCATGAACGTCCTGGCTCACTTCCGGCCGTTGCGGGACAACAAGCAGAGCAAGCTGAACAGTCGCGAGGAAAAACTGAAATTTGCTTTCAAGATGTACGATCTGGATGACGATGGTGTGATCAGCCGAGATGAGCTGCTGTCCATATTGCACATGATGGTGGGCGCGAACATCAGCCAAGACCAACTGGTGAGCATCGCAGAAAGGACAATTCTGGAAGCGGACTTGTGTGGCCAGGGCAAGATCTCGTTTGAGGACTTCTGCAAAGCGCTGGACCGTACCGACGTGGACCAAAAAATGTCCATAAGGTTTCTTAACTAGGCTGGATTTAGGAATCAAGAGAAAAGAGCGAGCTTTTTAGTCAGTGATTACCAAATAGTTAAGTACGCAGTCAGTGGAGAAATAGGTACTCTGGTGAATTGCTGAAACCTTGATTGATTTGAAAACAGTAATTTCGGTAATTATTAAGCCCGTTCAGATGTTAAATGTGAATTTAAAGCAAAAACCGTCTCAAAGTTCATTAAAATATGATATGAGATGATTTCACGTATATTCAGGATGTAAAGTTATCATTATTCATTATTTCAATGAAAAAATGTATATCTTCAAATCCCTTATGATTGTGCAATCTACCATTCGTTAACAGGTGCTACCGATATTTATTGAAATCAAATAATGCAACTTATAATTTGTCCTTTGAACACACAAATTGATTACTTACAAATCTTTTTAGGTTTCAGGAATTCTTCGGATTTAATAGTTGTTATAAAGGAAGATTTGCGGTTTTCTTTTTGTTAATACTTTGTTTTATCGACGATAGTAAACTCATTCCGCTTAACGTAAATTCTAATATTGTGCTACTTAAAAATAAAAGTCAAGCGGATTCACACAAATTGTTGAACATAATTTGAATAGTTTATTTTGTTTTCAGACGATCAATTGGAATAAGTGGGTTTATATTTGTAATTGCATTGCCTGGGCTTACAGTTCCCGGATTTCGTGAGTCCTTTCCTTCGAGAACTTTACCATCCAGGGAAAAGGTGTTTGAAACCAAAGCCAGAATCGATTTATGTGGTTGTGGACACGGCCAACTTCTTAAGATGCTCCATGAACAGCTGCAGCGAGACGTCATCCGTGAGCACTGGAGCTCCGCCATCCTGTCGAGATAATGTTAAATAAATTAGTCAAGTGATGGGTGGGGCGGGACAGTGGAAAAAAAGACTAGGGAAATGAGCAAGGGGTACCAAACACCGAGAAAAGTCTAACACCAAAACCAACTTAAAAATACATTAAAAATATAAAATGTGCATCTGTGTACAAATGCTTAGATATACATGAAAAACTAAGGCAAACAATATCTTTGAACACTTTCAAGACTTTAATTAGCTAATTTGGTAGTTTGAGATTAATTTTAAAAATTTATACATTTTGTTCATTAAAATGCAGTGTAGTTAAATTGTTGTAAGTTCCTTGCAACCGATCAAAACTATTTTCGTATTAATAAACGTTTTCAAAGATTTTGTTACGCCCTGCCATTTGTTGTGAAGAAATCAACCTATGCCAGCATAAGTTTTGAGTTTTGAACAAAAATGTACTACCGTGACTTGACCAATAGGCGCCTGCGCATGACAGAGGAGCGGTTACGGATACAGGAACGGATTACACAATGAGAGAAACAAAACCAACATAAAACGAGATCAAGTTATCGATTGAGTTTGAGTATTCGATGTCGCAAAAATGCCCACTGCAAAGATCAATCAAATGTGGCCAGCCAGTGGCGATGGATATGAAACTCACCTGTCCGTAGGCGTACATGTTGTTGTGCGTCTGCGAAGGATTGACCTTGGAAAGCAGGAAGCGTGCCTGGGATCCACCGTGCTCCGTGTCGATGTAGCGCGGCATTGGGAAGCGAGTCTGAAGGATCTCCTGAGCATCATCCACGGGGGCTTGGAGAAGCTGCTTAAAGTTTTCGTACTCGGGCATGTCCTGGTACTTGAGGGCTCGCCATTGGGCGATCGTCTCGCCGTGATAGATCAGGATCTGGAAGAAGGTATCCATCAACAGAATGCGATCCGCCTGGATTGAAGCCGTATCAAGGAGAACTGGCTCTGGTGGGCCGTTGAACGAATAGCTGTAGAGTATCGGCTGAATCATGATCAGCGATTGGGTGAGGTCCTCGCGCATCAGCATGTGTCGGTAGAATGTGGTCTCGTCGGGCGAGTTGTTAAAGACCTGCAGGAACTGCGAGCGGCGAAGGTGGTACATGAATTGCGGGAACAGGCTGAAGTTTTGCGACAGCCGGAAGCTGTTAGGATCGTCCTTTGAGTACTCGCCGAATTTTTGGCACTACAAAATAAAGACAATATAACAAAAAACATTTGCAAAATCACATTAGTTTAAAAAAGTGTTTATCTGTGTATTACTAATATTATAAATTATATAATTATATTAAAATGAAAATTTTTACAACAATGTTAATTTACTTACTAGACGAATTAACTGACGATCAACCCAGCGCAAAATATCTGGTCCTTCGTCCGTCTCCGCACGATATACGACCATACGGGCCATCAGCACGGCAGCGGCCTCCTGATCAAAGCCTGCACTGATGTGGTGCACGTTCGAGGTGGCATCAGCCCAACTATTTATAAAGATGATACATTAAGTAAAACATTTTCTTTTTTTAAAGTGTCCGCTAGTACTTACTTTCTAGCCAATGTGGTGACTCGGATTCGCCGCTGTCCACTTGGATGCTGGTATTGCGTAATAAACTGTATGCAGCCGCGCCCGCCTTGCGGAATGGGTGCTGCATGCTGGTTGACCACCTCAAAGAAGTATGCCACCGTGGAGCTGGGATTGAGCGTACACAGCTTCCACTGCACCGTGTTGCCCATGCCGATCTCCACATCCGACACCGACGGGCTCTTCACATTCAGCGACACACACGAGCCGATCCCACCGGAGATCTTTAGCTCGCGCGAGCACTTCACCTCCAGCGTGGCATTGAAGGCCATCTTCAGATCGTTGCGACCGTCACGTGCAAAAACGCGCTGGAATGTCTGCTTGAAGAGCGACGAGTTGAAAGAATCACCCATGACCATGTGGCCGCCAGTTGAATTGCACAGCTGCTTCATCTCCAGCAGACCGGTTTGATCCAGGGCACACGAGTATATGTCGACACTATGTCCATTGGTGGCCGCCCTCAAGGCCAAGGCATCATAGTGCTTAATAGCCTTCTTCATGAACCGCACGTTGTCCTTGTGGATGTCGTGGTGCGATCGGATCGGGTGCTTCAGCTCGTCGTCGAGCACCTGGCCGGGGCCCTGGGAGCAAGGGCCACCCACGAATGTCATGATGCGACCGCCCGTATTTGGGTAGGTACACTCCAGCAGACCCACCGCTATCGACAGAGCGGCGCCCGTGGAGCGCAGGTAGCGCTTGCCCTGCGGCACCGGCCAAGGGTCGCGCTGCAGCTCGCTGAGCAGATCGCCCAGCGCTACGTCGCACTGGCCGATCGGCTGTAGGAAGCGATGGGCGGGCGGCACTGGGGCCGCCGCTCCAGCCGGCTGACCGGGCAGCTGCTGCTGTTGCTGTGGCCCCGGAGCCGCTCCGCGCCCGATTCCGAGCATGTCCTGCACCTGCTTGGCGGTTAAATCCTTGGTACCGCGAAACACATAACTCTTGGAGCAGCCTTCGGCGCCTAGTTCGTGCACCTGTATCATCTTGCCGAAAGTTATCAAACCCACGAGAGCGTTGGGTGGCAGCAGACTTAGCGACATTTGTAGTGAGTCCTTCAGGGCGTCCAGCTCCTCCTCATCCATGCAGGTGTCAACCAGAAAAATGAAGACGGGAGGCATTGTGGGAGCACGGGTGATGGTATACTCGATGGTACTGAATCCCGGGATCAACTCCGCCGGCTGATGTTGCTCGGATATAGCCGCATATTGGGGAGGAAACTGGAAGGTAGGGTGTTATACATTGTCCCATAAGGTCTAAAGATCACAGTTACTGACCGGGTTGCGCTGGAAGCAAAAGTTGCACACCCACAACTTGGCCCGATAGTCAACCTGGCACAGGGGGTTCAGAATAGCCCTACAGTTGCTCCGAGTACAGAGGACCGGATCATATTGAATGGGTGGCAGGTCGGGCCGCTCCTTCAGAGGCTGGTAAAGACAGGCGAGAGGCACCACCAGCCTACTGGCTTCAATGCGACTTGAAGGCCAAACATTCCACGTCAGCCGCACCCCGTCGCGGTCCTCGTTCTGCTGGATGAACTCCTCGTAGGTGGTCATCGCCGCAACACTTAAATATACTGTTAAAACGGGATAAAACAACGCTAGTCTTCTGCCAATTGGAAAAATCGGTTTGACCAGGCCACGTCACGGATTGACAGCTAGTCGTGACACCTTTCGTGCTGGCGACGGCTAAATACTCACGAGAAACTAAACAAATTCGCGAGAAGAATCTTTTAGTTAAACAAAAATTCACACACTTTAAGAACAATTTATTTAAACGTACAAAACGTAGAAACCACGACTAAGAAATATTGAAGAGTTTTTTTATTGCAAACGTAGCAGGTCAGTGAAGATAGTTTTCAGGCGATACTATCGCCTTGGACAAGTCAAACTTTTGGTTAAGAAATTGTTAGTAAAACTTAGAAGAATAACATAATAGTTAAAAATTATACCTTTGTATAGTAGTACATACCTCTGAAAATATCAATGATATGTGAATTACATTTAGGAAATAATACAGTACAGATAACGAATTAACGCTAAATTATTGGTATAATTCGTTAAGCTGTCCATCCTATTATTGTTATTTTTTTCATGATATTTAAAAGCTTTTAGAATAATAATACATTCATAAATCAGGATTTAAATATTTAATAAATTTAAAAATTAAAAATCAAGTTTCGATCTATCGATAGCCAAATATCGCTTGGCCGAATGCATCCCTGGTGCAGCTGTTTACTCGGCGTTGTGTGTGTGTGCGTGTATTTTTTAGAGTTGAGTTGTTTCTAAGATGGCGACGAAAAAAACGCGTCTTCTTATGTGAAAAATGCAATCATAACAACTCGAGTTTTAAGCTAATAAATGTGCGCTAATTTGAAATAGAACCATTGAAAAACAGTGCTAAGCGTGTGCCGAGTGTTTTACATGTGAAAGTTTTGGTGCGGAAGCGTAGTGAAAATGGCCACAAATATGTATCGAGTCGGAGGTGAGAAAAATTTTCCCGTACTCGCTTTTCTATCATCTTTCGTTATCGGCGCCGCCGTCTCGCAGTGTGCGTGTGTGTGTCCTGCGTATGCGTGTGTGTTGTGTCTGTGGAGGCCCTTTAACAATAATGAAAGTGCATTTTAATAGCCGAAAACCCTTGAGTGGGAGTCCCTCACGCACGTGTGTGTGTGTTTGCTAGTGTGTGTTATCAAACTCTTGAAAATTCTGCTGGAAGGCAGAGACTTCTCCATTTTTTTAAAACATCCATGGGGGAGGGGTGCCCAACTTTTGTATCGCAGCTGCAGCAAGTGTTTCGACGTGTTCCAACCGATAAGCATTAGCTTTTGCCTTGTTTGTATTTGTGTGTGTGTATTCTAGGGCTGGGAAACTGAATTGATTTGCATTTGCCGAATTGTGATCTCCACCGTGTGTTCCTTTGTCTGTGTGCGAAGTGTATCTCATTTTTGAGTGAGCCCACCCACTTTGTTGTGTTTTCTTATGGTAATGAGCTTTTCAGCATCTTTTCTTACCTCCCTCCCGCATCTCATGCTAAATGTTTCTTACGCACTTTTTGCTCTCACTCGCACTCAAACGATGACGTTATTGTGCTGTCTTCACCTGCTTTTCATGTGTGCGAGTCCGATTGCGATTGCGATGGCGAGTGTGTATGTGCTCTTTCGAAATGCAAATGAACTCTCGGATACGCAAACGTTCAATTAACAGAATCAAAATAAATAATAATGGCATATTCTTGGCGAATTATCTGCTTTTTGGCTGAGAACTTTTTGTCTCCATCAGCGCTTTATGTTTGCCGTTTTTAATGGCCACGCACACAGGCACACACCTTTGACTATGCTTTCTCGCTGCCTCCACTTTCTTTTTCATCTCTCTATCTGTCTATCTATGTATCTTTTTGCGTCCGAAAATGTAACAGAAATCCACAATATATATGCAAGTATATATGTTTTTATGTTTTCGTGATGGTCAACGACAGGTTCCGCTGCAATTGTTGTAGTTGTATGGATGGATAGCCCCATTTGTATTTAATTCAGCTTTTGGTGCTATTGGTGGCCGCAATTAAGCTGTCTATGTGTAAATATGTGTGTGATCATTTACCTGTGACGTATGAATGAAAATGCAGTTCGTCCCCCTTTCACATCATCCCTTTTAAATTCTTAATTTTGCAGACTATGTTTACGTTGAGACAACGCCGAACAGTCCCTACTTAATACGACGCATCGAGGAGTTAAACAAAAACCAAACCGGCAATGTGGAAGCGAAAGTCATGTGCTTCTACCGCCGCCGAGATCTGCCCAATCCGCTTGTGCAACTGGCCGACAAACATCAACGTAAGTTTATGCAACCGCTTTAATATCTTGCATTACCTTTAAGTATGTACATTTTTTGTCAACAAAGTGAGGTTATGTTGCCAAGAGTCGTTGTCGTGGCCTTCAAACAATTTAAAAGTTAAAACCTGACAAGCAGATCTGCTAAGCACATTTCAACCACAGAACACCAGAAAACCCCAAAAGGGGCATTGTGTGCAATGTGTCAGGCCATGTGAAAAACCAACCCACCCAAAGAACCACCTAACTACCCCACTACTTCTAATCAAACATCCAGAGCAACAAGAACCGCAATGACAACAACTACAAAGGCGGAACGAAAGCTGATTTCGTCCAGCATCGGTTGCATCCACATAAACGGGCGGTGGAACTTCTGCAGCTGAACCACATAAACAGACAGTAAAACTTCCATAATTCGAAATAGAATCAGATATTTAATGACAAATTCAAGTTTCAAGAACTAAGCACTAGGGCTCAGTTTTCGTTAGTTTTTGTTTAAATTTTACACCCATCTGGGTCAGCCATATAAAAAGAAGTCATTTTTAGTACGCAGATATTAGTCTTGTTTCGATTATATATGTATGTATATTTTAAGGTTTGGGTAGTATAAATTAATATATTTTTAAATTAAATAAAACATTATTGTTTAAGCTGTAGAATATATACCTGAGAAAGTAATTAATAGCATATTGTTTAGCAAAATAATAAAATTTAATAAATAATAATTTTTTTACCTGTTAGACCATCCTGACAATCGAAGCATTTCGTCAAAAATTTAAAATTATAATAAAACATTGGTCAACAACGTGGTATAAAAACAACCTTGGAATTAACTGAAAATGTTTCGCAGACTTATCCAGTACACCTTTAAATGAGTTTTACGGTGTCACCCTTTATTATTTAACCTGCGAAACTCAGCGCTAATGATGTTCGACAGTAATGAGCCGAGCTGCACTGTACCCATGATGTGGTTGTTGCTGTTTTCGGTGGCTGCTAGGCGGCGCCGGCGTCAATGTGAATGTGATACTTTTGGTTCGGCTGTAGGTAGACTTGCTGTCTACCTCTGAAAAGCTGCCACACACACCTAAGCCCACTGACACTGTACTGCTCTGTGTGCACGAAAATGTTGAAGTCAGAAGTTGGGATCTGGAGGGGATTGGCGAGGAGTGTGGCTGTGTGGAGCTATGGCAATGTGGCACACGCAGAGAGGCGCGCTTTGCATTTCTGTATACATACACACAGCGCCTTCATCCACTCCTACTTGCTTCCACAAAAAAAAGGCATGCCCAATTGGGTTGAATTTTTGGCTTTGGCCACCCACTCGAATTCGATACGTGACCCCAGCGAAAATGCGTTTCTGTGGGCTGACTTTACCCCACCCCAACTCCTGCCCTCCTCACAACCCCCGACATGGGCCAACAATGACCGTTGTCATCTTGTTTTATTTATTTTATTTTTTAAGCTGCACGATCCAGTTTTTATATACTATATGCGTGCGTCGCCTTTTCACAGGCCACTTGCTAATCAGACATTAAAAGAATTAGCGCAAGAAGTCTAAATTTGAAGCACAAGTGTGCCGCAATTCCAACCCCAAAAGTAGGACTATATTGCAACTGTAGTTGAAATGTTTTTTTTGTAAGCCGAACCGCAAACACCCTTTAGGTAAACTATAATTTAATTTTACAATAATCCTATTAAATAATTTAAATAGCATTGTTGTCTTGCTGCAAAACAGTTATATTTTTTATGTTATTAACCAATAGGTAAAATATAGTCAATTTCAAATTTTTGAGTGAAGCTTAGCAATGAAAATATATTGATGTATTGTTTAACTATAGCTTTGGGATTTTAATAACCCTTCTCAGGTACAAATCACAATGCCAATAACAGGCCATGAACTTTCCTGGGAAGAGGGTAAGGTATACAAAATACAGAAATGCTCGAAAGGCTAACAAATCCCACAGCGGCCCACCCACCCACTTTTTTGTCCTATCTATGGCCACCAAATAACACCCCACATCCAACCCTACACCACCCGTACCATCGTCCTCTTTCGGGTGGTCTCAGTTCGTCTTCCGAACAAACGCAAAATACAAATACACAAAAACACCTACGCTGCCTCGGCCCTTTTCTGTGCCTCCGGCGATGCACCCACACGCCCTTAGTCCTCGGGGAGGAGGGGTTGTCCTGCCCAGCCCCGCCACCTCCGTCTTCTTGCGAAATGCAAAGCGTACATATTTTATTCAGCCCCAGCGAACTTCCAGGAAATTCATGAGGGCAACAGTAGGATTTTGCAACCCACAAATTCCAGGAAAACGTGAATATGTAGATAACGGCCAGTTTCGAGTAACATAGCTAGGATGAAAACATTTGTAAGACTATTTATGATTTGAAAACTAATATCATAAGACTAATAAGAATACTAAATTGATAATCTAACTTATAAAGTGTAATTTCTTAATAAACTATAAATATGTATTTAAGTACGTATAGATAGTTGTCATTCCTCAAATGTTGGTTTGAAGGGAAAATAATTCCCCTTCGGCGGTTTCGCTTTTTTTCTTGGGAACGAAATATTTTGTATTTTGGGATTGAGGTTTTTAATGAAAGTAGCTGGTGAATAGTACAATCAAGAATATAATATAATGATCAACAAAACACAATGTGTTTAAACTAATTTGGATCATTACTGTTGTCATTTATAGTTTTATTAATTTAATAATCATATAAATTATATTTCCATATTGCAACTGAGTAACTTAACTAACTTTATTTCAAAGTTTAACATATTTGAGTTACACCTTCGTACTAGGTATACCCATTTTTAAATGTTGGCTTTTTAGTGAAGAAAATACGTTCACGAAGCTGCCATGGCTTTGTTGAAGATTATAAGTTATTATTTATTTAGCCAAATGCGTATGCTGCCCCTTGGTACCTTAAAGTGCTTTATGCCAACGACAACGACTCTTAGGAAATTTTTTTTCGCACATGACCTCTCTTTCACCTGCCAAGATACTTACTTATTATTTAAAATTATCACTTTTGCTTGTAACCATGAACTTTGTAAATAACCGTAATTCCTCCAACGCATCAAATCATAAACGACCATTCGAATAAATAAAATAATGCATCACATCAGTGGCCACCGCCGAGGACTCACCACTGGCGACCAAGCTGAAGAAGACCTGGCTCCGCACACCGGTCGGCGAGGAGCAAGCGGCACAGGCTGTGCTCGATCCCTCAATAGGTACCACCTCCAGCTGATTTTTCAATACTATATGCCACTTCCATAGTCCCGTAGATCAGACTCCATTTGGGAAGACCATACATCTACCTATATCGCACCCGAACCCGAACCCAAGCTTTTTTTATTCGTCATCTTTGTTTTATGTTTTAAGTAGAACTCTATTATGTAGATAAACTTTCTTAGTTAGCAGTTGTTATTTGCAGGTCCATTTTGGTATAACAATTTTAAATTAAAAAAAAATTTACGTTAGACGGACATACACATATTAAATTATTTTTAGTATAACTTTATTAAAATTATATTCAATTTTAAATTTGTTGTTGTTTAAAAATATTGGCGAAAACCAGAGTAGATTAGCGATTTAAAAATTCTAAATGAGTTCGACGCAGCTAATATTTTTGATTTCTTCATTTAGCTGCCCTGGATGAGGAACGCACCAGTCCGACGCAAGGGTCTGGCGGAGCCGCATCAGCGACCGGTAATTCGGGAAGCAACAGCAGCAGCAACGCAAACAGCAACAACAGCAGCAGCACTGCCAGTGGGGGAGGAGCAAGTGGTGCTGGTGGAGCGGGTGGCGATGCGGAAAAGGGCGAGGCGTTGACCAGCAAGCAGCGCTACCAGATCAAACACCGCGAGCTGTTTCTGTCACGCCAAGTCGAGTCGATACCCGCCACACAGATCCGAGGCAAATGCTCGGTGACGCTGCTCAATGAGACGGAGTCCCTGCAGAGCTATCTTAATAAAGACGTGAGTTGGTACCAGCCTCGGTTAGGCGGTTTTTCGGTTCTGGCAGGAGTGCAAAGTGGCAAGGAAATGGGGATTGTCTTAGATCACAGCAGAGTATCGGAGTACATCCACTTTAAGACCAGTTTGCAATCCTACTTTATAACTAAACTAAAATGAAACTGAATGGTTGGTAATCTATCCGCTTACAGGACACATTCTTTTACTGCCTGGTTTTTGACCCAAATCAGAAGACTCTGCTCGCTGACAAGGGCGAGATCCGGGTCGGCAGTCGCTATCAGTGTGATATACCCGCCAAGCTCAAGGACACTACAACCGACGAGCGAAAGCTAGAGGAACTGGAGTCGCTAGTATGGACGCCGGAGCACAGCCTGACCGACCGCAAGATCGACCAATTCCTTGTCGTTTCGCGTTCCATCGGCACGTTCGCCCGCGCCCTTGACTGCAGCAGTTCGGTGAAGCAACCCTCTCTACATATGTCCGCCGCGGCGGCCAGTAGAGACATCACTCTGGTAAGTGGCTAACTTATATTGGTTGAGGAGGCGAATACTAAATTTGGGGTTTATTCAGTTTCACGCAATGAACATTCTACACAAGCACGAGTACTCAATTGAAGAGTCCATGTCATCGCTAGTTCCTTCCACTGGGCCGGTGCTCTGTCGCGATGAAATCGAGGACTGGAGCGCATCGGAGGCGAATCTCTTCGAGGAAGCGCTAGAAAAATATGGCAAAGACTTTAATGACATTCGACAAGATTTCGTAAGTCGTTAGACGCATTGATAGCGTTATGAAGATTTAATTTTTGTTATACATTTTATTTTAATATTTGAAATTAAATTATATTTATTACATTTAACTTCAATCATATAAACTTTGATTCATTTTTTAAACATTTAATCACTTATTTTCATAGCTGCCCTGGAAAACGCTAAAACAAATCATTGAGTACTACTACATGTGGAAGACCACCGATCGTTACGTGCAGCAGAAGCGCGTGAAGGCCGTGGAGGCGGAGCTGAAGCTCAAACAGGTCTACATACCGCAATATAATAACAACGGCAAGGGCAATGGAGCAGCCGTGAAGGCGAGCGGAGGAATTTATAATGGAACCACGAACGGGAGCACCGATCTCTCCAACAATGGCAAACCCTGTGAATCATGCGGAGGAACAAAATCAACACAGGTAAACCACCAGAATGCAAATATTGTGTATTTTTTTTATTATAATTCCGTATCCCTCCACAGTGGAACTCGGTCAACAGTGGGCACAGTACGTGTCGCCTGTGCCAGAGCTGCTGGGAGTACTGGCGGAGGTACGGCAGTATGAAGTCTGCAACTAAGGGCGACGGCGGTGACAGCGACGCCAAGAAGAAGGCAACTTCAGCAACGTCGACGCCGATAGCCACGTCAACGGGAACAGGACCAGCCACAACGCCCACAGCTGTGGTCGACCTCAACGACGACGAAAAAATCAGTGATCTAACCAATCGTCAGTTGCACAGGTAGGTGCATTCTGAAAGAAAATAGATCTAGAGATAGGAAAATCAATAAAAAAGTTTTTTAATGCGAAAATACCCTTTAGCAATATTAAACGTCTAATTTCTTAAGGCTTTTAGTTAAAAAGTACATATTTCTTTAACATGTGCTTAATTTTTAAAGATGATTACTTATAGCGGAACTATTTTCTTGCCTTGTACAAATTATCGGTTTTTAATTAATAACTTACAATTATATACATTTTTTATGTTTGTGTCAATGTAACATTCCTTACTTATTATTAAATTAAAGAAATGGCCTGATTTCAGTCCGATTTCGAGTTTAAACAAGCAAAACGTGCACTTTTTATTTGCTCTTGTTAGTTTTTTAGTGTTTGCCAAGTGCTTATAATATTTTTCTCTCCTACAGATGTTCTATTGTCAATTGCGGTAAGGAGTTCAAGCTTAAGACCCACCTGGCCCGCCACTATGCGCAAGCACACGGCATCGCCATCAGCTCAGGATCGCCTCGACCCATCATGAAGACGCGCACTGCCTTCTACTTACACACCAATCCCATGACCCGGGTTGCGCGCGCTATCTGCCGCAGCATCGTAAAGCCGAAAAAGGCGGCACGACAGAGCGCGTACGCCATTAACGCCCTGCTGGTGAAACAAGAATGTATGTCTTATAAACGAAGCTAACTAATAATGACTTATATTTAACCAATTTTATTTCCTTTTCACAGTTACAAATCGTATTAGTGGAAAATCGCAAGCGGAAATCAAGAAGTTGCTTTTGTTGAAGCCCAAGGATCGAGGCAGTGTCACCAAAATTGCCAACCGGCTAGGTGCACCGGGTAGCGGACCACATGAATGGCTCATTCTGACGCCCAAGGACAAAATGCCGCTACCGGCTGTCGTCTCGTTTCCCAAACCCCCGAAAGCGCCGGATGGCAGCTTAGTCTATGACCGAGTGCCGAACAAGTCCCCCGATGTCGTGGCCGTACCGGTCGACAAAGAGCTCACAGTAATTCCAACGCAAGCCACATCAACGATACGAAAGCGGGCACACGAGGAGCAGCAACTGAATGGCACTGAAGGTAAGTTTTCAATTAAAGACGTAGTCAGAACAGAGCTTATAAAGTAGACAAAGAACTTCTGTATTCAGCAATCCCATCGAAATATCATATTTGCTTGTTTTATACCCGTTACTCGTAGAGTAAAAGGGTATACTAGTCTCGTTGAAAATGAAGATTCTTGAGGTCCCGGGACAGCGCAAGTTTATTTCAACATCTTGCCACTCCCACTCTAACGCCCACAAATCGCGAAAAACTAAAATCTCGGGAACTATTAGAGCTAAAAGTTTAAATTCATTCATATCAGGCCACACCCATCCATACGCCCACCAAGCGCAAAAGACGGTTTTCGCATTTTCAAGAAAACCTGACATCTCGGTAACTATAAGTGATAGAAAGTTCGGATTAAACATGTAGATTTTTATGATGTCCCAAATGCGAATTGTTTTTTTTCCATCTAGCCACGCCCACCCCAACGCCCACAAAACCCGAAAAACCAAAAATGCAAAAATCTCGGGAACTAAAACGAGTTTTTATCCGGACACGCCAACTCTAACGCCTACAAACCGCGGAACACTGTGGCGTCTATAATAATATTATGAATGCCTTCGTTTGACGTTGTATAACTTATTTCTGTTTATATCTATCGATTTACGAAAGATTTTTCAAATCGGAACATTATTTCACTACTTATGAAGAAATTTAGGTTATAAGGCCTCACATGGGCAGTGACGTAACTATCAGTTACTCAACATGCTTTCTCCGACAATAGGTGGCGCTTTGGTAATTTTCACTAGAAAAATGAATATTTTAAAATTGTGTAAAACAGTAACGGGTATCATATAGTCGCGGCACTCGACTATAGCGTTTCCTCTTGTTTATTAGTAAAAAGGATGTTATGGTTCATTTTATTCAAACTGACATTCAATGTTGCTTTCCTTATTGCAGTTACTATAGTTCCCAGCGGACCTCCTGCAAAGCGGCCGAATAAGGATCCCATGCCTTCACATTGTCCCAGTCCTGAGCAGTTTGCAGCTATGATGGCGGCATCTGGACAGCCGCTTTCCAGGCATCATGTGAGTAATAACTTCATTTGAAGTGGTCAATCTTGAACTTATTCTGAAATGTTATCCTTTCAGCTAAATGGTAAACAAAAGATTGCGCAGATGGCTCGCGGTGGCAACGGTCGCAAACAGGTCATCAGTTGGATGGATGCACCGGATGATGTTTACTTCAGGGCCAACGATACACATAAGTGAGTAAAAGTTCTAAAATAATTTGTTCTATTGAACTTTTGTTATGGATAAGAGAATTTTAAGTTTTTTAAAGAATAAAAGACTTCGGTAAATTTAAATTTATTTTAAATATCGAGAATTCAAGTAATTAAAACCAAATTTCTAAAAATATATTTTGTTATAGAAAAACGCGAAAAATACTCTCCGCCGTAGATCTGCGTCGTGCCGCGCGTAAGCCATGGCGTACACTGCCCATCAAGCCTGCGGCGCCCGAGCCGAGTAGCAGGCCCATTGAATCACAAATCGTCATACTGGACTGACCGTCGCCGGCTAATACATTAGCATCATCAGCAGCCGTAGCAGCATCGGCAACCAAGTTGTTATCGTCCTCAGAAAACAGATTCGAGCAGCAACATCCTCCATTTCCATACACCATGGATGCACTGCTGAACTAGTGAACAGCATTCTCTGGTTTGACAGGCTTGCCATGTACATACCCCCGCAACATAAGGCACACAGACGTGTGGACAGGCATTCGACTTAGGATCAGTGTAGTTACAGCATCACTGTATGACAGGAACAACGGCAAAGGATAGCAACCACAAACCACTTTATTAGCGCTTAAATATATGTCTTTTTAAAAACAAATAGTAAGATAATAAGTGTTAAGGTCTGTAGTAGCAGTAACGGAACGCGAAAGCAACAAAATATTTATAAATATTTTATATATTTTTTAAAATTTAAAATCTCAACACACCGAACGCAAGCACACACTCCCTCTATGAAAGTGTACGCTTCAAGGCATTAAACTCAAAAGTTCGTCAATTCGTTTATTGCGCAACGCATTTGCAAGTATTTCTTCAAATATATGTGCATGTGAGCTCTTGAGACATGTTCTGTCGCACTTTCAAACCACGCTTTAAAGTTCCATGTTTTATTTCCTAAAAATCTAGCTAAGAACCAGATACGTAATTATGAAATTGAAAGGCCTCCGTAAGTTCTAAATATTTTTGTGTCCAGACTTGAAATTTATGCATATGAAAAGCCGAAAGTTATAATTGGAATTGTTTGAATGCTTTACATTGAGGAGTGGAGAAATTTAACATTGTTAATAAATGTGACGTGCAAAACTACAAAATTATAAACCCATAATTTATGCTGTAACTAATAACGGAAAACTGCAAACAAAACAAATTGTACAGTAAAAACTAAAACGTTAAAATTCGAATAAAATGTATTTTCATAATTTATGTAAACAAACGAAAGTTCGGTAATTTAAAGAGCTATCACACCACACACACGTCTACACACAATCCACACCCACATATAGCATATTATTTACGCATATAAATTAGTACGAACCTAAGCCGCAAATACATTTAAAAATGTATAAATAACACGATGACAGCGTTAAAAATCACAAAGAATGTCAAGACTCTAGAGGTGGAGCAGCAAGGCAAGCTGAAACCAGCTGAATATAATTGGAAAATTAAATGATAATGACGAAGTTTCGATTGTAAGCCAACATACTTTTAACTTTACGATTTAAGCAATTTTGTAAAATAAAAACACTTCAAATTAAACGGTTAGTTAAGTCAAAGTAAGAGAACGGAACGAAAACTGCAACTATTGTCAAATTCAGGCCCATGACCACAGCAAAAGCCGTGCGAATGTTTAACCATCAATCTATTAATTGTTTCTTTTTCATCCCACAAACATCATAACTAACTTTAAACCAAAATATTAAAGTCGGCAACTTCAAGCAGCGAAAACCGCAATAAAAATAGAAGAGACAAGCAACAGAAGCAAATCAAACAGAGCTATATACATAATTATATACCTATATATATATATTATATACAGATATACAATATAACAGTACATACATTGCGCATTGGAGAATAACAGTACGCATAAACATTTTTACAGAGCAAGAAACTGACGAAGATGACGGCGGGACAAGCAACCGAAAAGTTTTCCAAATAAAGTTTTAAAACTAAACATTTTTCCTAAAAATATGCAGATTTGAGGATTTTATTTACGAGGTCTTTAATAAAAATATTTAACAACTCTTAGCTATTATTCGGCATAGCTGGCAATGCAGAGGGAGGCATTAGTTCCCCCGAAACCAAAGGAATTCTTAAGGGCAATTCGACGTTTTTGATCTGGTAACCATTTGGTGGCTTCCCTTACCACATTGACGTCTACATCAAGTTGCTCGATATTGATGGATGGCGGAAGCTTGTTCTCTGCACAGGCAAGCACCACAAACAGGGCTTCCAAATTACCCGAGGATCCCAATAGGTGTCCATGTGCTCCCTTGGTGGAGGAGACCTTAACTTGAGAAGTGTGTTCGCCAAAGACACGTCCTATAGCATGCGACTCGATGCGATCGCCAGTGGGCGTAGATGTTGCATGGGCATTTACATAGGTTATTTCAGCCGGAGCAATCTCAGCGTCTCGTATGGCTCGCTTCATGGCCAGAGTAGCTCCGGCGCCGTCCTCGCTGGGCGAGGTTATGTGATACGCATCTCCGGACAACCCGTAGCCTAAGATCTCTGCCAAAATGGGAGCTCCTCGGCCACGAGCATGCTCCAATTCCTCCAGCAAAAGCACAGCTGCTCCTTCGCCCATAACAAAGCCATCTCGGAATTTGTCAAAGGGTCTGGAGGCCACAGCTGGATTATCGTTGAAGGCGGTACTCAGAGCTCGTAACCTGCAAAATCCTGCGATGGAAAGTGGATCTATACAGGCCTCGCCACTTCCCGCCAGCATTACATCCGCATCTCCATTGCGAATGAACCGCATGGCGTCGCCCAGTGCATGGGCTCCCGTTGCACAGGCTGTGGACACCGAGTGGTTGGGTCCTCTTAGACCATGCCTCATGCTTATGTGGCCACACGCCATGCTGGGCAGGAGTCTTGGAACAAAGAAGGGGCTGACTCTGTTGTAACCTCGCTGCAGTTGGTTCCAGGCTCCATAGACCTCCGCCAGGTCAAACATGCCCATGCCCACGCAAACACCAAATCGTTCCAGCTGTTCCCCGCTTAGGTCCTTGGTGTTTAGTTTCCCGGTGGCCAGAGCCTCCTCAGCAGCTAGAACAGCGAACTGCGTGGCGGGGCTCATCAGCTTGATGTCCGATTTGGTCAAGTACTGGCCCAGGTGCAAGTTATCTCTTGGAATTTGAGCTGCTACCTGGCATGGTAATCCTTTAAACTCCGGTCCCAGTCGAGAGATGGCCGAATCGCCGGCCAGAATGCGCCTCCAGGAATCGGATCCATTGTTGGCCAGCGGCGTGACGGCACCCCTTCCTGTGACCACAACTCTTCGACGGCCTGATTGGGTGGAAGAGTTTCGCACTTGGTGGGCAAATACACTAAAGCTCTTTAAGAAACGCATTTCAATATTTACATGATCAGGTCAGTGAGACCGGTGGGACCGTTAAAATATACGTAACGACTCTTAAAATATACTAAAAGAATTTAAATATGCACCACAAAAATACCGCCGGATTTTTAATGATTTTTCTTATAAAATTTATATATAAATCTCGTTCATTTTAAAAATTTTTATAATAATTTAAAAATTTCAAATACGTATTATATTATTAACATATTTTAAGCATTCAGCATTAATCTCTCGGTTAATTTTCAAATTAGGCAAATGTTAAGGTATATATTAAAAAAATATAATAACATTTTTAAAATATCATGATTTTATCAGGAGTTTAATATATTTTTTTAGGAATTGAAAGACTTGAATACCCCTAATAAAATAAACAAGATGCGCACAGAGCTTGAGATCCCCTTACATAATTGTGGGCCATGAATTTCGCCGGCAAAATCGTTCTAATTACGGGAGCAAGCTCCGGAATTGGTGCTGCAACAGCCGTAAAGTTTGCCAAGTACGGAGCTTGCCTGGCGCTGAATGGACGCAATGTAAAAAACCTTAAGAAGGTGGCCGATGAGTGCAGCAATGTGAGTCAATCCCAGCCAGCGCTTGTGATGGGCGACATCGCTAATGAGGCGGATACTCAAAGGATCTGGAAAGAGACCTTAGAGAAGTACGGAAAGCTGGACGTGCTGGTCAACAATGCCGGAATTATCGAGACAGGCACCATTGAGACTACCAGTTTGCAGCAGTACGATCGTGTTATGAATACCAACCTGAGAGCGATCTACCACTTGACTATGCTTGCTACTCCGGAGCTAGTGAAGACTAAGGGAAACATTGTGAACGTGTCCAGTGTCAACGGTATACGTTCCTTTCCCGGTGTCCTGGCCTATAACATATCCAAAATGGGCGTGGATCAGTTCACCCGCTGCGTGGCCCTGGAGCTGGCATCCAAGGGTGTTCGGGTCAACTGTGTCAATCCTGGCGTGACAGTGACAAATTTGCATGCCCGCGGTGGCATGGATCCGGAGACGTACAAAAAGTTCCTAGAACATTCAAAAACCACCCATGCCTTGGGTCGTCCTGGGGATGTCGAGGAGGTGGCTGCGGCCATTGCCTTCCTGGCCAGCGATGCTGCCAGCTTTAGCACTGGGGTCAGCCTGCCTGTGGACGGAGGTCGCCATGCTATGTGCCCACGTTAATTCTGTGAAGTGAAAAATCCAAAAGGACTCTTAAGAGGTGGAATTTTAAATAGTCCTCGGCATGGATCATTCCATGCGTAAATGCATTTAAATCGTTGTTATTATTTTTATTTTTAATTTTTTTATGCTTTGCTTGTGTATACAATTGATTGCCATTTACCCAGAATGGAAAAATAATAAATATTTTAAATCACTTAATTATATTAAAAATAGCAAATCATTCGATTTCTGTTTGAAATATTACATTTAAATTTGGATTTAAAGAAGTTTGAAGTTTTTTAAGAAATCTTTTATTATTTCCGTTATAAAAATAAGAATAGGCTGTAGTATTTTCAATTTTATAATATATTTATATCCTCATTTTGGTGTAACTACATACATTTATTAATAAGAACCAACTTCCAGCTAGTTAGTATCAAGATATGTTTCCGTGTTAAGTCATCTACGAAAGTAGTTCACACTTTCCATCCGAAACTCGGAAAATCGGCTCAATGGGTAGCAAGGGCAAGGCGGGTCTGGACTTCTCAACCAAGGTGGTGCTGATCACGGGAGCAGCTTCCGGAATCGGGGCCGCCACGGCAGAAATGTTCTCTAAGCTGGGTGCCTGCTTGGCGCTGGTTGATCGGGAGGAGGAGAATCTCTTGTGTGTAATGAAAAAGTGCATGAAGTCAGGCCACGAGCCATACGGCATAGCCGGTGATCTGCTCAAGCCGCCGGAGATCGAGTGTATTGCAAGAAAGACCACAGAGCGCTTCGAAGGTAAACTGGATGTTCTGGTAAATGGAGCGGGTATTATGCCCACGGGCACGCTGCAGAACACGGAGCTGTCCTGCTTCACGCACGTAATGGAGGCCAATGTGAGGTCTGGTTTCTACCTGACCAAGTTATTGCTTCCTCAGCTGCTAGAATGCAAGGGCAGTATCGTTAACGTGTCCGGCGTCAGTGGGTTACGCGCTTTTCCTGACTTGTTGGCATATAATATGTCCAAGGCGGCAGTGGACCAGTTCACCAGGTCCCTGGCACTGGATCTTGGTCCACATGGTGTCCGGGTGAATGCAGTTAACCCGGGTGTGATACGTACCAATCTGCAAAAAGCCGGTGGCATGGATGAACAAAGCTATGCCGAATTTCTAGAGCAGTCCAAAAAGACCCATGCTCTCTGTAGGATTGGTGAGCCAATAGAGGTGGCGTCTGCCATTTGTTTCCTGGCCAGCGAACTAGCCAGCTTCGTGACCGGAGTCACGCTTCCTGTGGACGGTGGCAAACAAGTTATGTGTCCGCGCTAATCTCTACAAAGGAAATCAATCCGATTGGGTCCATCTGAGAGCCTCTTGCTTTTTAATTTGTTGCCCACCGATCATTATCATAAAAATTTAAAATCTTTAGTATTCAATTGAAAAATGATTTCATAGCAAATGTATGTACGTTGCTTTTTCGAAGAAAGGAGAAGGGATCTGTAGCGCTCTTTATTTTTAAATCCGATTACAAAATTCAATTAAAACCCCATATCTACTTAAAAGTGCCATTTTGTTTCCTTTTTTTTTTTTAATTTCCGTTGCACAACTATCCAGTTTCAAAATAATATTGCTCCTAATTTCTAGCAAGCATATTTAATCTCTTCAGCTGGTATATTAATCGTTTCTATTGAAATATATTGTACACTACATAGGTATCAATAAGGTTCTTAACTTAATCCTACAATTCCATTATTCCTATGTTCAAACGGACTTATTTTAATCAATAATTTATACATAATGTGCGTTCCCTTTAGGACCTGCTTGTCTGCTTAAATTTTTTAACAAACTTGGGATTAAAGAAAAAAAAGTTTTAAATTGTAGCCCTATCCTTAAAAAATAGTTTATTTGTGAATCGGTTCCACAAGTATTTTAATTTTTCTGACAAAGAATAATTCGTTAACACTTTTTTCCTTTTTATTAGATTTACTAGACAGACATAAACAAATGTTCTATATAAAAAACTATACAGAAATAAGGAAGAAGATTTATAGGGATCCTTTATTCTCATCTGGGGCACATAGCATGACGACCTCCGTCCACAGGCAGACTGACTCCGGTACTGAAGGTGGCGTCATCGCTGGCCAGGAACGCAATGGCCGCAGCTACCTCCTTGACTTCTCCGGGACGACCCAGAGCATGAGTGATCTTGGCGTGCTCCAGGAATGTGGCGTACGCCTCCTCATCCAGTCCACCACGTCGCTGCAGCTCTGTGATGATCACGCCGGGATTCACAGCGTTAACACGGACACCCTTTGGAGCCAGCTCCAAAGCCACACACCTGGTAAACTGATCCACAGCAGCCTTTGACACGTTGTAGGCCAAGACACCTGGAAAAGACCGGATGCCGTTGACACTAGAAACGTTGACAATGTTTCCTTTGGTCTTGATCAACTCAGGTGTGACTAGAGTGGTCAGTTGGTAAAGCGAACGCACATTGGTGTTCATAACGCGGTCGAACTGTTCCAGACTGGTGTTCTCAATGCTACCCAGCTCCAGAATTCCGGCATTATTTACCAGGACGTCGATACGTCCATACTTGGCCAAGGTGACGGATACGATATTTTTGACATCCGACTCGTTGTTCATGTCAGCTGCCACCTGAATGGCAGGTGCTCCTCCAGCTGCATCTATCTGCTCGGCAGTTTCCTTGAGCTTATCCACATTCCTTCCCACGATGGTGAGGAGGCCTCCAAGTTTGGCCAACAGAACTGATGTGCCTGCTCCAATTCCCGAACTGGCGCCGGTCACGATTATGACTTTATCTTTAAAACTGGGCATGTTGAAGTGATCTGCTCGAAGGTGGGAATGATGGTGATTGGTGACATTGAAGACCCAAAAAGTCAACAACTTTTCGGGTGTGCAATCCGATTATAACTATCGATACAGTGGAACTATGAAAGCTATTTCCATCGGTTGTGAAATTCAAATTACCATCGTGCTTTCGGTGTTAATTAAAATTTAATTTGTTAGTGTTTTTATATACTATGTTGTTTATGTTATGATGGCCAACCTTGGCATTTCTTCTAAATATGAATGTGTTTACTAGTGATTGACTTCTCTTTATCTATGTACAGTCGGAGCTTATTTCGTGCAGCTACCAAAAAAAAACGCTTGAGTTATTATTTCTGCCAAACTAAAAAAGTTTAAACGCAGTTTTTTAACTACTAACATACTTATTTAACTAAAACGATTTTCAAATTCATAAAAACAAAAAGCTTATGTAATAAAAACATAAAATTCAGCCTTTTTTCATGCCGCAGCTAATTTCGTGCAGCAGATTCTACTTAAATTATTATTTGTTTTGCTTTGAGACGATTTCTCATGGAAGAAACTAACTTTTTGGTGGATTCCACTAGGATTTTTGGCCATTCTTCCATAGGAACAGTATTCCGATTCCTCTTCCTGACCAATATTTCCCATACATTTTCGATCCCTATTAAATCTGTACTGTACTGGCGTTATATCGACATGAGGGCAGCTCCTGATAAGCCAGGACTTCACTTTGCCTGCTGAACACAGCGGATCCTTGACTATGTAAAATCGAAAACCATTTAATCAATAGTTTTTGTGAGGATATGGTATTACAATGCATTGTATTTCGGTCACTTTAACAGGAGGTGTACTAATCCGTGTACCACATTATCCATCTGGAGGCTGCTTGTTAGTCCCAAATGTAGTCTTAAAAATTTTATAGGAATTTTGCGGTTGATATTATCTTCTGTGGTAATGCTGTAGTCTTTGACAGAAAATTAGTGCAGTTTTTTTACATATGCATACTTCCAAAAATAATTTTAAGTTTTTGTTGTATTAGCAGATAACAGCGGATGTGTTGTAGCGAATTATTTTCGAATGGCCAGTCGTTAAGATGTCAGTATAGATTAATATAACATATAGTGTATTTGTGTCGTTGTTTTGTTAGAAGCTGTGTTTTGGTTATCGTTGTACCAGAAGGCCTTTGAAGGTCTCTTTAAAAGCGATACATTTTGGTCGGAATAACTTCAACGTTTACCCATCTCTAATTCAGCCTTCCCTTTAAACAATCGAATTGCGCCGTACTTCAAACATCTGGCTCCAATTTTACTCCAACTTGTGGAAAGCATTTATAATTTGGTCTGTAAATGGAATTTAATCAGCATGTGGATAGCGCCCTGTGCACATTCGTAGACAATACGAAGTTCTTCAAGGAAATGGCCGATGGTAAGATTTATAATGATTTGAAGAAAGCACATTTAAAGTAAGTCCTTACAAACAGTTATGTCTAAAATCCGTGATGACGAGGAAATGCAAAAACTATTAGAGGAAAGCGCCCAGATACGCTTGGAGCACGGCGAAAAACTTATCCAACTAAAAAGCAAAAATCAGAAATTGAAACAGGCGATGCATCAGGCCAAAAACGAGAGCGCTACCATTGAGGAGTTCGAGGGAAATTGGAACCAGCGCCGGAAGGCAGTGGAGAAGATCCGAATCAATGCGAAGAAAACGGTCGACTTCAAGAACTTTGAGAAGAGCTTAACTGCCCAAGTTTCTGGAAAAAATTGCGGAACCGTTGGCTTAGACCAAGATGACGACATCACGGAGGGAATCGAGGAGACCGGCGGCGAGATCTTCTCACTCTTCGATCCTTGGTCCAAGGCATTAATGAAGAACCCTGTTCGCAACAAGAACTGCGGTCACATCTACGACCGCGATTCAGTGATGTTGATCATCAAGGATAATATCGGCGTTCGTTGTCCGGTTCTCGGCTGTGCAAACAAAACCTACATTCAGCCATCGCACTTGGTTGAAGATACCATCGTCCGACAGAAGGTACAACAGAAACTGGCCGAGGATGCTGAGTCGTATGATGATAGCTCCTCAGAATGACACTATATCGTAAATCTATTGAAATATAAACATTATTGAAATTATTAAGACTTGGTTCATTCTTATACAGCAAGGGTTCCATTGTCTAGTCTTTGCTGTTGGATCTTTAGCTATCCATAGCTTAATATCATAGCACGTTTTTGTTCTTTTCCGCCGTTCCGTACTGTAAATTATTAAACCAAACAAAAATTAAAATTAAAATTAAGCTTTTAAGTATTTAATAAAATTTAATGTTAATAAATTGAACTGAATATTGTGTTGTCGAAGACATTATGAGTTGCGTCTTCATAAGCTCTTCCTTATCTCGGGCACATGGCATGGCGACCTCCGTCCACTGGAAGGCTGACTCCAGTGCTGAAGCTGGCGGCCTCGCTGGCCAGAAAGGCAATGGCTGCCGCAACCTCCTTGACATCACCAGGACGACCAAGGGCGTGTGTTACCTTGCAGTGCTCCAGGAACTTGGCGTACGTCTCCTCGTCCATGCCGCCACGCTTGTGGATATCGGTTACAATTACACCAGGATTCACGGCATTGACTCGTACTCCTTTGGAGGCCAACTCCAATGCCACGCATGCCGTAAACTGATCAACTGCCGCCTTGGACACGTTGTAGGCCAGGACACCCGGGAAGGCGCGTATCCCACAAACGCTAGAGACATTTACTATGTTACCCTTGGTCTTGATCAGCTCCGGAGTCGCCAGCATGGTGAGTTGGTACAAGGACCGCACATTGGTGTTCATCAGGCGATCAAACTGCTCCAAACTTGTGTTCTCGATGGATCCGCTTTCTAGGATACCCGCATTGTTAACCAGCACATCGATGCGTCCGTATTTTGCAAGAGTAGCGTCCACTATCTGTTTCACCTCCGCCTCTTTGGTCATATCCGCCTGAAGTTCCACGGCTGGAGCTCCACCGATTGCCACAATATTGTCGGACGTCTCCTTTAACTTCTCCATGTTGCGACCAACGATGACCAGTTGACCTCCAAGGCTAGCCAAATGGACGGCTGCACCCGCCCCAATACCAGAGCTAGCTCCGGTGACAATAATTACTTTGTCCTTGAAGGATGACATCGTGGGAAGTTCTGATGATGCAAAACGAAGGTCGATCGCAGGCTGACAGCGCACTGATTGCCTGGCAGCACTGCTCCAGCTGATGAAGAGCTTTTCCAAAACAACTGTGGCTATAAAGCTTGTCGAAAACTTCTAGCTTTTTACAGTTCAGACTTTTTATACATATGTCTACATCTCAATAAAAGTATGTACATTTTTTTTGGTTTTAAAACATGAACAAGAGGAAACGCTATAGTCGAGTGCCGCGACTATATGATACCCGTTACTGTTTTACACAAATTTAAAATATTAATTTTGCTAGTGGAAATTCACAAGGCGCCACCTATTGTCAGAGGAAGTATGTTGAGTATGCTTATAGTGACGTCACTGCCCATGTGAGGCCTTACAACCTTAATTTCTTTATAAATAGCGAAATAATGTTCCGATTTTAAAAATCTTTGGTTAATCGATAGATATTAACAGAAATAAGTTATACAAGGTCAAACGAAGGCAATCATAATAATATTATAGATGCCACAGTTTTCCGCGGCTTGTGGGCGTTAGAGTGGGCGTGGCCGGCAAGTTGCAGAGGCATCTCTTAAATACGTGTTCCTAAGCAAAATTGTGAAGCTCTTATAGTTTTCAAGATTTTTGCATTTTTGGTTTTTCGGGTTTCGTGGGCGTTAGAGTGGGTGTGGCTTGATCGGAAAAAACCAATTCGCATTGGGAGCATTATAAAAACATACATGCTTGATCCGAACTTTCTATCTCTTATAGTTACCGAGATATAAACTTTTCTAGAAAATCCGAAAACGGTCTTTTGAGCCTTGTGGGCGTATGGGTAGGTGTGGCCGGATAGTAGAACCACTATAAGATGCGCTAGCATCTAAAGATTATACTTTCTGAATTTCAACGTTCTAGCTCCAATAGTTCCTGAGATTTCAGCAATTTTAGTATTTTGCGATTTGTGGGCGTTAGAGTAGGCGTGGCTGGATGCTGCAATAAACATGCGCTGTCCCGGGACCTCAAGAATTTTCATGGTTAATCTCAACTTTGTATCTGTTGTAGTTCCTGAGATCTCAGCGTTCATACGGACGGACGGACGGACAGACGGACATGGCTCAATCGACTTCGCTATTGATCCTGATCAAGAATATATATACTTTATAGGATCGCAAACGCTTCCTTCTATCTGTTACATACTTTTCAACGAATCTAGTATACCCTTTTACTCTACGAGTAACGGGTATAAAAATCTGCACATTTCAACTTTTTATACATACATAATAGATCAATAGGAATACCAAGAACAATAGGTTGGTTGACAAAACATGAAAAAAAGTATAATTTGCTAGTCTTTAATCGAAGGAGAACCTCTGTGTCTGCCATTCGGTATATAGCCGCTTGACGGTTTGGAGGGTTAAACATGACAGTGGGTCGTTCATATCACAAAAATCATGAAAGAGATCCGTAATCCGGAGCATAGAGTTTTTGGTCAGGCGGCTCCACTGTCGCAGAGTCTTGTCGGAATCTCTGTACATTTCAGCCGTGCGGCAGCTCTGCCAATGCCGCTGTTGGTCCATCAACTGATCCGCTTTTCGCCACAAAAGCTTCTCTCCTTTTCGGGCGAAGATCCGATTACAAATCTTCTTGACATGCATCTCAAGCTCGATATCCAAAACAGAAATTTTCTCCATGAGATTAGGCGGAATGTCTACATTTGAGCGAAACAGGGCTTCCATTAGCATTTTAAAGACTGGCCTGGGCAGATTCATCTTGTTCTTGGTCTCCTGCAGATAGATCTGTTCCAGTTTTTCATTCTCAAGAGTTTCACCCTCGTCCTCGGAACTGGTGTAAGCTTCTTTATTCTGGAAAACACTGATTAGATTCCTAGCTGTTTGCCAAATTGCTTCCTGGACATATTTGTTTTTAGCTTTAACCCGTGCCTCTGACAGTTTCTTCTTTAAAAGGCAGTTTTCGGCCGCCAATATGTCTGGATGGTAATCGAAAGTCCGAGATTTTCCCAAAAGTTGCCCAAGCACTCGCCTTTGCTGAGTATGGTCCTCTGTTAGCCTCATTTTATCTGGGCTAATCTCAGTTGTTTTGATCTGTGGATAACGCTTCTTTCCAGTTAGTATGCTGTAAGTCAAGCCAAAATCACCAGCTTCTCGTCCAGCTCTTTCTCGCTGCTCAGGCTCTTTGTTTTCAGTGAAATAAGAACTTGATCGAAGCTTTTTACGCCACTCGGCCACCCTATTTCGAACATAGGAGCCATAAGCCTTCTGTTGCTCTGTGTTTCCATATGGGGATGGGGAAACACTCTGTTGGACCACTGTGTAAGTGTTTTGGACAGGACAGTAGCTACCCACCAGGGAGTAACAGGGTTCTGGACAAGAGTTGTTTTCGCTGCTAGAGGAGACACAGCAGTTGTTCCTCTGAATTGGAGAATCCTCTGCTTCGGAATCATCTTCACTACCAATGAAGCGAGACCAACGTTCGCCGCATGACTTCAAAGAACCTGGCTGAAAGTACTCGTGACTAGAAGTAAGCATGGGATTTTGGGTTGTGGGATGCTGGGCATTATCTTCAAAGTTTAGTCTCCGTTTTGCTATATGCAAAAAGTTTTCACCCTCAGTAGTTGTTCCATTATTTTTCTTGAACGTCATTATGGACTTTCTCTGGGATATTCGTTTGTTTAAGGGATTCTGCTCCCCTGCTTCCAAACGCAATTCCTGGAGCACTTGACGTTGCTCCTGAACTTGCTCACTAATCTTGCTATTACTCTCTTGCAGTTTATTTAACCTGACTCCAACACTCTGATATAAATCTGCTTTTGGCTGGTCACAAACTTCTTCTCGCCCGTCTTTGCTTGTTGAACCCTGTGCCATATCTCCCGGAGGCTTCTCCACAAGCGCATTCTGTGCCTCAACTTTGGATGACCGCCTAATTGCAATGGTTTTCTGGTCCTCTGACTTCGCAAACTTTTCTAGACTTTCAGACTTTCGGACCCCAATTTCCTCATATTTATTTTGCTGCACCTCATTTTTCTGGTGAAGCTCCAGTCGCATTTCTAGATGTTTTCGCATTTTTTTTGCCACCTCTCTTGTCTCACGTTCTATCTGATGTTCTCTTTCCATTGCCTGTCTTACCTGCTGGTGTCTTTGAGTCCTATCCTTTTGCTCTCCATCCCGTCTATGCCGTTGTAAATGCTCTTCTTCATATCGTTTTACGAGCTGATTTTCCTCTTCGATTCTGCGCAAACACTCTTCCTCAAGCTTTTCCATCTCCTGCCGATCCTTTATAAGTTTCTCTCTTTTTAATAGGTAATTTTCTTCTCTTTCTCTTTGCTGTGTAGCACTATCCTGTATTTTTTTTTTACATTCTTCAATTATTCTTTTCTGCCGTTCATGGTCTCTTTCCTTCCTCTCTTCTTGGTCTTCCATTTGAAGCCACCTTCGAATTATTTGTTGCCTTTTAAGATCTTCTGCTTTTTCCTGTTTTTCCATTTCTTCTCTTTCGCATTTATTGCGTTTAAGCTTTTCCAATACTCTTTGTTTCCTTATATGTTCTTCTTCTTTTGCCAGCCTTTCGCACTCTTCCTGCTCTTTTTTCTCAAATTCTCGCTTTTTTCGTTCCTCATTTCGCTTATTTTCTCGCTCCTGTACCTCGTTAAGCTTAATTTTGAGTTCATCTATTTTTTTTTCTTCCAGTTCGCGCTCTTCCCGCGTCTTTCTTTCAAACTCTTCTCTTTCTTTTCGTTCGTTTTCTAGTTTTTGCAATACTTTCTGTTCAAACTCTTCCCTTTCCCGGGTATCTTTAAGTTCCTGTTCCCTCTTTCTTTCTAGGTCGGCCTTTTCGTTTTTATCAGCGTCCAATCTTTTTTCCAATTCCTTTCGTTCAAACTCTTCTCTTTCCTGGCGTTCCTTCAGATTTTTGAGTTCCTCCTGCCTCTTTTTTTCGAAGTCTTCTCGCTCTTTCTTCTCGGTTTCTAGTTTTTCTAAAACTTTTCTTTCAAACTCTTCTCTTTCCTGGCGTTCCTTTAAACTTTTAAGCTCATGTTCTTGCTTTTTTTCTATTTCGTCTCTATGTTTTCGATCTTTTTCTAATTTTAAATAGTTTCTTTCTTGTCGTTCCTTGATTACTTTAGACTCGCTTTTCCTTTTTCTTTCGATATCATCTTTTAAATCAATTTCTTCTTTTTCTTTGCCTGACAAAAAGCATTTAACATCGTTTTGATCTGTTTCTAGTCTTTTTCTCCCTCTTGTTCTTTCACACTTTTTACTTTGTTCACGGCTTTTCAGTTCCAGTTCACTCTTCCTTTCAAAGTTTCCAGGTCCATCAGTTTCTAGATGGTTTTCATATTTTTCTTTGCTCTGTCCCACTATCTTCTTTTTTCTGGCTTCTTCATACATCGCCTTTTGGTTATTTTCCCCAATTACGTGGATCTCAGAGCGTGCAATCCTCACTTCAAGCTCGGCCCGCTTCCTAAGCTGTCGTTCCCGCTCGGCCCGCGCACGCCTCCGATGGTACTCCTTAAGCTGCTCATAGGCCAAAACTTTCCGTTTTATGTTTTCCGCACGTAGGTGGAACTGCTGCTCACGCCTTTCACTTTGGGTAGCATCGGTCTCGCCTAGCACGTTCATAGATTTTTGAGACACGTGCCTGATCTTGCGCTTAGTATCCTGTTCAAGATTCTGCTTCAGTTCCTGCCCAACTTGCTGAATCATCTCAACGTCCTGAGAAGAAGGCGTAATAGGACGTCGCTGAGACAAGGCACGCTGTTCCTGCTCACTCTGCTTCTCTCGTTTTTTTAACAGCAAATAGCGTTCGTAGTCGCGTCGCTCCTTGACCTTCTTCTGCTGCTCCTGCAGCTGTCTATCGCGCAGTTGACGATCCTTTTCCAGCTTCTGGCGGTCCATCTTGTGCTTCTGGGCCAGAAGAGCCTTTTGCCGATCCCGTTCCCGGTCCCTAAGCTCCTTGTCGACGCGATCTCGTTCCCGCCGCTTTAGGATATCGTGCTGTTTTCGCTCACGCTCACAGAGATCTCTTTGGACCCGGGGCGAGAGTACTGAAACATTCATCTTAATGCCGATAGTCTTGCCACGATTTCTGGGATTAGATATTTTAGGTAGATGTTGAGGTTTAGGAGATTCGTCGGTTGAAAGCTCGGGACTCCATATGGTCTGCTCCTCGCGCCAATACTGATCTTCCAAATGATCCAAGTGCAGCATCCTTCTCCGCCATTCGAATGGAGTCGACTTGAGCCTCCTTCTCATCAAGCTACTGCTTGAAGGCTTTGGGGCAACCAATTGCGGCGGCGTGATGTGGCGCAACCGTTGGCGTCCCTCCTCGTCGAGGAGCATGTGCAGCTCGAGGCTGCAGTTTGCTAGGTTGGTGAAGGGAAGCGACAGTTGACCCGATTCCTGCAGTTGTCGCAACATCTGCTCCAAGAGGTAGTCCCTTGCACTGCTCTCCTCCTTGGTGGCCCGGCTGAATACGTACATCCACTTGGCACACAGGTCTAGATCCTTGGCACTCGCCTGACGAACCGTTAGGCCGCGAATAATCCTCATCTTCTGGCGGTAACCGCGCTCCATGGGATCTTCCAAAGAACTTTTCTTTTGACGATTCGAACCACTGTGGGTTTTAACGTTAGCCATTGAAACAATAAATCTTGTTCAAATCGTCTGTAGAAGACGAAAGTAACTATTTCATAAACTATATTTTTGAGTAGAGAGTTTTGCAACTCTTTTTGGATTGCTTGGATTTTTAATACAACAAAAACGAGAGAAAAGCATAATTAATCAAGCCTTTTAAAATCTTTCAATATCTAGGTATAAATATAATATTTTTTGTGACCTTCTTAATATGTAAATCCATTTTAATTTTTTATTATTTATATTATTATATAAATAGTTGAAAACATTAAAAATAATTAATTATTTTGAATATATTTATTAAACTTAACTTATACAACAAATTATCATTTAATCGCTTACAAAATGTGATTTTGCAATATTATGTCGTAAGCACTCCTATATTAATGATTAATTAATTTTTGAGGGAATCCTATCGTCACTCAACCCTAAATTACGCAAATCATCGTGACATTCTTCCAAATCGAAAAATGTTTTCAAATGCATCCACGAAAAATACAAAAATAATTTTATTTACAAAAATTCTCCAGCTTTACTTTAATTTAATTTCATAGCTCTACATGTTGTGCTCCAACGGACTTGGAAATGTGGGGTTACGCATGTAGTTTATATGTTTAATGGCCCTCAATGCGAATTGTTTTCTTCCCGTCTAGCCACGCCTACCCTAACACCCACAAAACCCGGAAAACCAAAAATGCAAAACTTTGAGGATCTATAAGAGCTAGGAAGTTGTGCTTAGGGTGCTAATACGTATTTTAGAGATGCCCCTGCAGCTCGACACGTGTTTACATCCGGCCACTCCCACTTTAACGCACACAAGCCGCGGAAAGCTGTGGCGTGAATAATATTATATTGAATGTCTTCGTTTGACCTTGTTCAACATATTTTTGTCAATATCTTTAGATTTAACAAAGATTTTTCAAATCGGAACATTATTTCGCAGTATATTAAGAAATGTAGGTTATCAGGCCTCAAATGGACAGTGACGTCACAATCAGTTAGTAAACATGCTTTTTTGACAAAAGGTGGCGCAAATAAATATTTTACAATTGTGTAATACAGTAACGGGTATCTTATAGTCGCGGCACTCGACTATAGCATTTCTTCTTTTTTTTAGTTAATATTTTCTTGGTTTTTTTCCAACTATAGGGTATTCTTTGAGTGTTGGGTTTGGGGAATCTTTGAAATTCACAGCTGAGATTTTGGTTATTGCTGTAAGCGTTGGGCTTTGCTAAATTGCTGAAGAATAAAAAAAATATTTGCAAGGTTGTTTAAGGTCGCTTATGTGCATATTATTCCAAACTTCAAACTCGTAGTGAATCTTATTCTCAGGTGAGCAAAGGACTAATGGATCACAGGTGAATGATTTGTACATTAAGAAATGTGTGGTTGGCCATTATATAAAATTGTATAATTACTTTTTACCTTTCTAGCGAGTTACCTTAATGGTTATCTCTGGACGATCCCCACAAACCATTTGTCAAGGCCAGCTCTCAGAGGCTGAGGACATCTCCGCTTCGTTTTCATATTATATTAACGGTCTGCTACTAAAAGATGGTTGATCTCATATGTTGGGATGCTTGTCCTTTGTACTCCATTTGTTCAGTGTTAGGTTTGTTACGATTTTTAATTTTAATGCTGTGGCTGCCAATAGTTTGGAATTGTCACAGTAAAGAAGAAGTAACCATCATGTTTAATTCTTTTTTGAGTACCTTTTATGGATTTAACCTCTCCGTAAGAAATGAGGACGACATGTTTTACCTCTTGCATGGTGGTTTGTGTTGATACGATTGGTGCAGCTAATTTTACTAATACATTCTTCACCCAGTGGAGATCCTCTGCTACTGTTTCATCTTCACTATTAATAAAGCAAGCCTTTCGGAACTTGTTACATCATTTTCTTAACCTTTATTCCTTTAATATCTTTTGTGTATTATTCTGTGTCTTGTTTGACTTTCTCTCAATTGCAATGATCCAATTCTTTTCGGAGCATTCTTAATCTTTTTCGTCTCTGCATCTTTTTGACCCTAATTTCATATTTTTTCTGCTGCAACTCACTTTCCAATTATTACTATATCCTCTTATCCTTATTTCTGTAATCTCCTTCGGTTTGTTTGCAAACTGAGTTTTCTCTTGTTCGATTTGGTGTTCTCTCTTTATTATCTGCTTTACCTGTTGTTGTCCTTGATCACTGTCCTTTTGCTCTCCATCCAGTATATAGCATGTTAAATACTCTTCTTCCTTTCGTTTCTCTTCAATTTTACGGAAAGACTCATCCTCAAGCTTTTTCATCTTTTAAAGAACAATATTTTTTTAATTCGTTCCTCATTTCGCTTAATTTTTCGCTATTGTACCTCTTTAGGTTTCATTTTGAGTTCTTCATTTGTTATACCGTTCGTAATTTTTCGCTACTTTTTATAAAACATTTTAGTTCCTTTAGTTCTTTCTTTTCACGTGATTTTATCAGCTTCTGATATTTTTTTTTAAATTCTTTTCGCTTAAGCTCTTTTCTTATCTGGTTTGCTTCAGACCTATGAGCTCCTGTTGTTGTTGTTTCTTTTTTCAAATACATTTTGATCTTTTCGTTCGTTTGTTTATTTCAAATACTTTTCCTTTAAACATCTTTTTGCTGGCGTTCCTTCGTACATTATTAAGGAATGTTGATTATAGCACGAGAGATTTCATTCCGTCGTCACTTAACATAAACTCTAAAGATTGCCTCCGACCAGCGTCAAAGCATTAATATTGCAATTCCTTTTAATTTTCTAAACTTTCCATTTTCATTTTTAATGCTTTCTGTTGCAGCCGATAAAGCTAGCTTTATCAAAACAGGACTGATATGCATATTTTTTCCACTGTAAATTTCCCTATAAATACTGAGGTGGTCTTTGCTAGTTTTACAGTTATAACTTGTTTATTGCAAAATGAGTTTAATTTTGATTATAACTGCTGCTTTGTTGGTAAATTTAAAATAGTTACTAATTACATTGCTTTACGTTAATTTCATTTCAGAGCTCTACATGTTGTGCTCCAACGGACTTAGAGACTTTACATTCGAATGAAGTAGACAGTACCACATCAATAATTGCAGACGACGAAAAATCAAATGATTCAGAAGGCTCCGAGAGTTCCCCTTCAATTAATTTAAATAATGAATATTGGATAACGACCACGCCTCTCCCTCCGATTGTCATTTTGCCACAGACTGATAAGGAGATACTGTGCAATTTTGTGGGTTCTTTTCAAAGAACTAGAATGGAATTGTTTGCAGTCGTTGTGGGTGCTAACTTTGAATTTATATTCAACGCAGAGAAATATTTTGCAGACGAATTTCGAGAAATAATGGCGAGTTCAGCCAATGTTACTTATAGCCAAGAGTTTTTCGGAATCGACGAAGATGAAGCACATATGATTATCCAGAACAAGACCGCTTTAGCGGCCATAGATAACATTGTTAAAGCACACATCCTCAAAATGTACAGTAAGATTTTTCAAGGAATGACGATCATCCACGACGAATTATTACTTAATGCCAAAAAGGTGAACATCAATTTAAGCAAAGAAACAGTGGAATCTGAGAAAGAAATGCTCGCATCTTTTAAGAATCTGAAATCACCACAGGATAACCCAAACTACCACAACGATTTGCCCGATCTTTTAAATCGCCTTGAACAAAGATTCAACCATAAGCATCAGTGTCCCAAAAAACAGTAACGACGCATACTTGTCTACATTAATTAGACATCATAATCGGTCAACTTTGCTTTCAATCAATAATCGGCCATTCTTAATAAATCCATAAAATATATATTATTTTTAAATGATATTTTATCATTATTATCTTGAAACAATAGACTAATAAATTGTTCATTTAATTGGATATACAAAAAGATAAAATAAACAAAACTTTAAAATATTTTAAACCATATTTTTACCAAACAAATACTTTTTCTTTTAGATTGGAATTACGATAACACCTTTGCAGTCTTAATCATTTTTTGAAGAATAGATTTTTTAATAGGCATCTCATGAGTAAACTAAAGTAAAAAAACCGTTAACCACAAATCGGTAGTTTCTGTTGGCTCTAAGCTTTCCCAATCCCCAAAACGATAGGTTTTGTTTAATGTTTTTTGTAAAAAAAAAAAAGAGGGAGGCCCTTTAAGACAATTTTGTTTTTTAAACTAGATGTTGTTTTATTCTCTTTTAAAAAACTGCTACGCATCTGAACGTACGTAATAATGCCCTTGTTGTTGTCCTTAAACCTCGTAACCGTAGGATTTGATGATTTTGTTGAAGGGCTCGGCGGCCTTGGCGATGTTCTCGCGCGCCTTGACCGTCAGCTTCTTCAGCTCGCGGTTGTGCTTGAGGGTGACGCGAAGCTTGGCCTTGCGCTTGCGCTCCAGGCTCTTGATCACGTCCTGGTAGTGCCAGCCGACCTCGTGCGACAGACGTCCAACCTGGCAGTATTTGCGGTCAGAGCGCAGGGTCAGTACTCGCATGGCGATAGGGACGACGACGCGGCGACGCTTGTCGTAGGGCGATGGGATGCCGTCGAAGACACGGAGACGGGCGAGGGCGGCCTGGCCACGCTTGGTCTTGTGTGGGATCATGCCTAAAATGAGAAGGACATGGCGTTAATCCAGGATACATAATATTGGCAAGAGGTTTGCTAGTTAAAGCCGTCAGTTGAGAGTTCGTTACACAGTTTCTCTTTCAAATAATGTAGGTAAGAATGTGATAATCATCATGGTAAATGGAGCTGAGCTTGCAGATTGCGACCAGTTTTATATGCTTACCTATAAGAGAAAAACGGTAGAATTAGCCAATGTTTTAAAAGAAATGGGGACTTAAGAAACAAGGTCCGATCAGTAATAGCTGCAGCAATCTCAGATACGTTTTGTTTACACGGTTTCTCGTTCAAATAATGTAGGTAATAAGGTTTAAAAACATCATGGAACTGCGCTCAACTGATCTTCTCCATGAATTCAAAAGCGGGTGTACTCACCTCGGACAGCCTTGTAGAAGATCCGGGAGGGAGCACGGAAGTGAAATGGACCACGGGCCGGGTTCACGTTGCACCGCTTGCGCAGGTAGGCCAGGAACTTGATCTTGTTCCTGTAGAAGTGTCCGGAGAGGTTCAGCTCCTCGCAGCGGACAACGGCGACCTTGCCGCCCTGCAACAGGTACTTGGCGACCACGGAGGCCAGGCGGCCGAGCAAATGGCCGCGACCATCAATAACAACGGTCTGCAAATAGAAGGGAAAATCAATTAAAATAAGAAAACAATTCGAGCATTTTGTGAGGTTAGGTTCTAAGGCTGAATAATAAACAAATGTGCAATGCGCCTTATTTTTCACTAGAACGTTGTTTTTTTGGAGGTTTCAATGAACTTCACGATTTGTTAGAGCTCGGATAACAGCTCACTCCAGGTTTTCTCTCATCCTCACTTCTGTGGCACGTGTAAGGCGCGACGCCTTTTCAAGCAGTCAATACAGCACTTCCATTTTCCTGCTCAGCAGATTTTACCACTCGCACTGTTGGCCACTATTATGAGCCTACTTGTCACACATTTGCTTAATGCCCGGCCCGTTTTAATATCGTTTTTCGGCACTTACCCTGTTCGTTAAACCAGTCATGTTTAAGAACCGCACGGAAAGAAGGCGGAAGTGGCGTTGACAGTTCGAGCATCGCTGCGCAGGGTTGCTATGGGAACCTGAACTAGTTCAAAGAAACGTTTCTGAGCTGCCACTTCCCGACCTTATCCAGTACACACTCCTAACTGGAGGTGCCAGCTTTCGATTTTATCACTTAATTTCATATTGTGTATTTCAAAATGATTGTAGTTCCGTTGACACCCCAAAGGCCATTACTTAATAAGCTAGTTATAAACAGATTTTTTTTTAAACGCCTTGACCCATGATAGGTTTCCGCGGTAAAGACTTTAAATATTCTCACAACTCTTTATTAAATAAATATAGTGCTGTAAAAATAGTATCAAAATCGACCATTTCGAACCTATTTGAAACCTTTTTAGAAGCGTATGATGGCTAAATGTAGAGAGTTTCATTTGGCGGGTTATTCATTATAAGAGAGGGGAGTGTGACCATTTGTTTTTAAATCCGCAATATGAACATATTTTGACAAGGCGATATAATGATTTATTAAAAAAAAAACACTATCACACTGGCAGAAAACGCTTTAAAAACTTTCAACCCGCTGAAAACGTTAAACGCAGTGATTAAGCGCTCCATACGCCGTAAATAAAAGCGAATTAAATGCTAATTAAATACAGCTTTACACGACGACTTTTATTCTTTTCGTTCGAGTGCAAGGCGCATGGTTGTCGGGTACAGAAAAGTGCTAAACCGAAGAGACTGAAAAAGTTCTGAAAAGTGAGTGGGTGGTGTTTTCTTCCCCTTCGAAGCGAATCCAATTAATAAACAAATCGACAAAGCAACAATAGTTTTCTACACGTGATCCGAGAGCAGGAAAAGTCGTCACCTTATAAGGCAAGTCTCGAGTTGCATGCGGCACCCATGAAATCGTATGTGCGTGCGTTCTAAATTAGATGCCCGATGTTCTGCTATTAATTAGAAATAAGTTCCTGTCTTGGGGCAAGTTGTTCGCTCCATTCCTTTCTCGCCAATTTCGAAATTGGGTCAACGTGTGCGATGCTACATTCGCCGTCTGCGTTTATATTTCTGCTTTTTTTTTTGGCTGCTGCTGCCGAACCAGTTTGTTGACCTTGTTTTTCAGTTTTCCAAGTGCAATTGGGGCTTGACTTTTGACAATATGTGTATGTCCGACTTTCCTCTTTTATGAGGATCGGGATCTATGAACTGGGAATTATGATCGGCGGACATGCATTGCATTTACAGCTCTGTTTTGTGTGGAAATTCATATTTTTATCACCACCTAGCAACACAAAGCACACACACACGCATTAACACTCCTTCTTGGGGACATTTCCGTTTTTTCAACAACAAAGGCTTTCAGTGGATGTGGGTGTGTTTGTGTGCGTGAGATGGATAGAGGTGCAGTTATATAAATATATATTGATTAAATTAACTGTTATTTATTCCGCCAATAGTAGTGGCGTTCCATGTAAACAAAAAACAGCTGTTTTAGAGCCTTAGAAGGCATAGTGTTGGTAAATGCCACGCCTTTAGATCGCACATTTTTTGCTTAGAACTAAGAATAAACAATTCACAAATATTTGTACTTTATTAAAACAGTTTTTATATTACCTTTAAACTAAGGAACCTTATAACACCATCTTGGCAATAAGATTTAAGCCAATGGTCAGATAACTTTATCTCTCAAAACTGTGAGTACAAGATCTACTGATTGCAATTATTCATTTAATTTATAACAAACGAAAGATTGCAAAATATGTTTTCTAACAGTGTATTCATATATTTGTTAAAAAGATTGTGCAAATAACTTTTTTAATAAAATGCAATTAGAAAAAAAACTTTTTGAATAGTGAAAGTAATTAACTGCAGATAAAGAATGTACAAGAGTTAAGGTGGATTATTAATTATTAAATTATAATTATAAATACACTAAAACAAAAAAAATAAAGTAAAAAGTGAATCAAAAAAGTTTTATAGATTAAAAGTAAGTACCAAGAAACTAATGTTTTCCCTACGTCAACTTCACGGATTTTCTATTCCAGATGCCCGACTTTTATGAACTTTTGAATGTGTCATCTACGGCCAGTTTCGAAGAGATTAAATGCAGCTACAAACAATTGATACTACAATGTCATCCCGACAAATTACGGCATCTCGATGACCCAGATCAGGGTTCGGATGCCAAGAACAGCGACTTCAATGCGATAAACGCGGCATGGAATACGCTAAAAGATCCCATTAAGCGAAAGCACTACGATGCCGAATTGCTGCAGTCGAAATTCCGGGCCCACAGCAACATCTACGCCACTGTAGAGTTGGATGAAATGCAGCTCATTCAAGTGGAAATCGAGGAAGATGACGAGGCACCAATACCTCCCTACCGAGATTCTGAATCCGCATCCGAGGCAAACAAAGGGCCAGCGACAATGTGGAGCTATGCGTACGACTGCCGATGTGGCGGTCAGTATCTGTTCGATGGACCCGGAGACGATGAGTCACCCGAAGTGATTGTGGAGTGCAACGAGTGCTCCTTAGTGATTATTGTGAAACATACCATAACTTGTAAATAAAGAAATAATGGAAGTGCTGTCCAGCACAATGCTTGTGATCTAAACTATTTGATTAAGAGCCCTGTTAAAATTAACTTTTACACTCCGTTTATTGGTTTCTTGAACCCCGTGCCGGCGCGGACTCTCTTCATATGCAAAGCATGTTGTCATTGACGTCGTGCATTCGACATTCAACATACACAACATTCAACCGGGCCCAGCCCCTTCTTTGTCGCTTGTTGTGCCCAAAAGTGATGTAACGTGATGGCACATCATTTCGATTTGGGTTCCCGCTCCTCATTCACTTTGCATACGATTCGTTTCCGCTGTGCGGGGAGAAATTACCAAAGTCTTGATGTCTTTGACGCGTGTGAATTGTCGGAGGTTTGCCAAATTACGAGTACTTTGCTGTTTATTTATTTGGGAGAGTTTTTGGGTCAAGTTTTTGATGGTCTTAGACAGCCTTAATGGCTCGATAATCCTCGGTTATAACAGGACATAGATGAATTTCTCTCTTTTAAATGGGGATGTGATATATAAATATCCCTAACAATTTTCTTTTGGTATACTTCTAACATACAGATCTATATTAGTATACATACATTATACATTACATACATACATACATTATTATATTGTTTGAATTTAATTAACTAGTGTACAAATTTTCATATACACATATATGATTCTAAAAGTATATACTAATCATAGGTCTATATAATATTTCAAAAAAAAGATAACATACGTATTACCATTGCTAAATCAATTTTTAACCTCTGCGTTTGTCGCAATTATTTTTAGTTACATTTGTTTAATCAAATACCAAAAAACAAAAAATTCCATTAGTGTTGGAAATGAAATTCTCTTTTTTGACATTATATGTGGTCGTTACCTATTCATTCGCCATGTATATGACTGTTTTTTAAGCTCCTTAAATGTACTTATAATTACCCGAGTTCGCCCAGTTTTCGTTTTTTTTTAAATTCAATAACCCCTCTTGATCGGAGCAACGTCGACAATGACGACGGTGATGATGATGTCAGCAACTGCAAAATGTTTATAAACGACTTCGAGAAGACGAAAAAATCGAGTACACATTGGGAATCCATTTGATTATAATTATTGAAAGTAATTTGCGGTAGACAAGGCAAGTACGCACACCCAGTCTGTGTGTTATTTTTATCAATCCCCCTTGGGAAACTCTTTTGCCGCCGGATAAGTACGTCACTCGATTGATAATTAATGGTTGTCTAGCTTTCGTTTTCTAAACATGCACATCGTACATATAGTATATAGTATGTGTGTATCTGCTTGTTTGCGCATAAATGTTATTTGCATATACCGACAGACAAGCTTGATAAACACTTGATTTCCAGCCCCAGTTTGAGTTAAATGAGAAAACAAAAGTCCGAGGAAAACGTCTGTTCCTTTCGAATACATACTGTTACATTTGTGGGAACTAAGCACTGCAAGAAATCAGATGTTTCATTAAAACTGATTGTTTAATTCCGTTTCACTTTTATATTTATATATATATATATATATATATATACATATGTATATATATTTTTAGTTTAATCTGTTAAGCTAACAACAGTAGGTTGATTCATTGATCCTTAGGTCTTAAAACGTTTTTTATTGGTCTTCTTAATGCTAAGATATTATTAAAAGTATGGATAGTAATGTTTTTCTCGGTGCAGGCATTTCACTGGTTTGTTCCTCAGTCTATTCATATCTCTTGGGCATCTCTCACTTTAATAACCTTTTGACACAGAAAATTGAAACGCTTTAGCGCATTTGCCGCTTGTCATTCGTTCATTCCTTCATTCATTCCCTCATTCTGTCAATTACCCCGGCTTTTACGTTTTTTTTTTTTTTTTTTGTTGTCAAAGCTACACAGAAAAAATATATGAAGGAATATTTATTTATACGCTTATAATTTTATTTTTTTGAAAAGAATTACAAAGTATTTACATTTCTTTTAATTTTTAAAACAAAAGCTTGGGCATTCACAAGATTTGCTATAGTTTTGCTCCCATTAAAGTGGATTTACATTTCTTTTTTTTTTTTAATTTGATTTCCAATTTTCCTCGGTGTAATATTTTTGTTGTTGTGTGACACGCGTCGCAGCGCGATTTGAGATAATAACGCTAACGTTCGCTCTCGGAAAGTGCAGATATGTTGGCTACAATAAGCCGGCTTGGAGTTCCAGCCCCAAGTCGTCAACCGTCGCCATCTCCATGTTCCGACTCCACTTCTGGCCCTGCCGCCTGGCACTTTCATTTTGTTTTCACTGCGCATTAAAGTCGCTTGAGCAGCTTTAATTGCCCAATGGCAAGAAGAGGCGAAATACTGCACAACACGCGTAGAAAGCCCAAGAAGTTGCCAAGAAGCCGGGCCAACGGCGGAAATTGGGCGGAAATATCTATGTACATATGTATGTAGCTCCGAGCTTATTTCGTGCAAGAATAAAACAAAGTTTGAAACCGATACCGCTACTGAACTAGCAAAGATATAAACACAGTAATGTTGAGAATGTCGCACATTCTTAAAATAATAAAAAAAGTTTTTACTATTTTAAAAAACAAAAGTTTTTTTCATACAAAAACTAAAAAATAAGGCAATTCTGACGCACAAACTTATATTGTGCAAGCACCTTAATGGTAATTAGCTCTAAACTACGACTTTTAAATACATATTTTTTTCTTAATACTAGTATAAATATATTAACAAAAGCATATTTATAAGTTTTCGAGGCTGGGGGCACCCAAAAATTACGATTAACGGGGATTATAAACTATAGCGCCACGAACAACTATTAAGCAAAGGAAAATAGTCTTTAAATATTTTAAGGATGGGAAAACCCAGGAAATGGTTGCCTCAAAACCCTAGCACAGTCCAATTCATAATCCAAAGGTTTTTTTTCGCGAAAATCGGGTGGCAGATAAGGGTCGTGATCCACCGAGCAAAATTTTTAATGACCACGAGAAGAGACGTATTGTCCGAAAAACGAAGGAAAATCCCAAGCTATCGGCTCCAAAAATAGTTGCGGAGATTGATAACGAAATTGGCAAAAAATATTGCCCAGAGTTCGGAGAACTTTGCATAACCATAACTTTAATGGTCGAGTTTCTAGAAATAAGTCCTTCATTAGCGCTAAAAATAAGTTGGCGTCAAATTCGCCAGGGAAATTTAAACTCGTCCGATCTCGTTCTGGAACGACGTTATATTTGTGGACGAATCCAAATATAATATATTTGGGTCCCATGGGAACTATGTATGTTTGGCGGCGTCCAAATACAGAGCTAGATACAAAAAACAAAAACGCAGCGGCTAAGCACGGCGGTGGTCATGCTATGGTTTTGCCTGTATGACTGCGTCCGGCGTCGGAAATTTGCTTTTTTTTGACGGAATCATGGATGCCAATAAATATTTAACTATTTTGAAAGAAAATTTGGTGCAAAGTACAGAAACTTTGGCAATAAAGGATAGATTGCGATTCTACCAAAATAATGACCCCAAGCCCACTGCTGGCAATGTAAAGCTTTAGCTGGTTACAGTCTCCGACATAAAAGTGATAGAATATTTGCGGGAAATTTTACTTATGTCTATTCGGGAAAGGCAAATTTCCAACAAAAATGAACTAAAAATTGCCTTATTGGAAGAATTGAGAATTAAGAAATTTACAGTAGTTTTTACAGCTTGCACGAAGTAAGCTTGTGCGTCAGATTTGCCTTATTTTTTAGTTGTTGTATGAAAAATTCTTTTGTTTTTTAAATTAATAAAATTTTATTTTAATAATATGCAATATTCCTAACATTACTGCGTTCTGTTTTTTTGATATCTCTGCTAGTTTAGTAGCGGTGTCAAATTTAAACTTTGATTTATTCTTGCACGAAATAAGCTTGGAGCCACCGTACATATGTTAACTATCACATAAAATCTTATTCAGTTAAAAAAGGGATCAAATTCATATAACTGCAGCAACCAGTCCAACCAGTGAGTTATTTTTAAAATATCATTAATCGCTTTTTGATTTATTTTTGAAGAATTGTGTAAGAATGTGAAATTTAAGGCCAACAGGAAAATTCAATTGAAAGTTGTATTGAAATTTTTCAAAATTAAGTTTATAAATAGCCAAAATCACTGGCAAGCATTCATTTAACTGCTGGCATTTGGAATTTAAATTTGATTTGGCATCTTCAGATAAATTGCAGAAGTTTAAAAAAGTTTTTTAAAAACATACTTAAATAACGTCTGCCTATTTTTACATTTATATATTACATATGTAGGTGAGAAGAAAAAACTTGAAGGTGAGAAAAAAATACTACAAATTTGACCTCAGGGATTCATTATTTTTAACCTAATCATATTCGTTGATTGGTCAATAACAGTTGTTTGCTCTTTTATTTAATAAATATGTTTTTCGCAAAACAGCTGATCGATACAAAAAGTAATACCTACAAACATATATAAGGTGATTCGCCGATTTACGGTATTTATTCAGATGAGTTTGATATATCTTTTTGAGGGGAACGAGTCCAGACAGAAAAGGCAACAGCTAAGATATTCCCCAGAACTAGTTGTGGCTTCGAACCACGAAGATCGGGGAGTGATAGCTTCGACAACCCGTCTTCTTTCTTGTGCTTTCGTCAGATATTTTTGTGTTTTTCTCTCAATCTTAATTATACAAAAGTGCCAATTAATTGTTGATTTTGTGTAGCTTTTTTGCTATATTAGTTTCGCAATTTTGTGGCTTCCCAGGCAACGCCTCTGGCCGTATAGTTCTGTTGTTCCGTGGATGCTTTTCCAAGGTGTCCGAATCTGAATCTCTGCTAGCGAGTGTGTAGCCGAGTGAAAAGCACGGTAACAAGTGGGGCAGCAAGTAGAGCATACAGACATCAACCAGATTCGAATACTCCACCTACCCTAGTCCCAGATATATTCCAGTAGAATTTATAGCACATCTATGTACGTCACTGACTTTCTGGAGCAGAGTAACTGTTTGGTTGTAAAGTACCATTTAGTAATTAGAGTGGTGTTAAATATATAGTCAAGCATATCATTGTTAAGTCCTCATGACCCTACAATGTAATGCAAAGTATTAAAAATATAAAGGTTTTATATTCTGTTTACATAAATAAATGTATCATTCATTTGATAAACCTAACAGAAGCTTATTTTATTTTGTCGTTTCAGTAGCCGAGGTGCGTAGCCCACGCCCCACAGAGTCGTCAACCTGGCTGGGAGCAGCAGCCTCACGATTGATCACCAACAACACCAAAAGACTGAAACACCGTCCAGCCAGCGAGCAAAGGGGAAGATGGCCAGCACCGGCGAGATCTGGCTGCAGTGGTTCTCTTGCTGCTTCCAGCAGCAGCGCTCACCCTCCCGCCGTCCACACCAACGCCTGCGCATCGACCGGTCCATGATCGGCAATCCCACCAACTTCGTCCACACGGGACACATTGGATCAGCGGACGTGGAGCTGTCGGCCAACCGCCTCAACGCGATCTCAACCCAGATGCAGAGCAAGGGCGGCTACGAGACCAACTCGATACACTCGCTGCATGTGAGTTGACTTAACTGGCCGATTGGTCACCTTAACAGTATGGTTCCGATAAGGCGATCCTTAAAAAGAATTTCAAAAATTTAAACGACAATGTATTTTATCTACTTTTAAAAAAAAAACCTTTCATCAAGAGCTTAAACTCTTCGCATTCCTTTTAGTTAGGTAATACTGTATGGCGGTTTGTTGAGTCATTTGTTTTGCTTGATTCCCCGCTTTGCTGCCTTCTTAATGTGCAAATCACGTCGTGATTCGATTGTCGCAATCCAAGAACCTTTTGGACATTTAGCACCTACATAGATAATAGATCTTAAATTTTTTATTTTTTTTTAAATATTCACTGGAATCTGTTCAGTGCCTTCTGAACTTAACCTAGCGTATTTAACGGGAAACAAATTTTATGGGTACATGGTATCCTTAAATACTAAGTAACACTTATTATAAGTTGCAAAATTACAAGACTAGTGAGAACATATTATGAGATCATACGACTCGGGAGATCGGATGGATGTACCTTCTTCAGCCGTCGAAGAGAAATTGGCTCGGCTAGGCCACTCGCCAGTCAGTTTGGGTGTGCCACGATCCTGTCAGCGTAGCGACTGCTGTGCAGGTTAATTTGGTTCCCGATGAATAAGATTCGATAGTCCCTTTCGATGGCACAATTTGTAACGTATCAGGGGAGCCCACATGCTCTCCGGGCTGCACGTGATTGCACTACTCTAAGCCTCTCAGGTGATGCTTAGAGCCATGCCTCATACTTGAATGGCGTACGTCCAAGTAGGCGACAAGATGGCCTTAATTAGCAGGGCATTAGTTGAAAGGTGAAGTTTGTTTGAACGCAGGAGCCAGTCAAGCTTTTGTAGCTTCTGCAGACATTTGGCTTTGATTGCCGTGATGTCGGCCCGCAATACTAGAGCTCTCTCCAAATGTACTCCAAGGTAGCAGCAGGAGGTAACACTGGTGATGGCATCTCCGTTGAAGGTGAGACCCTCCGAAGTACCTTGACGACGGGCGAAGCTCATGCAGGCGGAGTTAGCGCAGTTGATTCCGATGTTCCAATTGATTGACCAATGATTCAAAACATGGAGCCAGACCTGAACTGCACTGGTTCAGTTTGCAGCGATGAGTGGGACGCTAGCATGCAGGTGTCGTTAGCATAAGTGGCCAGGAGTAGTTTCGCAGCGGAGACGTCATCAGTATTACTGCCGGGAGCCGGCATGTCGGTGGTGTATAGAGTGTACAGGAAGGGTCCAAGTACACTTCCCTGTGGAACCCCGCCATTAATCTCACATTCGCTGGATAGGGAGTCTCTTATTGCTACGTCAAAAGATCTTTCAGATATGAAGGATTTCAGAATGGGCGGAGCATTGCGTTAAAAATTTTTACTCGGAGGAAGGACTCGATTTTCAGTACCGTTCGCTCGATTTTCAATACCGTCATGTCCCGGGGGCTTTTTATGTTCTAGGGCCTTCAGTTGCGATATGACTTATAGACTAATAGATCTTAAGACGCAAGGTTCAGGGTAGAGGCTAAAAACGTCTTTTTTAATTCAGTTTTATTTTTATTGTACATACGAGTATATTTACATATGGAACATATGACCAGTTTTAGAGATATCAGCTTAAGTGCAAAGGACTATCCAGAAGGGGAAACCACAGAAATCGATTTATTTTATTTCATTTCTTCAAGTGAAACGAACAAAGGAAACCAGATTGCAAATTAATGGCTGCATTTCTTGATTAACAAAACACTAATATGGTGCAGCCATGGCATTTATTGTGGAATTTTACAAATTCAAAAGTTCAAACTGAACTCAAAACTAAATTATGAATTTTTAAATCGACTTATCTCGTTTAGCGAACTTAAATTACGAAAATATTCATATTAAAGAACAAATAAATATAATAATAAGCTTATATACATATAGCAGAATAAGGGTTTTGTTGTTAATTGAACCCAAAAATCCATTTATTAGGAGCTTAACCCAAATCCCAGTGCCAGTATTTCCCATCGAACGGCGTATAACGCTTTGGCCAAATTCAATTAATATACCCCATTTTTCCGCCCCCACAACAACAAGACGCATGTGCATGCCAAACGCTCGTTTTGTGGGACGTCGTTGGGTGATAACGGTGCCCCTCCCTAATCCTGACCCACCCCTGTCGCCCGATAGCCACATACGTATACATTATATATTTATATATAACTATACTTAATTGAGACAACGAAGCTGTTGAGCGGTGCACTGGCCACGGTCTAGTACATCGGTTAAATGGTTGACAAGCAATACTCTACTCATGTTTCTTTCGTTTTTCTCTCTTTATTTGCAGGCTTGCTGATGGAAGCCCCAATCATCTCGCAATATTCACGCTACAAAATGCATTTCGTGCAATTTTTACTGAAAGGAGAGGAGCAGCATAAATACTTTTTACAATTCTTTGTTGTGGCGTGTTATCAGGCGAAGATGGCCGACATAGGATGTCGGTGCACAATGCCGGAGTTCATGGGAAGGTGTGGATAACGGCACATTTACATAAGGTTCCAGTTTTAAAGCCAAACGACTTCGAGACAACGGATTCCATTCCGGCTAATATCCGCGTTCTCTAGTGTGCAGAGATTTTGGGCTGATTTGCTTTTTGTGAGTATTAGGTAAATGAAAAATCGCAAAAAGAGTGCCAAGCGACTAAAATCAACCAGTTATTAAGCCTAAAACAATATATGTATACAGAGTCAGTTATAACATTACGTATAATTTTTTGGATGTACTTAATGCCAAAAAATCTTGAGGGAACTACGAAGTTCAGTGTTCCTATCCATAATAATTTACATTTCCAAAGTCCATTTCACAGCACAAATAATGTTGATGTATTCGTACGAAAACTGCCTTATAATCAGTTGCACAACCAACAAAAAATAGTCTGACCCATGATATTTGGCTGAAAAGGTGCAACTAGCGAATCTTTTTATACAAAAGCTGATATTGCATTTACACAAAGTTAATACTTGTTGACGGAAAACTGTCGCACAATCATATTCAACACACAATGTAATCAAATTAAGAACCTTTACAAAATCCTCTCCATTCGAATATTTTTGAACCCCTTAATATGATTAGATCCCATGCAGACTGCATTATATGGTTTTTAGGCAAGCGATAATTTAAGCGTAGATTGACGAGTACCTTTGTAGAAGCCCACATCAAGAAACAAATACATATATATTTGTAAAATCAAATGCCTTTGTAAATAACAAGGAAAGGAGCTTAAACATGCGTTGGGTTTTAAGCATATAGACTAATTGTATAAACAAATATTTAAGCAATAATTTATGGAAATATATACATATATTTAAAAAGCAACAATCCGTAGTAATTCGTGTATTTTTTTGGCAAGCATCGTGGGCACTTAGGAAATTATCCCCGAGCATCACGGTTTAACGGAAGTGCGTTTAGCTACAAGATCTAATTGACCAAAAGAAATTTGACATCTATATAAATATTTTTTTTTAAATGCCATTAAATTTGCAAACAAAGATCAACAACCCTCAATCAGAAAGTAGGAATAAGATTTTAAACGTACGAATTGAATCTTGCAGTTACAATTCACTTTATAAAGCTTTTTGCTTCGATTTCAGTACCAAAACAATGGTAGGTATATCCTCAAATGTTAATGTCTTAAGCAATAGAGGACAATGTGGACAATTTAGTAAGTAAACATTGTAAATTTTTCTTTTATTGGAAATGGTTAAGGAAAACAAAGACTAGCCTAGTCGTCGTTGTCACTTCCCGATCCGCTACCACTGCCGGAGCCACTGCCGCTTCCGCTGCCACTACCCGACTTGCTGCTGCCGCCGCCGCTCTTTTGGCTGCCCTCGTTATCACTGCCTCCTGCACCGCTCTTGTCACTCTTTCCGCTCTTGGCACTGCCAGCTTCAGATTCGCTGTCGGAGTCGCGCAGAGCCTTGCTAGCCTTAGCCTTGTCCACCTTCTTGCTGCGACGCGCCTCGAAGTCTGAGCCCTCATCCTCATCCGAGGAATAGATCGTTGAAGCCTTCACCTCAGCCGGACCACCCCCGGAGCTTTTCTTGTACCGGTTCTTTATGGCACTCAAGCTAATGGCATTCTCATCATCGCTGCCATCGTCGTGTTGGTAGGATGAGGTGCCTCCTCCAAGTAGTGGTTCGCCGGCACCAGGTTTCTTTTTCTTAGGCTGGGCTTTGTGCTGATTGCGCATCGCCTGACGCAGCTTGGCCTCCTCTTCCTTGAGCTGCGAGTACCTATCTGTTGTGGGATCCTTGCCCACCTGCGTTAGGATCTTAATACCACTGGTCTTGCTGGATCGATCAGCCAACGACATAGTCATTTTCTTGTGTGTAAACGACTCCGTAGAATGGGGCCGGAAAGTGAGCTTAGTCCTAAACACCGACTGTCCTTGCAGACCCGTGCCCTGGCGGATGAACAGATGGTTATGGTCACCCAGTAGCGGCTGCCTGTAGGCGTCGAATATCTCGTTGCCCAAATGAAGGGACATGCTCCCGTCGGACCACCGCACGAATCGTGCATTTGACTCTCGTACCATGTCGCCCTTGTTATCCATGAATTCACGCCATCGGATCGTGTTGCTCACTTTAAGCTTAATACGCTGCCTTCCTTCCTCGTCCATAGTCTCCTCCTCGTCGATTTCATCTTCGTAAGTCTCCGGATCAAAAGGATGAGTGACAACTGACAAAAAATTAGGAAGCTTTATAAAGTGTTGCTCTTTTCCAAGGTCTGCAGAGATGCGTGGAATCTCTACATCGATTCGGGTTTCTGGCAGTGGTTCTGGTTCATCCTCCTTGGGCGCCTGCTCTACCTGGGACTCGACTCTATCTCGGGACCTCGATCTAGAGCGTGAACGCGAGCGGGTCATGGAACGACTGCGAGATCGAGACCGGCTCCTGCTGCGACTCTTGGACCGTGCTGGAGATTTGTTGATGGCTGCTCCAGCCTCCTCATCGTCGTCACTTATATCATCAGCATCTCCAAAGATGTCAGCTGCGGCAGGGGCTTTCTTTGCCTGTAATGTTAAGATAGAGAGTTATTTATCATAAACAACTTAATTAAATAATAAGTTAAAAAAAAAAAAAATTCCGGATGGTCTCACCTCCTCCTGATCGGACTCGCTATCTGAGTCAATCAGCCGAGATTTCTTAGCCTTGGTATGAGCTTTATCCATGTCACTATCGCTGCCACTCTTGTTTTTCTCTTGATCGGAGCAACTTGCTTTACGTGCCTTCTTTTTCGGCACACCAATATCGCTTCCGGAGCCAGATCCACTGCGGCTGCGACTTCTGTTCGGCGAAGGAGTTCCTGTCTTAGAACGCGACCGAGAGGTCCGACTGCCACTCCTGCTCCTACTTCGGCTGCGGCTACCGCTTTTGGAATTGGCACGTTCATCATCTATTTGCAGGTTGGGTGAATTGGAGCGTGATTCCTCGTTACCACTACCTCTGCGAGTGTCACTACGGGAACGGGAACGAGACCTAGCACTTTGCGCCGATCCAGATTTGCGACTGCGAACAGACCCAGATCTCTGGCTGTGGGGCGATCCTGACCTTCGACTTTGGGGAGAGCCGGATCTGCGGCTTTGTGCAGACTCCGACTTACGACTACGAGCGGAGCCGGATCTGCGGCTATGGGGAGATTCTGACCTCCGGCTTTGAGGAGAGCCAGACCTGCGACTTTGCGGGGATCCTGACTTGTGGCTTTGAACAGAACCTGACCTGTGGCTTTGGGGAGATCCTGGGGACACAGATTTTCGACTTCGGACGGATCCTGATCTTTTACTATGTGCAGAACCCGAGCGCCGGCTTTGAGCAGATCCGGACCTGGCCGTACGTGGAGAGCGTGATCCTGAACGAGATCTAGAAGATCTGGATCCCGAGTGGGAACGATCGCTGCCACTGCCTGACTTTCGGCTGCGGGGAGACCTAAAAAGCATCAGCCATTTAATCAGCAAACTTTATACGCTACTTAAAACGCAAATTATTAGATACCCGGGAGCACTGCCTCCTTGTGGTGTGACGCTGCGGCTTCCGCTGCGACTGGAACCAGATGAACCTGCGCAAATAGTGTAAGTACCAGAATTTCTGGTCAGTAAAGCCAAACGGAACTTACCACTTTCATCGTCCGAGATTTGGTCACCCATATTCCCAAGTAATCTTAGTTATTATTGTGGAAAATTGCAAATTCGAGGTCGGCTAATAAAGCAGAGTTTGGGAAACCTACACACTATCAGTCTAATCGATAGTTGAAACCCTCAAGGAGGACTTTACATGGACAAAAGAAATGGCAGCCCGATTACCACCTTAGACTATCGATCAAATGTAAACAACTATTATGTTAACTATCAAAATAAAAATACTTTAACTTTAATGCGATAAAATTCAGTAAGGCCTGAAAAATACAGTTATTAATAGTCATCTCACTCACAAAGGCCACGCACAGCTCTTTTCAGATGTGTCAACTATCGATAGCAACGTTGCATCGATTACAAATTTTTACATCCCTAATTCCTGTGTGTTTGTATTCGTGACAGCCACAAAGTTTTTTTGCGGAACATTTTTTGTGTACAATTTAAAGCCATTTCGGGCGCTAAATAATTGTTTACTGCCCCTCGATAGTGGATCGTAAAATCCCGGCTCCACCAACTTCGAGTGCATTTGCGGGTCGGTGGCGTAAAAGACGCTTAAATCCAGCAGAGAATTTGCCCGATTCGCTGCTTTGAGTGAAATTTCAATGAACTGAGAAAACAAAGACAGACACACTCAAACACTCACACAGGGTCACAGACACAGTGCTTGTGCAGCAGTGAAGAAAGAAGCAGACAACAGCGCAATAGCGAGCAATTATTTACTTACAAATAAAATAAAAAAGGAAAAACACTACCAAAAACCCTACCAAGAGCCATTGGCCAATCTACCCGAGTGTAACGTGCGTGACATTTGCATAAGCGCGAAATTAAAGTGGAAGCAAAAGCGGCGTAGAAAAAACGGAACATTTTAGCCTCCGCCAGGCATCAACATCCTTTGGTACTCCCTCTCTCCGACTCTCTCTCTCTCTCTCTCTCTGACACGAAAACCACGCTGCATACAGACGAAGCATATATGTACACACTCACAGCGATATATATGCCATTTATTTAGGGACGACACGGCGCGGAAAAGTACTAACTAATCTCGCTCCCGCTACGGTTCCAGTTCCCGTTGCATCCTTCCACACAGACATCTAGCCAACCTTCCAGCGAGTGAGAGCAACAGAGCGAACTAACTACAGCTAACCAACGGCTGCCCAGTGGGAATTAGCAAATATCCTTGCTGATTCGCCTATCCACCACAGTTACGGCGCTAGGACAACGGCTACCACGTCCTCGTCCCGCCGGCCGCTTTGGAATGTTAAATGCGGTGAGAACGATCCGATCAGTGTATGTTGTTGTTGCTGGACAGAGTGGAAAGCGAGCGTTAACAGTGGAAGTGCAAGAAGCGGACGTAGTATCGTCTAACGTTAATTTAGGTAAGTTGCTCAGCTCCCGCTCTTTTCGATTCCATGTTGATTCCGCAGTGGCGGCAGTCCAAGGTTACAATGGTTTACTTGTCCCGAAAGTTTCCGCTAGCCCGTGTTTTTGTTGTAAGCGCGGACGTCAGTGTTGCAAAGCGGCGTTTGGTCAGCTGATAAAGTTACATGCGCAGGCAGGTAAAGCGATAATCGGCCAAATAAATCGCTGGCTTTTAACCCTATGGCTAAAATAGTAACCATTACCGATGAAGTACTTCAATTCCGTGATACTAGGGTACTGGAGCAGGGGAAAGAGGTAATAAAATCCTGCGCAAATAGGGGCTTGTAAGTGTGAGGAGGTCTGGACTACAGTAGACTTGCGATAAGATAAACCGTTTGACACAAGATAAATAATCAATTAGAAACCAATAATAACAACTGAATATTTTTCTTTTACATTACATTTACATTGAGGCATTTTTAAATTGAAAATGTGACTATATTGAAAGAACAAAATTATAAGGTATATATTATTTATGTCAAGTTCTCCTGGATTAAAGAGATAATAAATACGGGGAGTTCAACTTTCAGAACTGTAATACAATTATCCCAAAACTGCTGGGAGTATCTACTGTACACCTCTTTGCACTTTGCTGCACTGCTTCACCACTACCTGCATAATTGATCGTGCGACAAGTGCAAGCGAATCCTTTTGCACTCGCCCCGTCCCTTTCCCTCTCCTGCTTAATAGCATCCTGCTGCCAGTCATTCTGGTTTTCTCACCCACACCACTGTCATTGGCTTCGTATACATCTTATCCACACGACCTATGCATGTGTGCCCACGCCAAAGAAGAATGGCAATAATTGCCGTAGCCTTTCTTCCTCGATTTCTACTCCTTGTCCACTTTATATCACCCTCTTGCTTCTTTCGCTTTGTTTGCTGTCTGAATTCGCCAATCGACAGCTGATGCGTCGGCCATTTAACGGAGTCGAATGGCGAGACCGCTTTTGTTTATATGTGAATGTTGGTAACCCTTTTTTGCATCCCCTACAAAACAGAGTTGCGAAAGTGAAACTGGGCTACCTATATCTAAGACTGTGAACTACCATGCTTGTCCGGGGCCCAAAGCTTTTCACCCACAAGTTTGTTTGTTTATTTGTTTAACACGCATATGCTCGGATTTAGTGTGCGACAATTATCTCCGGGGAGCCGATTTGTTATCACTATAGTCCTCTTCACTGAGTCACTTAGAATAAAATCGTTTGTTTATGGACGGAGAATTTTCCGGATTCCACCATCGGACAGGTTTTGATTACTACGCAGATGGCCCTCGGTAAAGAAATGCCGTTGTTTTGAGATAGCATCAAGTTCCAGAATCCGGAATCATCCAGAAAATAATTAGGAAATTTGTAAAATTGTCTTCCAGCTCTGTTCTTTAAATTATTTGCATTTTAGTTGAGCTTAATTACTCAACTAAATAATTTGATACATCTATTTTATTTAATTTTTTTTTTTTTTTTGTTGTTCTTAATTTGTTGATTATTTAGTGAGTAACAGTAATAAGAAAACATAAAACCTAACCATATTTAGCCGTCAGAAAATCTTTCTGAAAAGTTTTTTCATAAACGAATTTTGGAGCCCTTTTTTTTCAAGCGCGACCATGTTATGCTATATTTTGTTGTTATGGGTGTTTGTTGGTGTTATTCATACGTCGATAAGAATGTCCATTGGTCTGAAGAAAGCAAAGCCACAGCCTAATAAACGTCACCCCTTCCTTTGCAGATTATGGCGAATTTAAATTTTCAACAACCCCCAAGAAGTATAGCGAACGCGGCGTTAGCTGGCAGGACGACGGGTGGATTCGGTGGTAGCTCCCTGGCTGGCCATGTGACGCCCACGTCGGGCATGTTCCAAACCGGTAAGCAGGTGTTAGCTAAGAGTTTTTTTCAAGCACGCCACTAATATTTGTGTGCCACAGACTTTGCTAACTCCTATCCAGGAGCGGCGAACTACGGACAGGCGCCGCAGCAGCAACAACAACAGCAGCAGCCGCAACTGTCGCCGAATCGGAATGCCCAGCTTTCAGTCGGCGGACCCGCCATCTCGAGCGGCAACCGGAACGCCAACCTCTTCGGCCAGCGGCAGTTTGTGGAGCGGCGTGCCATGCAGGGTTTGGGCAGTGGTCCCATGGTAAGAGGCACATAACAAAATTTTATCTTCTCCAACCCGAACTCCTAAAGGTCCATGTATTTTAAACTCGGAAAAAATGATATTGAAATTGTATTTAAACTCTTAAAACTTAGGAAATACCATTCATATCCAATTATATATTTATCCGATTTTTCATAAATTTTTACAAAATACAATTATAAAAATATCACTGATCAGAAGACAAAATCACATAATAATAATAAAAGAAGAAATAGTCATTTTTCAAAATTTTAAACAAGTTTTCTTCAAATCTATGAAACAATGGACATTTTAAAGAAGTAATTTTTTACTTTTACGTTTAACATCATTAAAAGCTTAAACTAAATAACAATTATGTTAGTACTGTAGATCTTAATAATTAAATATCCGAACTCCTCTATAAAGTCATTTTAAATGTACGTATGTCCACAAATTGCAGGGGCAGTGATAAAGACTTTGAAATACACATAGTTAATGTTCATTCTGAGCTACGATTAAGTTGGAGAAGTTGGGCTTTACCGTAATTTAATTTCTTTATAACTGACTAATTAAATTTCTATCCACAGTCAAACATGGGAAATTTCATGCAGACGGGTCGCGGCGGCTACGGAACGGGTGGAGGCGGTGGCGGTCCTTTGAATAACTTTCACGTGTTCGGCGGAGGTGGCGGGAGCGATGCCTCCACGCCAGCCCTGCTCGATCCCACGGAGTTCCCCTCGCTGACGAATGCGCGCGGCCAGAACGACCAGACACTGCCCCAATCGAATCCGCTCCAGCCGCCGGGCAGCAAACCCTATGGTAATTTCTTTACCTCTTGTGAGTTCAAATCAAAATCCACTTATTTTTATTTATTTCTGTTTACGATTACAATTAAGAACCTGTTGTGTGTGGTGTCTTGTGATTAGTTTGTCGGGTCCACTAAGTAATGCTATGCAGTATTTGTGACTAACATGGGGATAGGCCATATGGCGAACATTGGAACAGTTTTAACAAGCCTAACAAGTTTAAAAAAATAAATAAGATGTAAGCCTTAACTCATGATGATTACACATTGAATTAAATAATAAATCAGTTTGTTTTGGCATAAATAACATGTTGTACTGCAAAGGCGGCTCATTTTAAAATTGGGTAATCTGTCTTTTTTCGAGCGTCTTCGTTAATTAGATAATCAATTTGTAGTTTATGCGTTTTATATGCTTTTATACCATATTCCTTCGCTTCACTTATTTGCCCTGGCGACCTGGTCGCTTCTCTTTCCAATTTCAGTTGGCATGGTGAAACAACCGACGTCAGAGCAGTCGGAGTTCACAATGTCAAACGAGGACTTCCCTGCGTTACCGGGTACTCAGAACTCGGACGGCACAACGAACGCAGTGGGGAGTGGCGGCGGAGCAGGAGGCTCCGGTAGTGGCTCCACAGAGAATCACTTGGACGGTACGGAAAAGCCCATGAATTCAATAGTGGTCAGCGGATCTGCGAGCGGAAGCAGCGGCTCCAACGTCGGCGTTGTAGGCGGCAATGGTCTCGGTGCCGTGGGCAGTGGCCTTGGGGGCGTGGTAGTAGGCGGCGGCGGTGGAGCAGGTAGCTCAGGAGGCGGAGGAGTCGGAGGAGTCGGCGGCAATGCAGCCAGCGGAGTTGTCGGCGGGTCGCACGTGGGACTGGTAGGGAGCAACAGCGGCATTGGCGGCGTAAACAGTGTACCCAATAGCAATGCCATGATGGGCGTAGGTGGCGGCTTAGGCAGTGGAAGCGGCACGTCTGGCAGCGGAGCGGGCGGCGAGCATCTGAACGATAATTCCAGCAACGATAAACTTGTGAAGAGCGGCGTGCAAACTTCGCCAGATGGTGAGTGCCGGAATTTAATGTTTAAACCCAAGAGAGTATTTAAAGATTTTTTGATAACATAATTAAAAAACGAAAATGAAGCTGAGTTAGTAGTAGTATTTTAAGGAAATATATTTTTGCAATTGGGAATTTTTAAAACTAAAAACTGAAAATCTAAATATAATTGGAAAAGAAAATTTACTTACATCTATATTATATTAAATAGTTTATTTTTCTTGTAAATTTTCTATATAAAATAAAAATAATATTTTTATTTATAATAATAAATCCTTAATATTTATCCTTTTTCAATTTTTTAGGCAAAGTCACAAACATCCCAGCGACCATGGTGAACAACCAGTTCGGAATGGTTGGCCTGCTAACGTTCATTCGGGCTGCAGAAACGGATCCCAACTTAGTGACGCTCTCCTTGGGCACGGATCTCACGGGCTTAGGCCTGAATCTGAATTCGCAGGAGAGCTTGCATACAACATTCGCTGGTCCGTTCGTCGCACAGCCCTGCAGGTGAGGTTATTGGTTTTATATTTATTTATGGTTACTTGTCAAACATATATCAGTTATCAGTTAGCTTATACGAGAAGAATACTACTAAATAATATATGTTTTCGCAATTGAACATTGGAAATTGTTTCTTTTTCGTAGAGCACAAGACGTTGAGTTCAACGTGCCACCCGAATATCTGATTAACTTCGCGATAAGAGACAAACTTACTGCGCCGGTTCTGAAAAAGCTGCAAGAAGACCTGCTCTTTTTCCTATTCTACACGAACATTGGCGATATGATGCAATTAATGGCAGCAGCTGAGTTGTAAGTACTTCCGATACGATTTTAAAAATCGCATACTAAAACTTTAATTCTTATCGCAGGCATAGCCGCGAGTGGCGGTATCATGTGGAGGAGAAAATATGGATAACTCGAATTCCTGGCATTGATCAATATGAAAAAAATGGTACAAAAGAGCGCGGCACCTTTTACTACTTTGATGCGCAAAGTTGGAAACGTTTGTCCAAGGTTTTCCAAATAGATGCCGAGAAATTAGATAAATGTCCCAATATAAGTGCGTTTATGAATGGACAGTCTGTATAAAATTAATAAAAATGAAAAAAATTGAAAAAGAACATTTAATGCAGTTGTTTTTGTTTTGCACCACCCATAAAATTATCTTTTTATTAAAATAATAACAAATATTTGGTTTTTAAAAATACACCTTAGGCGACATTATACGTAGTCCGGAAGATAGATCTTAATCAAATGGTACAAATACATTTAGGTACATTCAATAAAGTAGTTCTTTAGTAACAATTTGAATATATGTTAGATTTAAAAAATAAAAAAACTGGATGAAGTTTCTAAAACTTGTTACGTGTGTTAGATATGAGTTAAATGGTTATTTGCATAAAACGGTTAGTACTTTGCATATCTAAAACTTTAATTTTTTGTAACTATTTCCTCAGAAGTACCATGGAAAAGGGTGTCTAATGAGTTGAATTTATTTTAAATTATCATTTAGAATGTCTAATTGTCTGCTTAGGTTGCCTAATTGTAAATTTTAAATAATATTTGTAAATATTTATATAAAAAAAACATTACGATTAAAAAAAAATAATATAAAATAAGATACTCATTCCTTTGAAGTATACCATATCTTAAAAGTATGTTTTTAATTCTTTTGGATATACACCTTTTCCAGGATAATTAAAAATGAATTAAAAACATAAATTAAATAATGTTTAACTTTACGATAAATTTTCGATAGATTTTTAGCATTAAGTGTCATAGAGAGCAGCTAACTGTCATTAGGTAGCGCCATCTGGTAAGATTTTGTATACAAAATTGTCTTTTGACCAATTATGCCAATATACGATTACCAATAGTTTAGGCAAATCTCTTGCAGAACTACCTTAATTTGATTATAAGTTATCAATTCTAGCTGCCGCACAACGCGAACAAATTATTTACTTAAATATACTTAAGGCTTAGAACATAGCTTTCTGTTTGATTTTAACATTTGTCAATAATATTTACCGCTTGCTTAACAGCAACGTTTTTGCGCTCTACAGCACCGGTAACTATGTTAACGCCAAAAGCGTTAGAACATTTTGAAGAGAAGCAGAAAGAAGAAGCAGAGATGCCTACAAAACTAGCGCCTGCGCTTCTGGAATTAATTTAAATTTATCGCTCCGGGAAAATAACTTCCAGCTCCACTTTAGTCCGATATGAATGCACCGGGCATGAGCCTTTTCCAAGGCGCGGACACACTTAACGTAAACTCCACTCTGGATCGACAGGAGGAGGAGGAAGCGCTGCAAGATGAAAAGAGACGCGGAGAAGAGGTAAGTTATCAGGACAATCCTGGCAAATAATGTCACCGATTCCATTTCTTCGAAAGATCGGGAATCTACTCCAGGGCGCCTTTTTAGATCTAGAAGATGACAACACGATCGATTCGACGACAAATTACCAGTCGGATGAGCATTTGGCTATTGCGCCCAATTACCAACCACTTCCGTCCCAGAATCCATTGACAGAGGATCCTCAGCAGGCGAAAGAGATCCATCGCCTCAAGATGATGCTAGACTCCAAGAGCCATGAACTGAAGAACATTAACCAAGTCGCCAATGCCGCACACAAGCAACTGGATGATTTTAAGAAACACCTCTCCATTACGCAGGCCGAGTTGGACCGTGCTTTGCGCGAAAAGCAGGATACACACGAACTTTTGGTGGAGGCAAAGGAGATTTGCTCCAACAAGGACAGCGATCTGGCGAAGCTACGCTCAGAGAAGAAGCAGTTGGAGGATGAAAACACTCGGCTTGTTGGCCAGCTGGAGATCACCAAGACTCTAGCATCGGACGCCAAGCGCCAGTATGACATGGTACAGGGGGATAAGCACAAGCGAGAAGAGCGCAGCGCTGAATTGCGTGTCAAGCAAATTGAGGATACCCATCGAGCTCAGTGTGATTTATTCCAACAGCAACTCAGCCAGTTAAAGGATCAGTTAAGTCGCAAGGAGAACGATCTGGAGCAGATGACCTATCGCTACAAAGCTTTACAGACCGCCCATGAAACCGTGCTTCTGGACAAGGCCACCAAGATTAACGAGCTAAATCAAGCTTTGGACGTGGCACAAAAGCGCTGCGACCAAATAAGCAACAAGCCCGACTTGCAGGAAGAAAATCACCGGCAAAAGCAGTGCATAAGTGATTTAAAAGAACGCATTGCCTCTCTGGAAAAAACAGTTAATTCGCTTAATGAACGTCTAACCGAAACCACAGCCGAGCTTGACCACATGGACACGCTTATTCAACAGCATCAAGCTGATGAATCGCCTACTGGAAGACTAAGTCAAGTTGGTGTGTCCCGCCTTGTCGGTAGCACACCGCTAAATCCTTTAGATAGGGTTAGCAACATTAAGAAAGAGCTTTATCGGGCACTGGCCAATCTAAAAAGCAAGCGCGAGGAGGTGCGGCGCCTAGAAAAGAATTTGGAAGAGCGCAACCAGGAACTGCGCGTGCTGCTGGATCAAGAGAACCAATCTTTGGTCCAACTAGAAACCCTAAAAGAAGGCAAAATGCGCCTCGAAAACAAAGTGAAATCCATGCAGCAGGAGCTGGAAGAGCAACAGTACAAGTCGCAGCAGGAGTCTAACCTGCAGGTACAATTAGATGCAGTTAAAAACGAAAGGGATTCACTGAAAGAAAACAGTCAGCACATCGAGGAAGAACTCAGGACTGCGAAGAAGGATCTGGAAGAACTAAGGCAAGAGCACAATAATCTTCAACAAAACTGCGAGCAACTCACGCAGGATAACCGCCAGTTACGGAGCAGAGCAACAGCAGACACTATGCGTTTGGACCTTGAACGTCACAAAATTCTTTTAAAAGATGCCAATAGCGAGGTGGAGCGGGTTAAGAAACTATACTCTGATATCGCCACAGACAAGGAGTCATTGGATTATGAACTAAGAAAACTAAGAGACTCAGACACGCTTAAGGAGTTGCAAGAACACCGGCAACGTTTGGCCACTGTCCAGCGAAATTTACAGCTGGCGGAGCTTAAATCCCAAGAGCTACAAAAGCTCCTGGAGTCAGAGAAACTCGACCACGAGCGTGATCTTCAGACCCTGCGCCAAAAGAGCGAGCGAGATAAGCGTGAAGGGGGCACTACAGCTGCCAAGGAAAACGCCAATAACTGCAGCAAGTGCATGGAGAACCTAGCAGAGATTACCAAGGTAAACAAGAATATCCACGTTTTATCTTATTACTAAAATAATAATCATGTTTTATCACTTGCAGTCGGAAATTCAGATGTTAAAGCTTCAAAACGTAAACTCTATGCAGGAAAAGGAGATCAAAAAATTGGAATATGAGCTGGAGCAGTCAAAGGAGTTACAGGCCGAGATGCAAGAAAAGATCGAGCTTTCAAACAAGCAGGACGATCTTATTAACGACCTTAAGGAGAAGGCGAAGCAATTTGAAATGTACATTAGACAACAGGAAGAATATCAAAAGCGTCAAAAGCAGGTTAAATCTACTCTTAGTCCAAAATCAAATTCAGATACGTCCCCAAGCCAGTCTCCAAAAGAGCTTACCCAGAAACGGATTAGGGTGATCGAACAACGGGTCCGCGATGAAATGGCCAAACTTTTTGCGACCGAAATCAAAAAGTTTAATTCCCGGGTACAACATAACGAAGAGCGATGCCAGTGCTTGCAAAGAGAATATAATGCAGTGTGTGTAGAGCTGCAACAACGGCAAACAGAGGTAGATCTTCTGAAGCAAACCATCCTGGCTGAACGCGAAAATATCGATGAAATTCTGTCCGGCAAAGAAGAACAACAGAAGGCAATGCTTCAGAAGTGCCGTCAGGAGTTGCAAGCTAAGAACCAGCGAATCGCCGAATTAATTCAGGAAGTAGAGGAGCAGCACTCCAGCATCGATTCTGAAAGGCAGTCTATGAAGGCTGTTATGGCACAGTGGGAGAAACAACGTCAATCCGTAGACCAGGTGGAGCAGCACTGGCGCCAGCAGCTGGACTCGTTGCGCACCACACACGAGGAGGCGATGCGATCTGCCCAGCAGCGTTACCAAAGTGCTAAGCGTACCGCGCACAACTACAAATTGTATGCCGAGGACAAAGAAGCACATATGAAACGCGAATATGAACGCATTAAGCATGAGTACGAGCTGTCGCTGGCCAAGATCGAAGCAACTATGAACCAGCGCCTGGAGCGGCGCAGTCGCGAAAGGAACCGTGGCAAGGAGAACGTGCCGAGCAATGGTAGCAGTAACGCGACGAACAATTCAAATAATAAATCCAAAAGCAATGGCCACATCAATAGCTAGGGGAAATAGGTCTATTTGTTTTATTAGTCAATTATCGTTATTGCCAAATTGTTCAATAATTATACGTTTCTATACATTCCAAAATATTTATTGTTTAATATGACTATATACACAAAACTTTTAAATGTTTCCCTATTAGAAAAACATATGAAATTATAAATGAAATGCTATAGTTCAAAGGTGCTTACATTAAAACCAAATCCTCCAAGTCGAACGATGTTTCGAATCACTTCACTATTTTAGGTTCCGTAATAGTTTTTATTTAGTTTTGAACCAATATTATACATAGTGTATTTGTTTAAATACATGCATTTTTTTTAAACGGATCATTATTTAGTCGGTTGACATTGAAAGATTAATTATTCTTTCGTTTATTGAGATTTATTTTGTTCCAGCACTTGCTAAATATATCAAAAAATTTGTCGATCTCCTCTCGAGATATTCCCAAGGCAGAGGCCACAGTTAGATATGGAACTTTCAAATCGCTACAGTGGGAGCCAAAATCTAAATGAGATGAACAATTAATTGATTTCAGTAACCAGTAAGGTACTTACCTAAAAATTCATGTCCATCAATGTATTTGGTTTGCCCAGGGATCACTACTCTTGCTCCCGAAACACCTCGCATGTGCAGCATAGATCCAAGCTGGGTGATGCCATCCTTCTGATCAGCAGCAATTGTACCAAGCGTTATTGCCAAAGATATGGAGTTGTACTTGCTATCTATCACAATTTCTCCGCGTCGTTCTGCAAATTTCTTAAGGTTTTCTCTGAGGTAATCAAAGTTATTTTTGCGATGCTGAATGAGGGATTGAAAGCCGATTCGACCAAGTGAAAGCAAAGTCATCAATACGTCCAGGGACTGCGATGCACTGGCTCTTCCCGCATAGGTGCTGGCCACATCGTGCAGCCGACTCTCATTAAAGCTAGCCACAATAGCACCACCCACTGGCACCAGAAGATTTTTGTCGCTACTTTGAACAAAGAAATCGATGCGCCCGACTTTATTAGACCGCTCTAACTGGCAAATAATGTCTTCCGCCTGCAGTCCGTAGGCATTATTGACCAGGTGAGGAATTTGCCACTTCTGTGACAGTTTAGATACCTCCACAATGTCATCACTGTTTCGGGGGGCAAAGCAACTGGTAGTGGTGTACAGGCAGAGGATGCTCTCTGCTCCCAATGACTCAACCTTCTCCTGAAATGCATTGATGTCGGTGTGCAGGGACTCTCCGATAACCTTACAAGGAATAATAACTGGTTCCAAGCCTGCCGCTGTGATGGCCTTAAAGCAGGACTTTTGGTCTATGCGGGACCAGAGCACATATTTCGATGCGGTTCGTTGCTTGCGAAGGGTCTGAAGGCACAGGGATATGGTCATTCCGGTGCACATCGGCACCAGAAAGCAAGCGGCACAACTTGGCAGTCCGATTCCCCGCAGAAGATCCAGTAGAAGAGCATTTGTGAGATGGCCGAGCAGAGTCGAACCAGCTGCTTTGGGTTGCGCCTCTAGTAAATCTCCAGAGCGCCCGATTCCGTGACCAAAGTTATAGTTCCTGCGGGCCACGAGATCTGTATAAAATAATATTAAATTAATAAGGATTTTGTGTAATTTATAATACTATTTTTATACCCGTTACTCGTAGAGTAAAAGGGTATACTAGATTCGTTGAAAAGTATTTAACAGATGGAAGCGTTTCTAACCCTCTAAAGTATATATATTCTTGATCAGTATCAATGGCGAAATCGATTAAGCCATGTCCGTCTGTCCGTATGAACGCCGAGATCTCAGGAACTATAAGAGATACAGAGTTGAGATTCTTGAGGTCCATACGCAGCGGACGTTTATTTCAGCATCTTGCCACGCCTACTATAACGTCTAAAAACCGCGGAAAACTGTGGCGTCCATAATATTATAGTGTATGTCTTCGTTTGACCTTGTATAACATATTTTTTTCAATATCTATCGATTTACCAAAGATTTTTCAAATCAGAACATTATTTCGTTATTTATGAAGAAATATGGGTTATAAGGACTCAAATGTGAAGTGACGTCACTATCAGTTACTCAACATGCTTTCTCCAACAATAGGTGGCGCTTTGAGAATTTCCACTAGCAAAATGAATATTTAAAAATTGTGTAAAACAGTAACGGGTTTCTTATAGTCGCGGCACTCGACTATAGCTTTCTTCTTGTTAAAATTGCATTGCATTTATCCCTTTGCAATAAGTCGACTCACTGCATGCAATTCGCGCCTCTCTTTCTCCGAGTCCGACCTTATGAGGAAAGTTATTGCTGTCCAATGATGCCAGCTGATTCACCAGCTCCTCAATCTGCCCATCGGGCCATCCCTTTTCCGGAAGCTTGCGCTGGAGAAGATCAATAAATTATAATGAAGTTATGTATGTAGTTCTAATATGCAAAATAACTTAAGGCTTCACGCCAAAGTGAAACAAGACAATGCGATAAATAACCTTCTTTTGAACTTTAGAAGGGATGAGATTAAAACCATACCCTTGCTGAACTTTAGTTTGTTTACCTTTTCGAGAAGCGCTTTAAAACTGCGCTGCTTTCCTCTTTGTGCCGCCACACCTAGCTTAAAATAATTTTCCGGCACTAGCTTTGCTGGTATATTTATATGATCGAAGTTCATTTCATTTAAGAGCTGAAAATTTAACGTAAACAAAGAAATATTCGTGTGCGCCAAAATGTTTCATTATAATCAAGTTTAATTGGCGTTGCCAGATTGTCGATAATCTATCTATATTATTTTACTTTATGAAGTTAGAATATTATTATTTATTTTTTCCTAAAAATTATACATTTTTTTTAGTACAAATAAAAATGGTTATTGATATGCATTAATTTTTATGTCCTATAAAACAAAGTTATAGCTATTACTAAAGATTATTTATTTGTCTCGTCTAAAAAATGGATAGGTCAAATGTTATTGACATCACGTTTTCTTTAGGTATTTTATTTGATATATCTGAAGTATAACTTAAGATTTGAGAGTCTTTCAAGAGATCAGGCTGAGCTAAATAATATTAATCTTAAATATTAGTTTAAATTTAAATTATATACGCAGTATTTTGAGAAGTGAGTGCGTTCATAATTATTTAATTTTAACGATTTGTTCCGTTATTTAGGGGAATTCACCAAAAAATGTTTAATTTGAAAAGAAAATACTCAGATATATAGAAAGTCATGGACAAGAAAAAAAAATAACACAAACGAAAATTATTAAATCATTGTCTTTTTACTTAACACTTAAAGTATTTAATAACTCTTGTCTCATAATACTTAACTTAACGGAAAACACGGTTAAACGCGGTTTTTGGGTTCTTAGCAGTGTGGCCAGTTAGTTGCTCCTCCAAAATGGAGTAATCGCAACCCTCACGAGAAAAAAACTTATTTTGTATATTGAAAGTCACAGTCACACTGCAAGTCGTCGACAAGAAACAGCCCAACAGCTACACAAAAGTTACTTCTATTCGCAGCAAAACAGATTTTTTTGTTTTAATCGTAAGTACCCAAGTGCACAACTATGGTAGTGTAGATGTAAGTTCAGATAAATCAAATGAACGATGCCCCAAGTATTGATAATATCGCCAACTACGATAAAGCCTTAGTCTGTCCCTTTGTTAGAAAAAAGAGGGTTATGTGTAAACTGCATGCGTATGTATGACGAGTTAGTCATCGGGCAGACATAAATTCGGGCAGTAAAGCATTTATTAGCCATCGGGTCTTTGTTCGACTGTACCTTGCACAATATTTAATAAAAGCGACTGAAATATGCACACTTTGGACCCCACAGTTTTTTTTTTTCGTAGTCTTCCGTTTTTTTTTTCGTTTCCCTCTTTACGTATTCGTCCCCTTTTCAATCGTTCGCCATGTCAATGTGTCGCTTCAAAATGGCGCCGAACCACATGTCTTCGTTATCGGCTCGTTCGCTTCGTTTTGTTCGGCCAACCGCTCGTGTGTCATTTCATTCGCTCTCCGAATTTCGTTTAACAAAGTGGTGCGCGCAGACAGGGCGCTGAATTTGAGGCAAACAACACATACCTAGTAACCGATTGTGATAGCTGTTAAAAATAGAATTCTGGACGTAGTCTGAATTCGACCCGAGCAAAATTGTTAACGTTGATATTAAAGGCAAAAAAAGTAAATTCCGTTACAAAAAATATATTCTTTGGCTTGCTCTCTCCTCTTTCGTTCGTTGTTGAGTGTGTGTGCGTGCGTGTCAATTTTACAGTGCAAAAGCTCGTAAGTAAGAAAGAAAAAAGAAGAGATCTGTCTTTTTATTTTTTGTCGACTCAACTCACTAGTATTAGTAAGCGCTGCGCGAGGTTAAATTAAATTACACATTCTTGAGCACGTTTATAAACGCTCGTCAGTTGTGAAAAAGCAACAGGCGCACACAGCACACGTACTCACACACTTACTCGACTTCGATTGCTGGCAAGGACACACGGAAGCCGCAAACACAGGGCCAGACTTATTTCCGTTGAGTGAAAGTGTAAGTTTCTGTTCCTTAAACTAGCCAAAGCGTACATATGTGAAAACATTGATATTTCCGTATATGCATTTTCGCTGTTTTGAGAATTTCACCAGCCTGGGAATACTAGCGCATTTATCCACACACGGGCTGAGATTGTATGTGTAGTATATGTACAATGACCTCGTTTTCTACCTAACAGAGTAACAACGTCAAAATTTCACTTTATTTTGCGTTTCTTTGTCGTTTTCTTGAGCGGGCGGTTCTCCTCGCCTCTCCTTTCATTTCATTTCTTTTTCGACAATTATCAAACTGTAAAAGATGAGTGAGTGTGTGTGCGGGAGAGCGAGAAGTGGAGTGTGCCCGTTCTTCGCTCGTAAATGTGTGTGTGTGTCAAAAGCACATGTATACGTTTTTAGGTTAAGGTTTTCCTTACACGAGCTGAGTTTTCATTTTATTTTTCCAAAACACCGGCTAGAGGTATTAAATATAGATAAAAAAAAAAAACTCATTAATTACATATGTATACACTCGCTATAATTTTTTATCTCTCATTAGCTTAACAATAGAAATAACCAGATCGTGAAAGTTGCCTTAGTCATCATTAAATATTGTTTCTCTCTACAGTAATATAAAATCCATCCCAGTGACCTTGCCAATTGAGTCTTTACAAACAAAACTTATAGGTGTAAACTAACAAAACATTTCTGATACATTTTTGCCTTTGCAGCAATTTATTGTATGAGTCAAAAAACTGAAAGACCAGTGCTATCGGGTCAACGCATCAAGACCAGAAAAAGAGATGAAAGAGAAAAATATGACCCAACGGGATTCCGTGATGCGGTCATTGCTGGTCTCGAAAAAACTGAAGGCGACCTGGAACAAATCTCTAAGTATCTAGACAGCGCGGGCAACAAGCTCGATTATCGTCGTTACGGTGAAGTTCTCTTCGATATATTGATTGCAGGTGGTCTATTAGGTGAGTCCTTATGATTACAATAGCCCCCTTTCAATTTCATAATTCTTGCTCCTTTATTTTTTGTTTCTTATTGCAGTGCCTGGCGGTTCCATATCTCAGGATGGCGAAAAGCCGCGCACAAACTACTGCATATTCGATGCTCCCGAGAGCATGGAGGCCATGCGCAACCATGAGCAGGTTCGTAACCATAATTAAAATTTTTTTTTAAACCAAATTTTTATTGTAAGTTGTGATAAAGCTCAAGATTTTCATATAATCCATTTATATCATCTTAATTTTAAATTGGTCAATTTATATATTCTAATAAGCTATGTGCTTGCATTTCATTAGAACTGATTATAAAGCTTAAAAATGTAATCGGTGTCAAGAATATGCAATACAAATTGACACATTCACTTGTCTTTGGTTCGTTCTAAACACTAACATTCTGGAGATTTCTCATGTGTCAACAACTATCTATCTATCTACAATACAATGGAAGGTCTCGCAATTAAATCGAACTGCATATTATTAGAACCGGTTATCCATCTTAACAATGTAATCGGTGTCAACATATGCAAAATAAAAGCAACATTTTACTTGTCTTTATTTTGTGAAACTATTAAGCCAGCAACCTAAAGATTTCTAATGTTGCAACAACGACTACAAAAATTATAAACTAATGTATACTAACTGGTTTGATTTTGCTTTGTTTTTTTTTTGTTTTAGGTATTTGTTAAGCTCATCAGACGGTACAAGTACCTTGAGAAAATGTTCGAAGAAGAGATGGGGAAAGTTCTATTATTCGTAAAGGGCTTTACTCCAAGTGAACGCATCAAGCTTGCGCGTATGACAGCGCTCTGGTTAGGTAAGTTATATAAAGGTCATTTGTTAATTATAGCCGGCCCAAACAGTTATTCAATTAGTTGAGTCTTGATGAACACTTGTTTGACTTGCAGCTGTGGGGCTAAAGTAAACTTACTCTTGGTATACTGACTTTAGGATAATTTAACCACTTCCAAAAGCCACGAGCCCAAGGACAAGGTCGCTCTCAAGCCTTATATTTTTATTTTATAAAAATGATTGACTAACTACATGCGTCTCTCTACCTTTACTCTGCAGTTAACGGCTCTGTACCGCCAAATGTCTTACTGGTACTAAACAACGAGCATCTGATCAAGGATGGCATTGCACTGGAGTTTCTACTAGAGCTGTTCCAGACGTTCAAGCAAGAGAAGGGCATTGCATATCTGATTCAGGCGCTTAAGAAGGGTGGACTGGAAAGCAAGTAAGTTTATTGGTTTGGTTGTTATTAGTGCGGAATGTTATCAGGAAGATGTTTCAATCAGCATGTTCTGCATCTTTAATTGATATTCCTAGAGTAAGATATTTTGACGGAGTTTTACCTGATTCGCAAATGGATGATATCTTCATTTGGGTGCCGATTTAATTTCGAACACTATAATAAATAAATCACAATAAATTTTTTAAACTGTGTTTTACTTAATTAACAAGTTTTGTTATCTCTTTTTCCACTTCAGACTTATGGACTTTTTCCCACCAAACAAACGTACTGAGGAATATTTTAAACAAGTTTTTCTTGACAAAGAACTCAACGAGATCATTAAGCTGCATAAGGCTCAGGCTAGCCAGGAGGCAAAGCGGGAGTTGCAGCAGGCCCTTATCGATGATATCAACGATGAGAAGCCACATAATGAGATAACCTCAGACATTAAGGAGTTCTCGCAACGTACCAACATTCCCGATCACGAAATAATTGTCATTGTAAGTCTAGTAAAACTTAATATGTGCTGACCTCGTTTCCTAGCCCAATCGAATCTATATATTTTTTTAGATTTGGTCTACCATCATGTCATTAGGTGAATGGAACAAGAAGGAGGAGCTGGTTACCGACCAGGCTGTTCGTCACCTGAAGACATATTGCACACTGTTGCAGGCTTTTGCCTCAACAGATCGCTCGGAGTTGGCTCTAATTCTGAAGGTGCAGGAGTTCTGCTACGAGAACATGAACTTCATGAAGGCCTTCCAGAAGATAATATTGTTGTTCTACAAGACGGAAGTCCTGTCTGAGGAGATTATCTTGCGCTGGTACAAGGATGGTCATTCAAATAAGGGAAAAATGCATTTCCTCGAACAAATGCGCAAGTTTGTTGAATGGCTTCAGTCAGCCGAAGAAGGTTAGTATTTCTAAAATTACAACTAGTGCAATTATTTGAGAATGGTCTTGTCCCAAATGACTCGATTCTGGTACACAATTGCAAGAGAATTTGAGTTTTTGCTTGCCTTGTTGCTTTCCAATTCAATGGACTTCTCAGGCCAATAAAACCTTGGACAATAGAATACTTAACGTTATAAATGGTCCCAACAAGCCTTTTAAACACTTCCATTAATTGGTGGCTAAGTGCAATTTTTGAGAATGGTCTTGTCTCTGATGACACTTTCATTGTAAAAATTGCAAGAGCATTTGGGTTTTTGCTTGCCTTGTTGCTTCACAAATCTCAAAGCATCATAGGCCAATGAAAACCTTGACATCTGACCACTATCTGACTCCACTGAGCATGCTTCTTACCAAGCTTTTAAAGGTTTTTCCAACAAATTTTAAAGGGTTCATATACAGTATGCCAGAGCAAAAAAATGATTGGGTGCCCATATAACCTCTCCCATGGTTTATTTTGGCCAATAATCGTTTGGACAACTGCATTGGTATTATTCAGCACAATCCCTCGATGAAAGCTGCGAACGTTTGAACGTTCGTTTGAGTTTAAAGGGAGTTGTGCCAGAGCATTTGAATGGTTGGGTGTCCAAATAACTTTCTATAGTTACATTTGGCCAATAATCATTTGGACAGTCTTATTAGAACTATACAGAATTTGTTTTATATTTATAAAGAAGAAATATACTAAAGTTATTTTTTCCTATTGTTTACAGAATCTGAATCTGAGGACGAGCAGAAGAACGGCGAGTAATAAGTTGGCTAATAGATAAGAAAGGAACAACACAAACGGAGCCGCCCTCTACTCTACCACCCCCATCCTAAATTCAGAACCAGCATCTGCAACAGCCAGTCGAACTATATATACAAATCACCCCTTATGAATAACGTCATTTTGAAAAACTCCACCTATATAACACTCAAATAATTCCAACAATAAAGGAGAGAGTAAAACAAACCGTCGTGCTAAAAATTAATATGTAGTCCACTGTGTCCGATCTTAGTTTTTCAACTGATTTTTATATATCACTCGTGAATCCACACTCAGTTCCCGATTAATGAAGATGGAAACTTAGGAAAAACTGATAAAATATGTTATAGCAATTTAAAGTTTTGCAACTACCAAGGAATATCAGAAACAAAGGCAACACTCGGAATTAATACAACACTACAGGAAATAAATTTATAGCAATATAAAATTTCGATATCGGATAGAAGTCGATTGCAATGTCGAACTTAACTTGAGCGGAAACTGTTTAGCGAATATAGGAACACAAAAACTTATAGATTCATGTGGAAAAGGATTCATGTGTCCCGTTTGTATGTTCGCGTTATTTATTTAACAATTTATCCATACATATGCATATAGCAAGAAGTAGTATTCATCCTCAAAAGATTCGCCACGTCGAGAAAAGGACATTGAGTTATCATTAAAATCGAGATTGAGAGATTAATATTGACTTGCATGTCAACAAGTTTCATTGCAAAATATTTGAACGAAATCAATGAAATTACGAAATATAAAGTGCATGGAAGTACATATATGTATACAACCATTAAACGAAATACAACACAAAAGTTATTTAATTATTACTTCATTAAGGAAGGCGCAAATCGGGTTGATAATGTGGGCAGTTTGGTATATCTTCCTGATCTTTATTTTCCTCCAGTTTTTTAATTTTGGTCAGAGTAGACGACAAATTTAGCTGGTTGAGCTTGGTAAGTCCTGATTTCATGTTTGGAGCCAAAGGATCAAAAAAAAAGGTGTTCGGTTAGATTCCCTCCGAAAATGTAAACTGCTTTGCGTTTTAAAACAACCTAAGGTGCTTTTTAAGGTTTTTGAAAGATGTCGTTTGTTAACTTACTCCATTTACATCTTTAGAATGCTTTAGTAGTAAAGTTGTTATATATAAAAAAAGGTATATAAGATTCACGGTATTGAAGTGCATTTGCCAAAAACAACTTAGCTTTTCGCGAATGTATATAGTATGTATATGTCCATACATAATCAGTTTAAAATTAAAACTCGCGTTGCAATATTTATTGCGAGTGGAAGTTAATATAACGATTTAGTAATTTGTAAAGGTCTCTTTTTATACCCGTTACTCGTAGAGTAAAAGGGTATACTAGATTCGTTGAATAGTATGTAACAGATAGAAGGAAGCGTTTCCGACCCTATAAAGTATATATATTCTTGATCAGGATCAATAGCGAAGTCGATTGAGCCATGTCCGTCTGTCCGTCCGTATGAACGCTGAGATCTCAGTTACTATACCAGATACAGTTGAGATTAAGCATGAAGATTCTTGAGGTCCCGGGACAGCGCAAGTTTATTTCCTCATTCTGCCACGCCCACTCTAACGCCCACAAATCACGAAAAACTAAAATCGCTGAAATCTCGGGAACTATTAGAGCTAGAAAGTTGAAATTCAGTACGTATAAACTTTGGATGCCAGCGCATCTTTTAGTGGTACTATTATCTGGCCACACCCACCCATACGCCCACCAAGCTCAAAAGACGGTTTTCGCATTTTCAAGAAAACCTGGTATCTCGGTAACTATAAGTGATAGAAAGTTCGGATTAAGTATGTAGATTTTTATGATGCCCCAAATGCGAATTGTTTTTTTTCCATCTAGCCACGCCCACCTTAACGCCCACAAAACCCGAAAAACCAAAAATGCAAAACTCTCGGGAACTAAAAGACGAGTTTTTATCCGGTCACGCCCACTCTAATGCCTACAAAACGCGGAAAACTGTGGCGTCTATAATATTATTATGAATGCCTTCGTTCGACCTTGTGTAACTTATTTCTGTTAATATCTATCGATTTACCAAAGATTTTTCAAATCGGAACATTATTTCTCTATTTATAAAGAAATTAAGGGTATAGGGCCTCACATGGGCAGTGACGTCACTATAAGCATACTCAACATACTTCCTCTGACAATAGTTGGCGCCTTGTGAATTTCCACTAGCAAAATAACATTTTAAAATTTTGTAAAACAGTAACGGGTATCTTATAGTCGCGGCACTCGACTATAGCGTTTCCTCTTGTTTTTTTGGTCGAAATGATTTTTCTCCTCAAGAACAGAATGTACTTAGTTCGCCATAAAAACGAATTTTGAAGCTATTGCCCGATTTGTACGTGAAATCTAAAATAAATGTTTGTCGGATTTTACGGTATTTAATAAAATGAATTCAGCAATTTCTAGAAATGATAGTTGAAACCCCCCTTTTATGAAAAACAAGAAGAAACACTATAGTCTAGTGCCACGACTATAAGATACCCGTTACTGTGTTATACAATTGTAAAATATTTATTTTGCTAGTGGAAATTCACAAAGCGGCACCTATTGTCAGAGAAAGCATGTTGAGTAAGTGATAGTGACGACACTACCCATGTGAGGCCTTTTAACCTACATTTCTTCATAAATAGCGAAACAATGTTCCGATTTGAATAATCTTTGGTATATCGTCAGATATTGACAAAAATATGTCATACAAGGTCAAACGAAGACATACACTATAATATTATGGACGTCACAGTTTTTTGCGGCTTGTGGGCGTAGCCGGGTGAAAACTCGTGTCAAGTTTCAGTGGCATCTCTTAAATACGTATTCCTAAGCACAACTAGCTCTTATAAGTACCGAGATTTTGGCATTTTTGTTTTTCCGGGTTTTGGGAAAAAACTATTCGCATTTGGGGCATCATAAAAACCTTCATGCTTAATCCGAACTTACTATCACTTTTAGTTACTGAAATATCAGCTTTTCTACAAAATGCGAAAACCGCCTTTCGAGCTTGGTGGGCGTATGAGTTGATGTGGCCGGATAATAGCACCATAAGATGCGCTGGCATATCAAGAAGATACATATTTAATTTCAACTTTCTAGCTTTAATAGCTCCTGAAATGAACTTGCGATGCGTAGGGACCTCAAGAATCTTCATGCTCAATCTCAACTTTGTATCTTTTATAGTTCCTGAGACCTCAGCGTTTATACGGACAGACGGACATAGCTCAATCGACTTCGCTATTGATCCTGATCAAGAATATATATACTTTATAGGGTCGGAAAAGCTTCTACCTATTACGTACTTTTCAACGAATCTAGTATACCCTTTTATTCTACGAGTAACGCATTTTCCAACCGTTCCAAAGAGCTATGCTCTGTGCGAATGGAGTATAAAAAACTCAACTAGAGCAATGTTTAGTTTGGTAAAACCTCAAAAACGAAAAATTCTTATAGTTTAAAATTAAAATGTTCTTTTTAAATATTTTTCAATTTAGCAAGAATTATTTAAATTCTAGACTTTTGTTTCAGTTATTTAAAAGTTATTTCACCAGTCGATAGGCGTCAGTAAAATGTTGTATGTATGTTTTATCACAAATTTCAATATTTTAGTTTTGTATTTTCAATTTTTAATTTTGGGTCACTAAAAGAATATGGTTTTCTTTATAGTCAACGTTAAACTGTTAGACCCATTTCCGAAAAGATATAAAAAACGGTTGTTATTCGTGTTAGTGAACTTGGTGCTATGTATTTTAGAGCCAATTATGATGGTGCAGCGGCTGAGGAATCAGTGGTTTTGGCAGCTCGCTGAATTGCCTAACTAACTTCCCTTTAATTTTTTTTATTAATACTTTCATTTAAGTAATTACGATGTGTAAGCTGTCGCGTGCTTAATGGTGTGTATTCCTTACTTTCGTTAGCTCAACAACAGAAATTGATGTTGAGAATATGGTTTTTTTTAACCAAAGTTAAACTTTTACAGACATTTCCGAAAAGACATACATATGTATGTATGAAAAAAAGGTTTCAGCTTTGTAATATAAAAAGATTTGCTTATTCTAGACTCGTATAATAAGTCTTATTTGAAGCTGCTCAAAAGCAACATAATGATTAAAAATCATTTATTTTCGTTTTGTTACAGGAAAATCAGTTACCCTTGGATCGCTCATAGCGAGCGTACCAAAGATGATTATAAGAAAATAAAGGTTAATGAAATTTATATGAGTAGTGACATGACCAAAGTTGCACTCTACCTTTTCTTTAAGTAAATACATGTAATGTTTTTATTAATTTTTAGTAAAAATTACATTTACAAAAACATAATGTGAAGGAAATCTTTATGACTCATTTTAAATTTTTAGAATATGTTAGATGGTTTTTTTCCAAATTCTTAATATATTCTAGTTAAACCAATATTGTTTAAAATAAACTAAAAAAACAGAAGATTCCGTATATATTATTTTTATTATTATCAAAAGTCTATTTAGTTAAGTTGAAGATCAAACTATGATAGTCAGCGTTCTATTTAAAGCATTTCGGGCATTGCTTTGGTATCTTGAGTCTAATGTAATTTAAGCAATTTTCTATCAGATCCCTAGTTTTTACAATACACAACCGAATTAAATTAAATCCAAAGAAAAAGATTGGACATGGATTAGTTAAATTTAATATACAATACTATACCTGGTGTAAATAAGTCGCATTATAAATAGAACAAGAAACGTTATAGTCGAATGCCGCGACTATAAGATACCCGTTACTGTTTTATGCAATTTTTAAATATTAATTTTGCTAGTGGAAACTCACAAGGCGCCACCTATTGTCAGAGAAACTATGTTGAGTGACAGTGACTGACAGTGACGTCACTGCCCAACCTTATAAAAATCTTTGGTAAATCGATAGATATTAACAGAAATAAGTTATACAAGGTTAAACGAAGGCATTCCCAATAATATTATAGACGCCACAGTTTTCAGCGATTTGTGGGCGTTCCCGGATGAAAACTTGTGACAAGTTTCAGTGGCATTTTTAAAATACGTGTTCTTAAGCCTAACTTTCTAGCTTTTATAGGTCCCAAGATTTTTACATTTTAGGTTTCCGAATTTTGTGGGCGTTAGGGTGGGCGTGTACATGCTTAATCCGAACTCTCTATCATTTATAAACTTTATAGAGTCGGAAACGCTTCTTTCTACCTGTTATATATTTTTCAACGAATCTAGTATACCTTTTTATTCTACGAGTAACGGGTATAAAAATAAGAATGCCTAAATAATAATTGTAATACATGAAAGATTCGAAGAACAACTTATCGCGACTCTTTAAACTTATTACCTGGTGTAAAAACTAAATTAGACAAGATTTTAATTTACTTTTTATTAATATGATTGCATCACCAGATAAGTTGTATATGTCAAACCCTTAATGTTCAGAATATAGTTTACAAGAGCACTTTGGCAACTGCTACCCTGCGAAACTATAAAGAACAGCATTTCATGCAGTTTAAATTTGTTTTCCATTGCTTCCCATATTCCTTTTTAAATGGCCGCTTTCGTTTAGTTTTTGGAAATACTGTTTTTATTCAACATAAATTTTGTTTAAAAGTAATTTTTCTTGCATTTCGTATTTCATGTAATGTATATAGTACTCGATGTTATATAATAACGCATATGCTATTTGTAATTGTTTGCTAAATTTGTAGTTATTCATCATATTTGAACAATTTCAATTTAATTGGTAACGGTTAGAAAATGAGCCTGAAGAATACACTATGAACAATGGCGTACATGCAAATACAATGTTCAAATTAGCTGTGTTCCTGCGTGTTAGTCGTGTTTATGAACTTGGAGTTATTTTAGAGCCTGATGTAATGGTGCAGCGGCGGAGGAATCAGTGGCAGTTTGGCAGCCCCTAAATTGCCTAACTAATTTCCTTTTAATTTTTTTTATATTAATATTTTCATTTAAGTAATTATGATGTGTAAGCTGAACTTAAGGGTCAACAAATTTAGCTACTTGGGCTTCTTGGCAATACTTCTTCGTCGTGACTGCGGTGTATTATTGTGTGTAGTGTGTCGCGTGCTTAATAGTGTGTATTCCTTATTTTCATTAGCTCAACAACAGACATTGATGTTTTTCGGGGCATTTAATGAGCCAGTGGCAGTTGTACACGCGTCCGTTGCCCTCGAAGCAGCGAAATTAGTCTCTGAAATCCATTTCGGTATTTCGGCGGACAACAATGCTGAGTGGCCACATGCGCAGACTATCAGCGGCTCGTAAAGGGACCATTCACTACCGTTGTTCCTCCTATTCACTGCACTTGATAATTACAAACATAAACGACATAGACATATAAAACTTCAACAAAGACTACGGACGATAAAAATTAATGTACAAAAAGACAACGCAAAAAGAGGGCAAAATTGAAAACAAAATTCTTGGACAGGAATGTATGCAAAATTTTAAAGTGTATGTATACAATATAAGCACATGCACCTACTGCTCAGAAATATGTGCATATGTAAAAAAAAACGAACAAACTTTAACAAACTCGTATTATGCTTTCGTATGCTCCTAGGATCGTGTCCTCTAAACTATATAGTAAGTATTGGCATACAAACATATATATCGGAGTGTATATATGTGGGGGTAGTGTGGGTATTATAACTGTTGCATACACAAGGACAGAAATGTTCTTGTTTGTTTCAGTTACACTATACAAAGACAACGGCAAAAAGTATTTTAAAATCGAATATAATCCTAGCTGTTGCCCGACTGCCAAAGATGAGTTTACTTGGATTCAATATTTAGTGGGTGGAGCTTCTGTTGTATTAACTTTAACTGTTCCTGCTGGATAGGTTTTGATGCTGGTTCTCTTTCTGATTAGTTATGATTTGTTTTGCACTTAAAGAATTTAGTCGGTGAATTTACGATTGACGTTGCGGCCAAACAGGGCGTTACGAATTTCGGGCACCAGCTGCTGCGAAATGAGCTCTAATCTGGACTCCAGTGTGTTGGGCACCTAAAGGGATAATACAGTTTTATTAAGGGCGCATTTGTACCATTGCTCTGGTTAGTACGAACCTTGATGCGTCCGTTCAGAGCCAGTAGCTCAACACCACCGCAGGTATCAGCAGAGAGGAAGTCTTTCTCGTCAATGAACAGATCGACGTTCTGTTGGATCTTAGCCTTGTACTGCTCAACAGCACTGGGCAGGACGTCACGCACCAGAGGCACATCGACCTCGCGGCAGCGCAGGATCACCTTGGGCTCCATGACCTGGAACAGGCCCTGGACGATGAGCTTGGTCAGCACAGTCTGGTACTCCGACTGGTTCTTGGTGACCTCGCCGAGACGCTTGCGGGCATCGTCAAGTACGCTGCTCACATGGTCTTCGCGCACTTTCAACACCTAAACAAATTTTCAAAATGAGTGGGGTTTTCAGGTACCAGCTAGCAGACACCAACCTTGAGGCGAGCCTGGTTAAGCATATTGGAAGACTGGATCTTCTTTTGCAGCTCAACCTGCTTCTCCTTCTTCTCGTAGTACTCCATGATCTTAAGGCGCTGCTGCTGGACCAGGCGTCCCTTCTCGATGTTGAACTCCTCCTCGGCCTTGGCGTCGATCTCCTCGGCTTTTTCATTGGCCTCCTGCTCAATGAACGCCATCATGTGTTTGATCTAAAAAAAATCGTCCTTTAATATTAACCCCTTTTGTCACATGATTACTGCATTGGATGGGATGGAAAGCCTCTATTTATTTTCGTTTAAGATTTGATAACGTAAGGGGTTTGCTGGTCGTGTGACAGAGAGTGCGAGTGCGGGGGCACAATGCTAGTCGTCTCGCTCTAACACATTGGGCCATTGCGGGGGCCGTGTCACATGACCAGCACCAATTTTTTACTCAAAGTTTTTGGGCAAATACCTTGCGGATCCCCTAATAACCAACAAATTTTCTGAATCTCCAGTAATACTTGGTTAATTTAGGCCATTTAATATGAGGATCTAATAAGACTGGATGTAAAAAGTTCACATGACTTGGGGGACATATCAGATCTCATGACTTCGCCATTTTTTTTGAAGAGACAAACTTTGGAGTTTTAAGTAATTTTATATCCATTACGCCCCAGTACGACCTTCGTCGTTTTCCCGGTCCCAATTACCTGCTTCTGTACATCAGCATCGCTCAGTGCCATCTTGACTGATTTTTCTCACTTGCACAAACCGAACCGAAAGGAAATTCAAGTGTTTCGAAGAAGTCCACGTACAACCGTGCCTGCAATAATTACAAAAATAATCTAATAAATTAAGAGCCGAGTTGAGTTGGAAACTGCGGGGCAACACGAGGAAATTGGAAAACGATAAGTTACTTTTGCCTTCTGCCCAACGTCTGAAAATTTTCACTGCAAATCGATCATATGATTTCACGGGTAGTGTTACCCTGCGCTTACCAGGTTGAAAATATGTATTTGTGGTGGGCAGAGATGACACACTATCGATAGTACCGATAAGTACCCAATAATTAAAAATAAGTTCTCATTTGTTATAACTTTTTGCGGAAATGCAGCTTTAAACTCGATAGTGTATACTAATACTGCCGTAAGTTTTTTTTTCTTTCCGACAATTGGGAAAAACCCAACATATATGGTCGGTGTGAACATTTCGCAACAAGAGTACGCATTGCTGTGTAAACACCAGAACGAAGGGTGTATAACACCATACCACAAATATTGTTTGCAGCCCTACTTCGTGGTGACTGACTGTTTTTATGTACACACGCTAACTGAAGAAACTTTTTGTTTTCCGTCGGGAGTTTGCTTAATAAAAGGCTTTCCATTTAAGTTTTGCTTCTATTAAAACCTCGCCGTTGAGAGCCATGGAGACTCTCCTGGAGCAACAACGACGCTACCATGAGGAACGTGAGCGCCTAGTCAAACTAATGGTGGACGAGCATGCGACCAAGAAGCCGGGCGAAAAAGAGCGCATCCATTCGGAACACCGACTGAAGTACCTAATGGAACTCCACCACAATGCCACGTCGCAGCTGCGCGACCTCTACGAGGATAAGGACAATGAGCGGAAGGCAGAAATCGCGGCACTTTCAGGACCCAACGAGTTCAATGAATTCTACGCCCGCCTTAAGCAAATAAAGCAATTTTACAAATCGCATCCCGCGGAGGTCAGCGTGCCGTTGTCCGTTGAGTTCGACGAGATGATCCGAGTGTACAACAACCCAGACGACATGAGCGCTCTGGTTGAGTTCACGGATGAGGAGGGCGGCGGTCGGTATCTGGACCTTAACGAGTGTTATGAGCTTTACCTAAACTTGAGGTCAGTGGAGAAGCTGGACTATATTACTTACTTGATGTCCTTCGACCACGTTTTCGACATTCCGCGTGAACGTAAGAATCGCGAGTATCGCAAGTACATAGAGACCCTCAACGACTACCTGCACCATTTCATCCTGCGCATTCAGCCCCTTCTCGACTTGGAGGGGGAGTTGCTGAAGGTGGAGCTTGACTTTCAGCGTCAGTGGCTACTAGGCACATTCCCCGGCTTCTCGCTCAAGGAGACGGAGTCGGCTCTAGCAAACACAGGCGCCCACCTTGATCTGTCCGCCTTCTCCAGCTGGGAGGAGCTAGCCTCGTTGGGATTGGATCGTCTAAAGTCGGCACTGGTGGCCCTGGGACTTAAGTGCGGTGGCACCCTGGAGGAGCGCGCCCAGCGCCTATTCTCCACTAAGGGGAAGAGCACACTTGATCCCGCCCTGATGGCTAAGAAGCCTAGCGCCAAGTCTGCCAGCGCGCAGACACGAGAGAACGAGCGCCACAAGGAAATCGCCCAGTTGGAAGCGCTGCTCTATAAGTATGCGGAACTTTTATCAGAGCAGAGAGCGGCTACTAAGGAGAATGTGCAGCGAAAGCAGGCTCGAACTGGTGGTGAGCGGGACGACAGCGATGTCGAGGCCAGCGAATCAGACAACGACGACGACCCTGATGCGGATGACGTTCCTTACAACCCAAAGAATCTGCCGCTCGGATGGGATGGCAAACCAATTCCCTACTGGCTTTACAAGCTGCACGGCCTGAACATCAGCTACAACTGCGAGATCTGTGGAAACTTCACCTATAAGGGCCCAAAGGCCTTTCAACGTCATTTTGCAGAATGGCGCCATGCTCACGGCATGCGTTGCCTGGGCATCCCAAACACCGCCCACTTCGCCAATGTCACTCAGATCGAGGACGCCATCACGCTATGGGAAAAGCTTAAGTCGCAGAAACAGAGCGAGCGCTGGATCGCCGACCAGGAGGAAGAGTTCGAGGACTCGCTGGGAAACGTGGTCAACCGAAAGACTTTCGAGGATCTAAAACGCCAGGGACTGCTCTAGAGAATCGATTTATGAGTTGCTTAAAAACCGGTCAATCTTATGCTGGGCTTAGATATTTTTAAATTTTGATGATCATTATCAGATCATAATCAGATTTGTTGACAACAACAGTGGTTTAATAAAATCATTCATTTATTTCGTGTCACAAAATGGAATTTGCAATTTGTTTCTACTTATGCAAAGTAAGAAAGGTTTAATTAATCTAATATTGTCGTACGATTCGTTTTTAAATTAAACGATCATCGTAGTATAATGATAACATAAAATAAACAAATTTATATTAAGCTTTTCTGTTAAATAGAAACGTGCGATTATCCATGAATAACTGCCTCCATTCTCAATCCCAAATTCGCCATTGTTGTTAAAGGTAAGAGGGAAGCAGTTCCTGGCGGCAACTGTGATTCCGGATTATAAGCCTGAATCCAGGGAAACTCCTGGTACTGAGCCTCGTGACTAAGGCGGATGAATGCCTCCTGGGTGGTGTGTAGGTGGATTTTAAAGTGGCACCTTCCTGCAGCAGGTTTGGGAATCTGATTCAACCTTTCAGATATTTTGTAGATAGCACTACGCAGTTGTTGCTCGGAATGCAATAAGCAATCTTCCGCTGATTGTCCATCTTCCTTCTGGTTCCCAGTGTGATTTTGTAGATCTCACTTTTCTTACTATCATCATGATAAACTATAATCTCTAGGCACTGCAGCTCCCGGCGGCAAATCAGTTCCTGAGCGGATCTAAGAACACCGGCCAGGTAATTATTAAGCGGTGGGAAAATGGATATAAAGACCGGAGTGTTATACACCCGCTTTTTTTTAAATATGTGCGAGGGGTAAACACCACGCCCGTATAAAATGTGGTTAATTAGTACCTCCATCGCCTCCACAATTACGTCGTCCTGGATCTCCACCTGCATTTTCGAGAAAATATAAAAACAATACACAAAATGACCTTTATTCTTGTTTTTTATTAAAACGATTGCCAGGGATCGACAACGTTAGTGGTGGGTACTGCTGCCAATTTAGCTTTTTTCTCGTCAAAACAGGCTTTTTTTGAAGGCTAACCGCGGGAAAAATTCATGAATTGGGGGAAGTGGGAATTCTGTCTTTTTTGAAATTCATTTGGATTTATTGTGGAAGCGGGGAAGCGACCTTTTTTTTCATCTTTTTTTTGGTCGTCTGTAATGAAGTAGTCGAAAGGAATTGGTGTTCCGTAGGATTTTTATTCTGTTGACCCTTTTTTTGTTTTCGTCATCTCCAATTGGCCTATCCTATGTTTTTTGTGGACTTTTAAAATATTTTTTTTTTCTTATTTTCTCCACACTTCCCGCCAAAACTGCTTTTTTTACTGGTCAAAAGTTGGCACCACTGGTGTTAGGTGTATTATAATAGAGAGTATCTGTTCAGGAATACATTAAGTTCTGAAAATATTCGGATTCAAACCTGACATCATGGTTTAGGCCAGAAAAGTTTGAATCGAATCTTTGGGCTTGGGTGCATTTGATGTTATTTTTATAATGTTATGTTTTTTTTGTTAAAACAGAGCATTTTATAACAATTAGTTTGCTGATCAGCGTTGATATGCAAAAATCTTAGTTACATAATATATTCTTAGCTATAGCAACTGCACATTCAAAATACCTTAAATCTTTAAATGAACTTTGTTCATTATAATAAAAATAAACAAATTTCATGTATTGTCTCTTTTTGAAACATAATTATTTTTTAGAATTGTGACCATAGACGAATTTTCCATGAGGAAACAATTATTAATTACTATAAAATGATTGTAAAAAACAACGAAATTCTAAAAACCAAGTCGTTTTGAAATATCACACCAATTACTATTCGTTTTCCTTGACTCGATTTTTACAAAATGCTTCACTGTGCCTATCGCCGTTAGCGGTGCATCAGCCGTGGTAACGAACTATCGAAGGCACTAGCTAGCCATTTTCCCACCTCTAGCTGAAAAAATGGCTGAAATCCAAGTATGTGTGTGAAGGAAACTGTGTGAGAAAAAATATCGTTTGCTACCAATTTGGAAATAACTTCGTTTTGTCGAAACAATCGGAATCCTTTATCCACCGGTCGACGCAGCTGTCATTTTCACGATTTTCGAGAGAGGAGCTAAAGATACCCTTTTCGGAGCTCCCAAAAATTGACAATTGATGCCACTCGGAAATCGGCACTCTTCACTCATAGCGGCCTGCAATTACAGAGAAGCCAGACCAAAAAGCAGCCTTACAGACTACAGCTGGCTATTCTATCGAAAATGTGGTTACCAGGCCAAGAGCAGAACCTACCAGGAGAGGATAACTAGACAAAAATTCGGCTAAGAGCACTCCCTATATGTAATATATATGTAATACACACGCGCCTGCCCCGCCGACAGTGTACACACATCAATATATCGGCTTGATACACACATACGCAGTTGCATCAGCATGTCTGACCGTGATTCTGATTCCGAGTCCGACGCTGGCTCGCCCGTGAGTCACCAACGGATGCAGAGGAACCGTCGCGTTATCATGCGTATCGAGTTCAAGGACTCAGACGACACGGCCTCAGATCCTGACCTGGACGAGCTTCCTTCCTGCTCCACCACGACGGGGAGGCGGCGAAGCGCCCGCCTACAGGATGTGGATTCCGATTCAGACGAGATGCCCCGGAAGTTTACACGAAGGTTGCGGAGTCGCCATGGTCCGATGAGCGACTGTTCTTCCAGCGGAAGCGAGGTAAGGCAGTGCACCTTCACTTACCAGTTCCTCAAATGTGGTTGCTGAATGCCAGCATCGTTCTAAAATGTATCTTAATATTATATTCCAGATAAATCAACGGTCCGCGCGCATCAGTAAGCGAAAGAAGGTAGAGTCCTACGACGAGGAGGAGCAAGAGCCGGCGCTCAGCGATGATATTAGACTTCAATCCACGCCTGTTGATCCCGATCCTGGTTTCAGTTCCGACAGCAGCAGCAACGATATGCTGGAGAAGTGCCCGATTTGCTTGCTCACATTTAGGCAGCAGGAAATCGGCACGCCAGCTACCTGTGAGCACATTTTCTGTGCGGCCTGCATTGACGCCTGGTCCCGAAATGTTCAGACCTGTCCCATTGACCGCATCGCATTTGACCGGATTGTGGTACGAAACTCCTTTGCCAGTCGGAAGGTGGTGAGGGAAGTGCGAGTAGACTTGAGCAAGTCCAAGACCGAACTGGCACTGGAAGACGAGGCAGAGAGTACCGTTGCTTCCGAAGAAGAGATCACAAACTGCGAGATCTGCGAAAGTCCGGACCGGGAGGATGTAATGCTACTGTGCGATAGCTGTAATCATGGGTATCACATGGACTGCCTGGACCCACCGCTGCACGAGATTCCTGCAGGATCCTGGTACTGCGATAATTGCATAGACAGCGAAGGCGAGGATGCCGATGAGCAGCTGGAGCTGGCCGACGACTTAAATCAGCTGTATGAGGATATTCGGGGAATGGGCTTGCCGGAGACTCGTCTTAGGGTGCGGGAGGTGCAGCAACCTCCAAGAATCTTGCGCACCCGTCAAAACGAGCGTATCAGGGCGGCAGTACTGCGACGCACTCAATCTGGCGCTGCCTCGGTTGAAGATTCCACTCTGACTCGAACTCGTACCCGCACTACTACAACAACCACAACTACTACAACAACTACAAGGCGCACAACCACTAGTACCAATAAGAGGCCTGTTAAACGTCGCCGACGAAGGAGAACTCGCCATCGCACCTACGTCGTTGAGTATGACTTAAACAACTTTGACGAAAAGTTTGCCCTAAAAACTAGCAGAAAAGTGATCCGGCGCCGACGACGTCGTCGACGTCGTGTTGTGGCACCTGCCTCCGGTGAAGGCCCAAGTCGTCGTCTCACTGCCAGCAAGAGGCTGGCGGAGCAGATGGGAGTAAAAACGGACGGAGTGCAGCGTTCTCATCTCAGTGGTGGAACTGCATCCAGCTTTTCACTCTTTGGGAACGCCAACGACCTGGAATATTTCTCGGACAGTGATCCAGATGTTGAAGGCAATGTCGCTTCTGCGGAACTTGGATCAACTGCCATCCAAACCTCCGTGCGTATTGCTAGCATAGGAGCGCCGCGTATTCGTAAGGCGTTGCTCCAAGGCAAAGCACGCATAGCAGCTGCTCCTTCTGGTCCTGCTTCATCTGCAGACATATTGTCTAGCATTTTGGATCTGCAAGATCGTTGGCACGACGCTTCGCGTAACCTGGGTGATGTGCACATTAGAGCAGATGGTACCCTTAATCTCCCACAGAGACCTGCGCTAGCAGCTACCCCAGCAAATTCGCCGGCTATAGCTACTTCAAAACCCGAGGAGCACTTAACCCATGCGCCACTTTATCAGCGCGGAGGAGGCCCAAACTATAATAGAGGTGGATCGTCCGGCTCAGGCGACAACTATAACAATCGCTACAGCGGCAATAACAGCTACAGGGGAGGTGGTGGCGGCGGTGGCGCAGTTTCCAATAGTGGCGACGGAGCACCTAGCAGCAGCGGAGGAGTGTCCTCGCACCAATCTTCTCTTGGCGGCGATCAACACGGGGGCGGCGGTTTCAGTAATCAGAACTTTAACAGCTCCAGCACCAACATCAACAGCAACACAAACGTATCAAGCTTTACACCCTTCCACCTGCGCTTCAACACGCCCACCCGCCAGCAGCAACAACGCCAGCCAATCGTGCCTTCTGCCAATCAACCCACGGCGCCAACTTTTGGTGGAAGTGCACCGCCCCCAGTACCGGTGGCATCGTCGTCAAACTGTTTTCCAGGACAGCCCCCGATGTTCGCACCTCCTGTAAATCATCATGCGGCTGCAGTAATGAATATGCCAGTTGTGCTATCAATACCACCACCGCCCATGCCCCCCGCCAGCCTTCCTTGGAACAACCCGCTTTTTAAGATAAATACGTTGCAGCAATCCGCATTGAAAGCCAGCGAACGAAAAAAAGATGATGATGACAATTGTCCCAACTTCTCAATTTACTCTCAGGAGTCGCAGGCAGTTGCTAGTGCGTCTGCAATGACGTCTGGAGTTGTACAGGGACCAGCGGATTCGTCTGATAAGGTATGATATTAATATAGATATCTGTTAAAGAAGTGGAATTAGGAAATATGACTCGTACGAACTATAAAGGTATTATTTTGGAAGCATATTGATTTTAATATTGAAAGATATTAGACCTCCATTTACATGAAATATAATTAAATGTGTTAAAATGAAAAATAGACAGTAGTAGGAGAGTATAGAGTCGTATATTCCTTATTCGATGTCAAGTACTGCGACTACCAGATACCCGATAATTATGTGACAAGAAATAGACGCCTTGACTAGAGTAACTTGTTTTTATAGTTTAAATCTACCTACCAATTGACAATGAATAATATGCTTAATCATCCTAACTTTCTAGCTAAGAGCTGAGATCTCAGAATTTTTATTTTCCTTTTGTCTGTAGACGAAAGATAAAGACTTTGTTATTGATCCAAATCCAGAATATATTTTATAGGGTTGGAAACGCTTCCTTTTACCTGTTACGCGTAACTTACAATGAATATATTATACACTTTAAGAAAGGGTATAAAAAGTACCCTAAATACAAGTTTGATGAATTAGGTGAAAATACAAGTCAAAAGCGAAGGCTTTATTTTCATGATTATTATTTGATAAACTTTTTTGGTCACATAATTTTAATTTTTATTTTATGGAAATTAAATGGATTTTATCTAGAGTAATGATCTTAGAATGTTATTAATAGCAAAGCAATGTTTTTCTGATATCCTTTCAAGCTCTACGGCTTTGCTATTAATAACATTCCTAGATCATTACTCTAGATTAAAAATATTCAATTTCCATAAAATTAAAATTAAAATTTTAGATGTGTATTACATTTTTTCATTTATTTAGACGGTATTAGACGGCTCTACTAACCAAATTTGTTGCTTACTTCTTTTCCACTTTCTAAATCGTTTAAATTTGGATAGGATGATGACGACATGAATGAAGATTTAGTACAATTAGATGATGATGACGAGGAAAACGAGATACCATTGCCACTGGGGCCGGAGCCCGAGTACGTTCCAGAAAGAGTCAATGAGCTGTACGAGCCAGAAAACCCAACTGATGAACCGGATGACCAAGAAATAGTCGACAAGTCCTGTGATGGTGTACCCATTAAAGAGTCCCAGCATGAGCCAGACGAAATTGCACCAATTTCAGAGGATCTCGACGATAGAGTGGATAAAATTCGTAGCACTCCTAGCCCATTGGTTAAGGATGACCGAGTAGCTGATCGAGACCGTGGCAAGGGCGTATTGGAGTTATATGATGATAGTGACTGGGAGGAGTTAGACATCGACAAACCGAAGGAATTTGAAAAGGCGCTTGGTACGGAAATTACAGCCCAAGCCAGCCCCAAGTCCGCGACATCTAAAAAGTCGCGTTCTAGTAAAGATTCAGATGAGGGAAAGGACGACAAAGGTAGTGACAGTGAGCACGAACCGGACCGTTCCTACACGCCCTGCCTAGATGAAAAGAATCTGGCGGAGGATGAGGAAGTGACGGCTGGTGTATCACATCAGAATGAGGGCAGCACCAGTCCCAAGACTGGCTCCTCAAAGGCTTCCGATGATGAACTTGAGAGAGAGCAAGCTGTCGGTACGGATATTGTATCTGAGGATGATTTGACCAATGAGCACGGGCCAAAGCGCCGCAGTCGAAGCCGTGGTGGAGCGGCCAGCGACGGAAAGTCGAAGTCGCGTTCAAAACGAAACAAGAACGAAACTTTTAAGAAGGTAGGGAAAAGACAGAAGGATCGCAACTATCGTGGCGAAAAAGCGGAGCCACAAATGAGTTCTCGTTCGGGGTCTAGAAGTCGCACTCCAAAGATCCGTTCGGAGAGCCAAGGAGGAAGCAAGAGCGTCAGTCGTAGTAGGAGTAGAAGTAAGAGCAGAAGTCGTTCACCTAGTCGAAGTAGAAACAGGCGTCGACGTGGCAGCCGCTCCAAATCCTACTCCCGCTCTGCTTCAAGGACTCGATCGCGTTCGAACTCATATAGCCGCCAGAGATATGCCTTCAGGGGACGGGACTTCCAGCGTGGATTCATACGTGGCCGTGGAGGCCTGCGTTTCAACTTCCGAAACCAACAGTTCCACAATAGGCCGTTCCAGCACTACGGCCACAATTACCACCAAAACTACCACCACCAACCAAATTACTTTCATTATAACCATGGTCCGAACCAGCAGTTTTTCCAGCGTCCCAAACGAAGAGAGCTACCTCGATATGATGTTCGGAATGTGGTGGGTGCATCGAGAAATCAACACTTCGCCAAGGATCGTTATGGGCGTGACGCATTGCGGTCGGGCAGAAGTCGTTCAAGAAGGCGCAACTCGCGTAGTTTCTCGCGAAGTGTTTCTCGAGAATCAAGAGGTTCCTTGCACTCTCGTTCTGGTTCCCCAAGGCGGCCCCGCAGCTTTAGCATTTCACCAACGCCACCGCCAGGTACTTCGCCTTCTCCGCATAAACAAAGAGGGGGTCGTCGTTCGTCGCCGGCAAGACGCTATGCCCGCTCGCCTTCACCGCCACAGCCTCCTTTAAATGAAAGGGTTCATAGTCCAGCGTCAGTTCATTCTAGAAGTTCACGCTCGCGCACACCCAACCGCATTAACGGAGGTAATAGATCTCCTCCATATCCTGGCTCCCCGCGTTACACCCCACGGATGAGTCGAAGTAGGAGCAGAAGTCGTTCCAAAAGTCCTAAAAATGCGCCCAAGAAGAAGAAGAAGAAGTCTGATAAAAAGAAAAAGAACAAAAAGAGAACAGGAAGCAGCAGTCCGACTACGGCTGCACGAATGCGCCGAATCTCGCGACAACGTGATCCTTTCGAGGATGCTGACGACTTTTTGGCGCCGCAGAGAAAACGAAAAAAAGGAGGTATGCCAACTGGTCAGTGGTCTCCATCGCCTTCACCCGGCCGCTGTGATTTCCTGCATGACGGAGCCTGCCAGGACAAAAATCCATCTTGGACACCGCCGCTGGAATCACCAAAAGGTCCAGTCGCTCATTACGATAATGATGGTGGGCTGACGCCCAAGAAGGCGAAACGCAAACGAGATAAAAGCAAAAAGAAGAAGAAACAGCATCCACTAGAGAAGCAACGGAAGGAGAAAAAGCGCAAGCGTCGTACTCAGACGCCAGAGCCCCTGCCCTCCAAAGAGGTGTTCGCTTCAGGCAACAACATTCTGGTGAGCGTGAGCTTCAACAAAGAGGCGACCACCAACAATGCGACTTCCTCACTAGGTTCCCAACAGCAGTCGATAATCACATTACCATCTGGCAGAGAGGATTTAATGAGCACTCGAGTGGCTTCCATTGATCGCCTGAATAACAGTATTCTTAGCAGTGCTGTGGGAGCCATTAAAATGGGAAAGCGCAAGCGCAAGAAGCTGGAGGCTAAGCCGGTGGCAATCATTGATCTTGAACGCTCGCCCTTCCAAGTTCACCAAGAGCCTGCAGATGTCATTGTGCTTACAGACAGTGAAGATGCGGCAGACCAACTTTCTACGAGAAGAGAAAGGGATCACGATATGAGGGAAAACGGACAAAGGGAAGAAATCCCACAGGTTGGATCATTGGACACAATCATGGAGACCTCGTATGAAAACATGACGCAGACAACGGGACCCAAGACGCCTCCCGAGCCTCCTCTCGTCAAGTTCAACCTGCCCTCGAAAAAGATGCAGCACAAGGTGCGCAGCAATCCGCTTCATGATGATGCTGATGATATTAATTCTGCAGATGAGCTAGAGACAGCCGGTTCTATGGCTCTCGAGGGACAGACGCCACAGCATGGTCATGGATCCCATGATGGAGGCCAAAAGATTGGTCCAAATACACCTCCAGAGTCTGGACCATGCTCGCCAGATGCCTACGATCCTTTCGAGCCTACCAAATCGCCCTCAATGTCACCACGATCTCCGACTCCAACTCCGGGCCAAAGCCTGGATCAGCAAGCACCTAGTAAGTCAGCGAGCAGTGCAATGGGATCGGGGTCTGGGGACAAAGGGGATGGCGATGGCGCCCATGCGACCGTTTTAAATGCAAGCACCAGCACACAGACGCAGACAAGCGTTCTAAACCCAGTAGATCTGGTGATGGCGCTAATGAACAAGCCAAACCAGAGTGGAATCATTCAGCAGGAGAGCGAAGTGAGCTCCGCCCAGTACATTAGTAGCAGTTCCGTAAGTCTATCACTGGGCGTTGGGTCCAGCACGGGTGCAGGCGGAGCCGGCGGAGGGGATAGCCATGACAAGGCATCCGATGGCAAGGGCGTAACCGTTCTCTCCAACGTGCTGCTAACGAGTAGCAGCGTGGTGTCTAGCTCGCAGCACATACCATCAATTTCTAGTCCCACGCCTCTTTCGAAGAAGCTTACTCCGTTGTCAAAGGCCGGAGGTAGTGTGGCCAGCAGCAGCAGTGGAGTTGGCAACATTCCCACTACCAGTGCGGGAGTGGGTGCCCTACGGAATGGAAGTGGCATCGGAAATGCCGGAGGATCCGGCATCGCCCTAGATGACTCCTTCAACATGGACATCGAGAGCCCTTACTCGCCCGGCTCCGCTGATTACGAGGATTTGTTTGAGCCACCCATCTTAATGGAAGGAAGCAGGCGAACAAAAGGTGGAGCAGCCGGAGGCAAGATAGAAATATTCGACAATCTATTTGGAAGCAGTTCGCCCATAGGCAACATCCGGATGTCATCGCGATACAATACCGCAGCGGGCAAGAAGTCTAATCGCAGCAAGGGTGACCGAAAGTCTAAAGCAAAGGGTGAGTGTCATTAGGTCCTTTCGCATATACATTTATATATATTAAAAAATATGTGATTAATAAAATAATATTTCATTTCAGGTGTGAGAAATTCTGATGTATATGATGATGTTCCGAATTCGGCAACGGATCTACAAAATAAGGATAGAGTGAGTCATTTTCAACACGCATTTTGTAAAATATAAACTAAATGAATTGTAAACTTTGATTGCAGCTTTTACGCAAGCTAAATCGACAGGAACGTGTCGTTGAGGAGGTGAAATTGGTGTTAAAGCCTTACTTTAACAAAAAAGCGATTACGAAGGATGACTACAAGGATATTATGCGAAGAGCTGTGCCCAAGGTGAGAGCTTTATTCAATTGTAATTATTAACTTTAACAAATTTCTCTCAAAGTAAAAATATCCATCGTTTTTTTTGATAATATATATATTTGCTTTCGCCTTCTATCAGATCTGCCACAGTCGGTCTGGTGAAATTAATCCACACAAGATTAAAAATCTTATTGACGCCTATGTAAGAAAATTCCGAGCAAAGCACAAGAAGTTGAGTCTCCTAAACACGGGGCAAGTAAGCAGTGCGGTTAAGTGTGCCGCCTATTTAAAAAAACTGTAAGCGAGCAAGCGATCGCATAGGATCTGGTGGTAAGTCACATCTAATAATCGCAAGTCCTATAAAAAAATAAAATATTTGATTCTGTTTTTGTAGGATTGGGTAGAAAAATATACAGAATTTTGCGATCGCATGCATTCCTACCATCAAATAAAACCAACAATTTTCACCAGCCACCAATGGAAAACTAAGGGAAAATAAGAGGAAAACTCATAAACTGTCATTAACTATTGGAATTTAGTTGTTAAGTCAATTTTAGGTCACTTTACGAATGATTTTAGAAAGTAAGCGATACACAGAAGTGAAGATTTTTGAGTAATAAGCAGAAGGAAGTTTGTCACCTAATTTTCGGTTACCCAAAGCACTACAAAACACATTATTTATATCAAGACTAGTTCATTAGATTGTTTACTTGTACGACACCTGTAATATGATAATATTATAACTGTTTTGCATGAGCATTAACCAATTGTGAGTAGTTAAGTGATGGCAAAACAAAATTGTATTTTACCTCTGATAATTTAAATATTTAAAAGAATACACATGTGGACAAATTTATAGATGACCTCAGCACATTGGCTTGCATTGAATAAGGCATAGCGAATTCCTGTAAATGTTGTGCATGTAGTCAAGTATTTTTCTTGAATAAATATTGTTAACAAACAATTGTAATTATGTATTCATGTGTATAACTGCATGGCCAGTTATGCTGTTCATCTATTAAGCACTTGATTTCGCAGAGCCTGTCAGTCATAACTTTTGAATAAAGAGTATGAGTGTTTGCATTGCAACACAATTAATAACAGTATATATATATATATACAAGTTGTGCTAAATCGTTTTGTAAATATTCATATAAATAAAAATAAAAACGAATAATACCTAATCCAACTCTGTTGTCCTGATTTTTCTTGTTCTTTATCACATTACTAATCAGATTAATGTCTTGGTTTCTTATGATCAATTTACAATTTTTAAATTTATTTATTTATCAAATTCAGTTTTGAACAATTAAAACAAGTAATTTAATTTTTTGGTAAAGTTTATTAGTTTGATCTTTGTGTTCTGCTTTTGTTACTAAATGTATGTATATAAAGTATGTGTTTATAATAAATAGTTCTGCACATATATATATTTTTTATTGAAAAAATGATTGATGTTCTAATTTTATACATCCTTAGATGAAATGCCGAATTTGCTCCCAAAACGGTACTTTGTTTTACATGACCAATGTACTACACTTCAAAGCGGATTATCAATATGCAGTTGCAATAGTTTAAAGTATTTAACTCAGTTAGTCTATCGAGCCTTTTGATTTTGCTTGGATTGCCTATTAGCTTTCAAGAGTACAAACAAATTGTGCTAAATGTCCTTGTAAATAAACAAAGTATTTAAAAATAAACTTGTTCAACGAAAGTATCTAAATAACCAGTTTTGTTTGATTTTTGTAGTCCTCCATTCGAGAAATGGTCTTTTACTTCCTTTAAGGTTTCTTAGTTGAACAATTTAACAAAAATTGTATCAACAAAGGGCAATCGTTGCTTAATATTAAATGAGGAAGCAGATTGTATGATTCTTCCTAAATCGGTTTGTGGCTATACTCCTATGTACTTGTTAGAAATTTGGTTAGATTACGGTTTTGTTTCAGGGTTTTATTTTAAATGCCAGTTTAGTTATCGAATGAGCGCAGACTTTGGCTTACACTGTCGTCGCAAATTGTGCGATTCCACATCCACACACATTACGATGCGATATCTCGTCTGTGATCTACCAGAATCCGGAAGACTTTCCGCCAGGTGGGTTCTTTACTTTAATGCACGCTCGAACGCCAGACCTGTCGAGCTCCTCTGCAAAGATTATTGAATTTTAAATGTTTGTTGAGCAATAGTTTTAAACTTTTAAGCCCAGTTAATACATATGTATATTTATGTAGAAATATGTATAAAATATATGTATGGTGATATAGATCAATAAACTAAAAAAGGTTTTTAATAGTTATCTCACCACTTATGGAGAAGGAAGATTCCTGCAAATCCCGCTTGCCATCGACACGTCCACGTACCGAGGGCGTACTGCACAGTGATCCTTCCGCTGGCATGGCCAGGTTGCCAGCTAGCATGGCGCTGATGGGCTCCTGAACCGGGATTTGTATGTCTAGCTCGGCAAAGCGCTTGGCCACGTTGCCGTTTTGCTTCTCCTCGTGCTGCTCCTCTGGCTGCGACTGTACCTTGCCCTCGATAATGTCATAGACAAACGGAGGACGGACAGGGGTGGGAATGAACCGTCCGAAGCCCTCTGCCACACGCACGTTACCACGCTCGGCGCAGATCCTTCCGCGCACCAGGACGAACTCGCAAACGCCATGCACGGTCATGCCTTCAAAAATGTTGAAGTCACAGGCGTGGTGATGCGTGTCCTTGGAAATAGTACGGGTGGCATTCGGATTCCAGATCACAATGTCCGCATCCGACCCTACAGCTAAATTAGGATAAATATAACTTTTAGATATCTCATAGAAAAGTGTTCAGAAACTGTTAGGATTAAAAAGCTTTTGAAATCGCAGTCTAAGTCCGATTATAAGTACAGAACATAATTAAATGGCTGTTTACACTAACGGAGACTTATTAATTCAACGTTTCAAATAATTCTCTCTTTGCAATACCATAATTTAAGGTAATATAATTTAAGTAGTTGTAAATATATTTATATTTTTTTGATAAAAATATATAGATATGTATATCAAGTACAAATACAACATACATTTAAAATCTATGGGACTATATCTTGCAATTTTCGCAAGTCTTTTGCTATATAATTGTATGAAGATTTCCATTTCTTATTTACAAAATAATGTAATAATTTGTCGGCAAACACTATTTTAATGGTTATTGGTTATAAAATTATAAATATTTATAACTTATATTTTGGGTTACTTACCAATACGTCCCTTCTGTGGATATATGTTGAATATCTTGGCCGCATTCGTGCTGGTGACGGCCACAAAGCGGCAAGGATCGAGAAGCCCGGCATGGACTCCCTTCTCCCAGACCAATGACATGCGATCTTCGACACCGTTGACTCCGTTGGGAATCTTGGTGAAGTCGCCCTTTCCGAGAGCCTTGTGCTCCTTGTTGAAGGTGCAGTTGTCACTGCCAGTCAGCTGTAGATCGTCACTGGGAACACAAAGTTTAATATGAATTAATATTCCGATTTGGAAAATACTGTTCAATTGTCGGTTAGGGATAACGAAACGAACAATCACCGGGATGGTGGGATATGCAACGAACATGTTCTGATTTTTTGAATACTTACTTCTAGGGAAGTGATAAACGTGGAAACAACGCTATCGAATGCTAACGGTCTACTATATTGCAAATCATTTAGAAAGTTTTAAATGTATAATGATTTTGAGCTATAAAATATTTTTCAGGCTTATTCGTTGTTTTCGCTCATATTGGGTTTGTCATTGAAGCCTAATTCGACCATCTTAAACGAACAAGGAATTGCTCTCTTTTAAACCGAAAGTTTACTTTTTGATTTATATTAATATTATTCCACAAATAAATTATAATCGACACTATCCATTATAGAATTTGTTCCACTTATACAGAAAATACTTACTAGGCCAGGGACTTCATCAATTGTCTGGGTGTCTCGGCGGATTCGCGGATCGGGGGACTGGTGATTGCGTAAATGCGGTCGCCTTTAGGCACGGCGCTCATGGAGCGGCCCAGAGAGCTGGCCAGGGTCTCCCCAAAGACGCAGTACCCACTTCGACGAGCGCGACCCACGAGCTCGGCGGAGGATTTGCTGGTCAGGCCGGACACAAAGAGCGGGGTTTTCATCTGGACGATGTGTGAGCGTGTAAGTGAAGCAATGTCAAACATGTAAACGTTTTTGGATTAGTGGGTTAGATCAAGAAACAGCGCAGTAAGTTAGTTAATTAGTGAATATGATTTAAGCAGGCATATACGCACAGGCCCAGTTAGTATGCAGATAGGCAAACATAAACATATATAAGTAATCCCAAAACCGGAGACCGTATCACATGAATTCTAAAATATAACTAAATTGAACACTATTCTTTCTATACATAAAAATATTTCAAAATTAATTTAGAAGAATATATATATATATATATATGATAAAAAGATAAGTAATTACTTACAACATCCACAAAAACCACCCCATCCCCCCCCACACACACACAAAAATATTTAATTTTATAAGCCAATCTTTAAAGTTATTATAGTTTACGAAACTGAAAAGCAGCTATCGGTAAGGTAATGTATTTGAATATTAAGGTGGGCGGCAAATTTTTGTTTCTTAACACCTACAATCCTATATAAGAATCAATAACTTCATCTTTTTCGCTATGATATTTACGGTCCCGGCTCGGACCAACCCAGACACAACTTACTTCGCCAGCAGCTTCATCAAGAACTCGGGGGTCGTCTTGTCGGGCCGCAAAGGCGGGCTGAGCACATGCGCGGCCTCGTGATCGAAGCCGAGGTGCTGACAACAGGTCGCATCCGTGCCCAGCGCCGCAGCCAGGGTCTCGCCCATAATGTATCGACCCCGATACCGGTGGCGGGCCCTGGCCAGCTCAATGCCTGCCGACTTGCTCATCACGTGGACCACATACAGCGGACAAGCGGCCTAATATACGTTTATTGTGGGGTTATATCGAGTGCCGCATACCGCATAATATGTACAAGGGTGCATCATACACAATGGAAATAATAAGAAATCAAAACGTGTAGCATAAATAAACCATAATTACAGCGCGGCACAGTGACTGGCACTGAACCGGCAAGGACATACACCTCCTCTTCCATCTCCTCCGTCCCTCCAGATATCTAACGAATTGGAAGTGGTCTTACCTGGTGCGCCAGCACGCAGGCGCGGTGCACCGCCTCGGCCTCGACCTCCTCGGGTCGTGACAACTCATGACCCTCTGGCCCATTGATGCCCTCGGCCAGCAGACGCTGCGTGTTCTTCGCAATGATATCGCCGTTCTCCGCGTGGACCTGAGGAATTCAAAAAAGGCGTGCAACAAATGCGTTTAGAATAACAAAGCTAAGATTGTAAATAAATAGTATAAACCACGCATTTTATGAAAATAAGGACCAAATGACTTAGGTATTTATACCAGATACTCGTAGAGTAAAAGGGTATATCAGATTCGTTAAAAATATATAAGGAAGCTTTTTCGACCCTATAAGGTATATATATTCTTGATCAGGATCAATAGCGAAGTCGATTGAGCCATGTCCGTCTGTCCGTCCGTCCGTCCGTATGAACGCTGAGATCTCAGGAACTATAACAGATACAAAGTTGAAATTAAGCATGAAGATTCTTGAGGTCCCGGGACAGCGCAAGTTTATTTCAGCATCTTGACACGCCCACTATAACGCTCACAAATCACGAAAAACTAAAATCGCTGAAATCACGCGAACTATTAGAGCTAGAAAGTCGAATTTCAGTATGTATAAACTTTGGAGGCCGCTGGCACTCTTTTAGTGGTACTATTATCCGGAGTCCGGACACATCCACCCATACGCACACCAAGCTCAAAAGACGGCTTTCGCATTTTCAAGAAAACCTGATATCTTGGTAACTATAAGTGATAGAAAGTTCGGACTAAGCATGTAGGTTTTTATGATGCCCCAAATGCAAATTGTTTTTTTCCATCTAGCCACGCCTACCGTAACGCCCACAAACCCGAAAAACCAAAAATGCAAAAATTTCGGGAACTAAAAGAGCTAGAAATTTGGGCTTAGGAACATGTATTTTAGAGGTGCCACTGCAACTTCCCACGAGTTTTCATCCGGCCACGCCCACGCCCACTAACGCCCACAAACCGCGGAAAACTGTGGCGTCTATAATAATATTATAAATGCCTTCGTTTGACATGGTATAACCTATTTCTGTTAATATCTATCGATTTACAAAAACGGAACATTATTTCGCTACTTATGAAGAAATTTAGGTTATAAGGCCTCACAAGGCCTCAACATGCTTTCTCCGACAATAGGTGGCGCTTGGGGAATTTGCACTAGCAAAATGAATATTTAAAAATTGTGTAAAACAGTAACGGGTATCTTATAGTCGTGGCACTCGACTATAGCGTTTCCTCTTGTTTTTGTCTAATATTTATTTTGTAGATTACTCTAATGTCAGATGATCATCAGCATTTTTAAATAAAAAAGAATGAAAACAATTTTGTGTTTATCCACTGCCATTCTGAATTTAATAAACGAATTTTGGTGATAATAAAATAATATATAAAAAATAAGTTTAGAAGAGTTTATTCCCTTTTACGTATATTAACTATATATCAATATTTATAATATCATTAATTATATAAGAGAATTACAGGTTTTTATTCGCTTAGACTTACCATTGCGACGCCATTTAGGTGTCTAATGCGCTCGAAAACATCTAATAGATCTGAATCGTTTAGCTGAAATGGTAATAGATCATAAATTATAAATAACTTTTGCGTTAAATTATACACAATTTACCTGGTAAAGACCTTTATAGGCCATGAATGTTTTAAAAGAGTTAACTCCAAGCTCTTTGCACAGAATTCCGATTTCCTCGGACACCGACTTTGACCACCAGGTGATTCCGACATGCAATCCGTAGTCGCAACATACCTTATAAATATATAAATTTAGTAAGTATTTTAAATGTTTTTAATTTAAAAGTCTAAGTTAAGTTACACAGTCCAAAACTATATCAATAATATCAGGGATTACAATGACTTTAAATTAAACGATTATAGGGTATAAAAATTAAAATTAATATTGGCAGAGGTATCTTTCCATAATTCGCCTAATGTTTTTTACCTTAGGATCGGCCCAGCTGCGCCACTTATCGTAGGCCTCAATCATCGACTCATGTTTGTTGGGCAGAACGAAATCGACTAGAAAAGTTGACAGGTATAAGTTCAGTTTTTAAGTGCTTAAAGGCCACTGCTTACTTATCATGGTGGTGCCTCCTGCGACGGCAGCCTTGGTTCCGTGGTAGAAGTCATCGACGGCTACGGCTCCGCCAAAAGGCAACTGCATGTGCGTGTGGGGATCTATACCTCCGGGGATGATCATCAGGCCGCTGGCGTCGATGGTGCGCACTCCTCCAGGTATGGTGATTTCAGAGGAGGGTCCCACAAACCTTAAATCCCAAAATAAGGGTGACATTTAAAAAGGTTACAAAAGGTTGGCGCACATTTTAATGAATCATGACAACCCCATTACAATTCCGCATATTCCACAAAAGAGTATAAGGACTTTGCGGCATAATTTAGGTTTGAGTTTCTAATCGGAAAACAGGACATTGCTGAACCACTAGATAAAGAAAATATTTTGTTTTTTTTTTAAATATTTTTTCTGTGTAAAGCTAATTAAATGAAAATATCACAACTTAACTAGATTTGTACTCTTCATTTTTTTGGCATATTAAAAGATTGAATAAAAAATTTGTTAAGGAATTTAAGCAAAGAAAAAGTATTAAACAATTTAAGTAGTTTCACTTGGGTTTTAAACGCATTTCACATACTTGATAACTCCGTCCTCGATGTACACATCCGCTTTGAACGTTTTGTCATGGTTAACGATCTCGCCTGTAATCAAATCAATGTTTTTAACTTGTGTCTTTCACACGGAGTCGGTTAATGAGCTTACCATTTTTAATGTAGACACGATTCTGGGCGCTCTGCAAGTGAATTGGCACCTTCTTAACCGGTTTCGGGCTAGTCGACATGACGAGAGTCTGCAATTAAATGAGTGCTGTGAGTGAATGTTAGACTAGACTGGGGAGGATTTCCCCATTTCCCATTTCCCACACACAGACACGCGAGCTGCCGTTTTCATTCATTCTTTTGGGGTTGTTGGGCCTTTTGTGGTGGCCTATGACTCATCAGGGGCATCGCTTCAGGACAGGCTCTAGGCACGTGCCGTACATTAAACTGCGCAAACCTAGCTTAAGCCTATGCACTCAGAAAATAAACATTTAAATTGATCAAATTTTAAATAGGTAAATAAAATCCTGCTCTGAAGAAGACCAAAAACCCCTGTCCTAAGTCATTATCTGATAGTCTTCTATAGCTAATGATTTTGTGTTTGTGTTTTAAGTGGCAAGTGGCAAAAGAATTATCTTTTTAACACTTCATATACAATAAAAAGATATAATATATATATTATATATATAACAAAAAAGATATTTATATCTAGTAATCAATAGTTTTTTGCCAAGTTATAATACAAATAATGAAAAATTTGAAAACACCCCCTAACTCACTTGGGACCATTTTAGACTCTTTACTGATTACTCTTTAAATTTGTAATTTAAATATGTTTTGAGTGTATGCAATCGGTAAGTATTTGTGCTGCGGGATGTTATTGCGTTTTTTGAAAGGGTAGTCGATGACGAAGCTGTGACCCACAGTGCAGCGACACAAATGTCATCGCTTGTCATCGTTTGTCTTTCCAACAGATTGGTTCCTCCACTTCGAAAGTTTTTTGTTCCGCCGGTAGACACCAAGCTCAACACAAAACAATATGGTAACTGCATAACAGGCAGAATATTAATGTTGCGCCTAAGCCATTACAAGAGCCATCTCTTCCGTCTGCCAACCAGGCCAGCGGGCATTAACCTCTTGGTTGGCTGGTCTTTCAGCCTGTTGTGGCCCTCTCAAGTATTATGTATTGTATGTTTGGTGTTGAGTGGCGATGCGACGTACTACTCCCTCGTCACACACTCTCTCACATCGGATATTGTATCACTATAGTGACTCAAGAATGGCATTGGCGATGGCCCCAAAGCCGCTAAGTTCAAATTGTGCCACACGGGCACAGCAAACTGAAAAAAGAGAGTAAGTCAGGGCGGTGCGGAAAGCATTTGTTGTGGTTCTATGAGTTAGCTTCTTACAGCTGCGGTCAATGGGACAGAACCTCACGGGAGTTATGTGTGCTAAAGTGATTTATTTTATTATTATTGCTTTTGTAAACGTGTCACTAAAGAGTTGTCTTCTGCTTGTTTTTCAGCAATAATTACCACCAATCTTCTATTAAAAATAACTCTCGATGGTAGATAATACTTTTATCTTTAAATATCGAAACAAAGGAGGAAGTTTTTCTCATTATGGGTCCGGCTGACCCAAAGGAAATCTGATTTCTTTTTTTTATCCAAGATGCATTTTCTGAATAATTTTTGTTTGACAAAACTCAATATGTTTTTCCTATTAGCATCTACAGCTTTTACCGCAACTGTGCGTCTGCAAACTTTGTTATGGTAATGATTATTGGGGTGCATGAAGTGTTGAAGGATGGCTACATTTCATTTATCCAATTGCGACTGGTACCACGGCAATATTGGATAAGTGAGCACTTTCCCCTTTGGTGGCGCTGGATTTGGATGCAATGAACTAGATTATCTTTTAGCGCACATGTCCATATGTATAAAATTGCTGAATATAAAAAGTGTACATATATAAAATGTATACAAGTGGGTTTGTAGGTATGTATATACATAGTGTAATTAATGCAGCCGTATTAATGTAGTGAGAAATGTGCATGCTCATTCTCTTTAGACATTTTGTAGGTCGCCAGTGCTCTCTGAATTATAAAAATACATACAAATGTTTCGGTACTCGACTTAATTATATTTAGCGTTGTTTGTAAGCCGACTGACTATTAGATGTTTGAAACTTTGAATCAGTTCCTAACACTTGATGTTCCAATTGTGCACGCTAACAGGACTCCTAGGCAAGCTAGATAATAAATGTAAATGATGTGGTCACTTATAGCAACTTAAAAAAAAATTCAAAGACGGAAAAATATTTATTTATTCTATTAATTACAAAAACAAGTCGTTTTTTGTTTAATTTTTAATGAATTTAAACAATAATTCAAAAATTCTGTTATGAAAAATAACAAAAACTATTATTATAATTATTTACCAGACACTTTTGACATAATATAGTAAAATTCTAATGCACAGCATTATAACTTAATGATCAGACTATAAACGTGATAGAACAATCGGCAGTTTTTACTCATTATCACTGTTTTATACCCGCTATAAAATCTTGACTTATCTTATCACCAATGGGCCCATCCTCCAGATGGGCAGAACCTGGGTCTGTAGTACCCTAGGGGGTACTATTGACAAACTTGCACCACGTATCGCAAGCCGGTTTGATGAACTTAGAAATCAAATCCTGACCTCAAGCAGAGGCGTCCATGTGTGCGCGATCTATATAAGCACGGCCAAATACGTCAATAAAATCAATTTCATCTCCATCAGACATCGTGGCTTAATGCAATTGCCGGTTTGCAGAGACCAACGACTCGATGTTCGTTTGTTATTAAATCGATAAAAGGCTGCGGCCCGAAAAGGAAGCAACAAGAAAAGCCTGTACCCACCCATTCGGATTCGTCGACGAAGATGTGGTCATGGAGAGGTATACAATCAGATCCACACAGTGCACCTGCATGCACATATTGGGTCTGGAAATGCCGTCATTCAATCAAAACGCACTCGCGAATGCTGTTTGCCATCGTAGGAGAAATTTCAAATTAACGGCCCAACATTAGGGTATATATGTGTATACTTATGTACGACCCAATAAGATTTGAAAATAGAATGAAAAACTGTGAAAATACCCACGCATTGCGCATAAGTATACACAGACACACACACACACTTGCAATACAGAAAATGGAGAAAATTCAACTAGCTTTTCGTCTGCATTAGGAACATCAACGAATTAAATCCTCAGTGTTTTTTTTTGGTAAATTACCGTTAAATGGATGCAATCTCACGCGATTTAAATGGTTAATTAATTTAATCTACACGCACGCACAAGTTCACTGTTTGAAAATCGGAAAACATTTAACTCTCGGTCTCTCGCCTATTGGTGGGTTTTGCCTTTTCGTGGTGGGATTTATCAGCTGATGTTAACAGTTCTGTTAGTCGGTGGGAAAGTCACCACTTCACTTTTAGGGGATTCCTGAAACTTACTTTAACATTACTCGAATTAAAAGTTATTATGTTAATTTTATCTTTGTTTACAAGAATAGGTATACGCTAAATCATTTTTGCAAATAACAATATATTGTTTACTTCATGGCTAGGAACCCATTGCAAGACAAACAACCAATATAGTTTACAACATAATTTAAAAAGACTGGATTAATATTAGAAAAGAAAACACCTGTCTTACAAATTTCTCTAGAGAATTCATATATTATTTCCTATTTCTTTATTTTAAAGTTTTGCGTTGATCATTTTTAATTAATTGGAATCGTTGCCTTGGTAATTAGGATTTATATCTGTAAAACTTAAAATAAATATAGATATGTAGGTAAAGTCCCAATTTTTTTAGGTTTAATAATATTTAAAACACTCGCGGTTTGTAAGTCACGCCTACCTTTAAATACAATTTGCACTGCGCCTCTCTTGAATTTTCATGCTAAATCTCAATTTGTAATCTCCTACAGTTTCAAAGAATTCAGAGTTTATACTAACAGATTATAGATTGACTTACATATGTACCGTCAATATCGTCAATAATATCGAAATCGCCATTACATTCTATTCAACAAATAATTGATACTAGTTATAAAAATAGTTATTTTTCGAAATGGAATTTGAAAGCTCTATTGATAAAATACGATACCCTTAATCTTCGTTGAATAAAAGCACCCAAAATATTATTTTATACTTATCCATTAAAAAAGCCGAATACATTTTTAGCTTACATAAGAGTTCACCTGAGTACAAAAACATAGAGGCAGATTACTTGAAAAAATTATATTTTAATTGAAACTAAAAACATAATGTTGATATAATTTGTATATGAACTTTGTAACTGAATTGTTGTTGTGAAAAAAGTGTACTAACTTAAACCTGTTGCGTTGCGCTAAACGCGAACCACAAAATCTGCTGGGCAGCGTTAGCGGACGCATCTAAGTCGCTTGATGCTGGTTACTTGCTGTGTGGACTTAAAGCTATTAGGTCTATTAGGTTTTTTTTTAGATTTTCCTGCTGCGCACAAGGGGCACGGACCGCCCCCGCCAGTGCACGCTGGCCCAACTGTGTAGATAAGAGATAATCGATTTTCGTATTGCCATAGCGATTCGCCGTATTCCCAACAGTTCGGCCGTACTTTTAGCTAGCCAGGGACCCTACGATACGAGACAACTGCTTTTCTCCTGGGGATTTCCGTTTTCGTTCTCGATCAGGATCAGTAGCTGATGGAATATATCTCCCACAGACTGCGGAGGAAATTGCTAAGTGAAATTTACCTCATCGAAATGGAAATGGTACTTGCCTCGTTTTGTTTAGCGGATGTTTCGAGAAATGCAGCTCTCCAGGATTCGGCCAGCTTCTTGCCCTCTTCCGTGGAAACGGTTCTTTCCTGGTGCAGATCGGTCTTGTTGCCCACCAACACCACAGGTACACTGCAAGACAACGTAAATTAGGTCAAATCTCCCTACAGGAACGCTTTGAGATGCCCACTATTTCTTGCCCATCACATCCAGCAACTTCTCGTATATTATCTTGACCACCTCAAAGGACTTTTGGCTGGTTATTGAGTACACCAGGACGTAGCCGTGGTAGTCCATGCTGTATTGCACTGGGAATATGCTGTACTCGTCCTGGCCGGCCGTATCGATAAGCTTCACGATGTAATCTTGCGATTTCACACGCTCAATCTTCGTGAAGGCTGCGAATATGAATACGGATCATTACATCTCACTATCAAAGCACCAATTTCGAAGCTTTCACTCCATCCTTTTGGGAATTCCGAATGGGATGGCGCACTTACTATTCTCGATGGTGGGGTCATAGGAGTCAACGAACTGGCCTTCCACGAACTGTATGCAGAGCGACGATTTACCTACAGGTGAAACTGAAATATTATGGGCAATTCGTCGCAGGTTTAGCTTTTATCAATATACTACGCAATTACAAGTGACAGCAGCAACAATATCTTCGGGTTCTGATGGAATTTCAAAGGGTAAACTCACCCACTGATCGGTAGCCCATCATGGCTATGTTGCGCTCCTTGGTTGGCATTTTTTTTGGATAGAATGCTTTGAAATAAAATAATAAAACTCCTGGTTTTGGAGCTCTTCCACACTTTTTTTAATGTTTTCGACCCTTCGATTTTATGTGCGCTGGTGTGGGTGTGTGTCTGTGCGCCAGTGGCTGTGTAGACGAGGATTACTGCTTCTGACTTCACTTTTTTTGCTAGGGATACTTGTTGCTATCACAGCTAGGGCCTTTCCAACTATTTTAATTCAAATATTATGTATAAGATCGTCGAAAATAAAATAGCGATTTCTAAGTTGAGTCAGTCCTGGAAGAGGCGACGCAAAAATACCATTTATAGCTCCGTTAAAAAATAACATTTATTCGTCTCTGTGCTACGGTCATACCGCTCGGTGCTCATAAGATTAACATGAAGCATATCCAGTGCTGCCAACTTTATAAATTGAAGTATCGATAGAAAATTAAATCGATAAATTGATTTCCTCCAGCGTTTTTGTGAAAAAATATTTTGATTTGCTGTAAAGTACCGGTATAATCTATCCCCTTAAAAATGGGTACAAAACGTCGTAACATCGAGGACGAGTTATCGCGCTTCGAGGCGGAGATCTCCAAGCCGCCTGCCCGTAATCTCTTCGTACCTAACCAGGTGCGCCCAATCATTGCCGCCAATACGTACCACAACGTTCAGCACAAGTTGCAGCATCACCAGGGGAATGGAGGATCCAGATTAACCGTGCCCCCTCCTCCGATCCCGCCACCACCAACCTTCATGTCAACCTTCGTCCCAACAGGCAGTGGAAGCGGCTCCTCCAGTTCCAAGCCGATTACAGCAACGCCCGTGGTTCTCAGCAGTGCGCCCAAATTGTATCAGTGCCGACAGTCTGTGCACGTGCCCACCGTGGCCGCGGCCCCCTCCATCGACATTAATGCCGTCTCCTTTGACGTGACACAGAAGTTAAAGAAGCTTAAGGCGGAAAAGTCCGGCCCTAATCCCATTGCAGAGGAGGCCATTAAAGCTGCTCGCGCATCTTCTGCACTGCAGTCCTTTCAGACAACGGAGCGCAAGAAGAAGGACCGTAAAACTGTGCGAATCGCTGGTGGTAGCGTGTGGGAAGACACATCACTGGCAGACTGGCCCGATGATGACTTCCGAATATTCTGTGGCGACCTGGGAAACGATGTCAACGACGAAGTATTGACTCGGACCTTTAATAAGTTCCCCTCGTTTCAGCGGGCGCGGGTAGTCCGCGATAAGCGGACGGGCAAAAGCAAGGGATTCGGCTTTGTCAGCTTCCGTGAACCGGCCGACTTCATACGGGCCATGAAGGAGATGGACGGTCGCTACGTAGGAAGTCGGCCCATCAAGCTGCGAAAGAGCACCTGGCGTCAGCGCAGCCTGGACGTAGTCAAGAAAAAGGAACGCGAGAAACAGGTGCTGTTGCAGGCGTTCAACTCTATGAACTGAATCTGCGTATGCATCCCCTGTCCTTTAGGCTAGTTTCGGTCATTTTGAAGTAGCAAATTAGGTTTGGATGTTGCTGCCAAAGATGAGCAATAAATTTACTTTTAGCAATTGACAAACTATCTTTATTTGGAGTAACTACTTTCTATCCCTAACCCTTACGAGTTAATATAGCAGCACAATTGTAAATTTGAAATACAGCGACGGCTTGTTTAGTTAAGATAAGCTTAGACGGGAAAGCAATAATTGACTATAAATTACGTAAAGCTTTTAGTACCATTTGGATTGTTTCTTTCCACCAAGGAGAGCCCTCCTCAATGGGTCGCTCTCGTCCCCAGCGTCACGACGTTGACTTTCACTTTCCTCTTTTCCTATTAGCCGTTCGTATTGGTCGTCCCTCCTGGGCCACCGGATCAACGCTTTGCCGGCTTCTGGTTCAAAAATGGAAGGAAAGTATTGTCTGTAGCTAATGTAACCCGCAAAAAGGCCAATCAGGCCCCCAATGGTAACATCCTGCCAGTGGTGGTGGTAGTCGCAGGTGCGACTGACAGCCACCAGTGCTGCAATCACAAAGGGAATCACAGCGATGAAGAACCGCCAGGTGTGGCCGCGTCCCCGTATGTCGAAGGCGTGCAGCTTGGCGCCAACATAGTAGGCAATGAAACCGAAACTAGCAAAGGCGACTGAATCGAAAAAGTGGATCTGTTAGTTAGGCTTTCGAATGGCGATATACTTCGAACACTCACACGATGAGTGCCCGCTGGGAAAGCTTTTACGGCCCTCGTTTATATCCCCTGGAAGACCTGTACAGTTGAAGTCCAATATGGAAGTATCCGAACTGCTCGACGAGGTGTTAAGAACCATCACACCGTCGGGAAAGCAGCGGTAGAAGTAATCTGGCCTGGGCCGGCCAACAGTTATTTTCAGCACGCTCGTCGGGATACCATTCATGCACAAAGCCAGTGTCCAGGCCCAGCTCGCTGCTCTGAAGTCCCGCCTGTCTTTCGTATACAGGTAAAAGGCTACTGTGACCAGGAAGGGTGCCGTTATTACCCAGAAAAGTAGCTCTCCACCCCTAACGATGTCCGGTCTCCTGGGATTCTTGTATAACCAGAGTTCCTCTACGTGGATTTCCCTTTTGAAAGCTGTCATCGTCTCCAGCTTGCTGCAGGAATGAGTCATGCATGAGAAATTGTGATCGTCAGCAGTTGGAATTTGTCAAAATAACTCACAAAAACACTATGACGAGGAAAATACGGAGCACCACATCAATTGCATTGCTGAGTCTCATATTAGAGTGAACAGAACTAGGGCTCGATTCCTTCTGCTTTTCGGGCTGGGCAGAGCTGCTGTCCGTATTCAGAGAAAGCTCGTTGCGCCACATTCCGTCGCCGTTGGTCTTTGATCCTTTGCGCCCACTGTCCTCGTTGGAACTCTCGCTGAGGGGTCTCCTGGATTCTTGACCTTCCTTGTCTGTCGGCATTTTGCAAGTCCGATGGGAATACTCGGTTGTCAGATTATGTTTGGAGCTTGTCGCCTAAATAATTAATAAAGATTTACATAAGTAAACGACGGGTCATTAATGGTTGCACTTATGTGTTGGGGTTAACAACGCCGACTGTTAGCTCAATTAAATAATATTCCGTAACTTTTCTACCTTTGGAAATCAGATATATTAAAGTGATTTGCTGGTCACTTCATAGGCTTATCGTTCGCGGATTGGAGGTTTTTAATAGAGTTTCTAGAGACTATACATAGGGCGGCTTGGCCAAAAAACTGTCAATGCGACAATTGAGTGTTGAAGGTGTGATAACTTACGATTTTCGCGATTAGATAGTCACACTGAACGAAAATTATGACGATTTCTAGATATTTTCTGTCTCTGTTTATAGAACTACCACTTATCAATGAATTTAGTGTAAAAGTAAAAATAGGACGAATTTTTATTTAATTAATTCTCAATATCCGTACAATCCTCTTTGCATTGATTTTTCTTCCTGTGCACACTGCCACGCTTTGGGTCAATGTTTGTCATCAATCGCGGTTACGTATGACAGATATATAGATACTTATAGTATTGGCTATGGAGTATGGGATGCGGAAGCCGATGCTATATGCACACTCTGTGTTTTTAATAAGCTAGTCGTCATAAACAAAATTGGCAAGCTGGCGCACCTGCTCCTCGACAATATTTGCAATATTGCCGTTGCGGTCGATTGAATTTTCGTGGCGGCGGCTACGTAAGTCCGCCGAAAAGCTATAGAGCATTATCACCCGATCCGATCCCCTGGGATATGGTTATATTTAAGTTGACTTTGGAACTATTTGCACTTTGCGCTTTGACTCTAGCTGTGGCATCCACTTGTTGCTTTTTCTCTCGACGTGATTTCCGACTGCTGCTGAATGCTAATTGCAGGGCTTTTTATAAACTTTCTCTGATCTCACAACAGCATCGAAAAACAAAAAGCCCCTCTTCTTCCCTAATACCAACAAACTGGATGGGCACCAAAAACAACAACAGCTGTTTGCCCTTCTGGTTAGTTTTGGATTCCTCGAGAGCTCGCACTTGGTTGGTTTACCTGTTAATTAAGCATGTTTTTGGCGGTAACAATTACAACTCATTGCGTTTGAAACGTGACCATTCGACGAAGGCAAACATTTTCACCCCTTTCGTTTATTTTCGGTTGTAAACTTGCAGAGCGAAATTGAACTAGCGATAAACAACTGTTATCGACAGGGCTGCCAACGTAGGGGAATAAGTGATAAGAACAGGGTTGTTGGTAAAATCATATGATTGGATGAACAATTCTCTGTCGCTGAAGAAGATAAATAAATTAAGTCCATTCTATAACCTACAATGACCGCCGGAATAAGCGAAAAAGAGGCTGCTGGCCAGCTGTTAGATGACTTGTACCTAGACATGTTCCACCTGGTTGAGGAGCACACCAAGAGCAGAATTAATCTAGAGCGAAGCAATGCCAGTGGGGCGATTCTTCTGGCCCGAACTCGATTCCAGCACGGAGGCAGTAATTCTGTGTCCACGGCACAGATTCCAACGGAGAACAGTGCCGAGTTTAAAGCCCTCTGTCGGGTTATAGACTCTAGGGATGGCATCTCCGTAGAGAGGCAGCCGGTGGACAAGTCTAAGGGATTCGTGGAGCCCCTGCACTGGTTTTCGTGAGCATTGATAACGCCTAAGTAGGTCGCAGTGATAAAAACCTATTACTTTCAGGGTCCTGCCGCCTATGAGTTTGCGCAATGCGGTATCAAAGTTTAAGGATTGCATCGAGCTGGTAGCGGAGAGCACAAATCTCCAGCGGCAGTTGGGACAAGCACTGGATTGGATAACCAAACTGCGCAGGAGTGCCCTGCTAAAGTAGGCAATTATAATCTAAACACAATCCATAAAACGATAAGAATAAAGTAGATCTGAAACCGTAAACATGGCATTAAACTTTCCTCTTAATTACATATTTTTATACCCGTTATTCGTAGAGTAAAAGGGTATACTAGATTCGTTGAAAAGTATGTAACAGATAGAAGGAAGCGTTTGGGACCCTATAAAGTATATATATTCTTGATCAGGATCAATAGCGAAGTCGATTGAGCCATGTCCGTCTGTCCGTCCGTCCGTATGAACGCTGAGATCTCAGGAACTACAACAGATACAAAGTTGAGATTAACCATGAAGATTCTTGAGGTCCCGGGACAGCGCAAGCTTATTACAGCATCCTGCCACGCCCACTCTAACGCCCACAAATAGCAAAAAACTAAAATTGCTGAAATCTCAGGAACTATTGGAGTTAGGAAGTTGAAATTCAGAAAGTATAATCTTTAGATGCCAGCGCATCTTATAGTGATATAGTATACTATCCGGCCACACCCACCCATACGCCCACAAGGCTCAAAAGACGGTTCTCGGATTTTCTGGAAAAGCTGATATCTCGGTAACTATAAGAGCTAGAAAGTTCGGATTAAGCAAATAGCATTCTATGATGCTCCCAATGCGAATTGTTTTTTTGCTACACAATTTTGCTTAGGAACACGTATTTAAGAGATGCCTCTGCAACTTGCCACGAAGTTTCATCCGGCCACGCTTACTCTAACGCCCACAAACCGCGGAAAACTGTGGCGTCTATAATATTATTATGAATGCCTTCGTTTGACCTTGTATAACTTATTTTTTTTAATTTTTTAAATCGGAGCATTATTTCGCTATCTATGAAGAAATTTAAGTTATAAAGATTTACATGGGCAGTGCCCTCACTATCAGTTACTCAACTTGCTTTCTCTGACAATAGGTGGCACTAGCAAAATAAAATTTTAAAATTTTGTAAAACAGTAACGGGTATCTTATAGTCGCGGCACTCGACTATAGCGTTTCCTCTTGTGAAATTTAAACTGTATATATATTGAAACATTACAATAAATTTTTGACTCTGGTTAATAATTCTAGGCACCATTAATTAAAGTAATGCGAAATTTGATTTTTAAGTGTATAAAACTGTAGCTAACTTTTTTATAACAAATAATTTGTAATAGAAACAAATTATAAGTAGGTGCACAACGTGAGTTTTTAAGTATAGAGTCTTTATTTACATTCTTATATGCTATTTATACTCGTTACTCGTAGAGTTAAAGTACGAGGTGTGTTCAAAAAGTAAGGTGACTCTTCAAATTTCGCGAATTTCAAATTTTTCGATTATCGAAACCTTTTAGAAGTTATACGAGGTGTGTTCAAAAAGTAAGGTGACTTTTCAAATTTCAAATTTTTCAAATTTTTCGATTATCTTCAGTTTTGGGAACAAGAAAAAGTCACATGGGGCCAAATCCGGTGAATATGGTGGCTGAGGCATTATTGTGGTGTTGTTTTTGGCCAAAAAATCCAAATCCTTTGATCCATATTTTTCGATAGCAAAAAATCGCCGAGCTCGCAAAATAACTTGTAACTTTACGCCTCTCACAACCAAACAAAAGGGGATGTTCCATTGAAACTTGGTACAGATGTTAGGGAAGAGTATACCAATATAACAAAACAAAAAAATCGATAATCGAAAAATTTGAAATTCGCGAAATTTGAAGAGTCACCTTACTTTTTGAACACACCTCGTATACTAGATTCGTTGAAAAGTATGTAACAGATAGATGGAAGTGTTTCCGACCCTATAAAGTACAGTCCGCACATAATTTATTCGTACACCCATGAGTTGGAAGTTTATTCCTTAATATCTCGAGAAATACGTAACGGAAATTAAAATGTAATATCTCAAATGAAAGATATACATTTCGAGAATATATTTTAAACATAAAATTAACAAGTTTAAACTTTAATACTAGATAATTTCCTTAATAACACAAAATGTTAAAAAAACAACAATTTCAAAGATTTAAAGATTTTAATCTTTAGAGGGTCCATCGATGGCCTTAATGGAAGCTTGTAAACGTCGACACATGCTTTTTATAAAATTGCTCGTCTCGTCAGCATCAATTGAATCCCATTCATGTATTAATGCAGTTTTTAAGGATTCCTTTGAGGATATGTTGTCCTTTTCTGGAGGATATCCCATAAATGTTCAATGGGATTCAAATCTGGTGATTGTAGAGTCGGTTTTTGCTTCTTGCAGTGATATAAAAGCCACTATTGCACTAAATACGACAAATATATCGGGTCGTTATCTTATTGAAATACGAAAGACGCTGGATTCTGTCCAAGTTTAAGGGCACTTGGAATTAAATTTTGGCCTAAAATGTCTTTATACATAAATTTATTAATTTTATCTTCCAACAAGGTCATTCGACCCAATCCACCTGCAGCTGTACACCCACCCATAAACCATCACATTGTGGCCAACGTACTCATATGCCTTTTGACATACTTTAAAAGGACCATCGTGTCCAAAATTTTTAATTTTTGAATTGACAATAAGTATAAAAATGCACTTTTTCATGCACTTTTGCGGTCTCCAAACGCATGTTATAATCAGAAAACAATGGGTTTTTACGAACAACTCTACCATGTATACCAGCATTGAGTAGGGTGTTCCGAATGGTTTGGGTACAACATTTTTTTTCTGAAGGCTTCTCTAGGGTTTTAGGAATTGTTGCGGATGTTATTCTTGGATTTTGTAATGCCGTATTTACAACTTTATGCTCCTCCCGTGGTGTTAGTATGTGGTTCCTTCCAGATTTTCTATGTTCTTCTGCAAATTCTCCAGTGTTTAGATATTTTTTTGTATCAAACTTTGCATTGTGGAAGGTGACTTGACAATATTTCTACCGGTTTTGGGTTCGCTAAATATAATTTTATTATAGTTTTTCGAAAATTTAGGGATAAATCTTGACCGGGGTCACCCATTTCGTCCAATTACAGCAAGTTTGCTCCGAAGTACAGTTTGAAAAAGAATCGCGGATTACCGTTGGGATTCAGAAATAGAAGTCAAGAATGAGAAGTGTACGAATAATTTTTGTGTGTAAAAAATTACTTTTTTGTGTTATTAAGGAAATTATCTAGTATTAATGTTAAAACTTGTAAATTTTATGTTTAAAATATATTCTCGAAATGTGTATCTTTCATTTGAGATATTACATTTTAATTTCAGTTACGTATTTCTCGAGATATTAGGCAATAAACATGTAACTCATACGAATAAATTATGTGCAGACTGTATACAGACTGTATATTCTTGATCAGGATCAATAGCGAAGTTTATTGAGCCATGTCCGTCCGTCCGTATGAACGCTGAGATCTCAGAAACTATAACAGATACACAGTTGAGATTAGGCATGAAGATTCTTGAGGTCCCTACACAGCGTAAGTTTATTTCAGCATCCGGTCTCGCCTACTCTAAAGCCCACAAAACACGAAAAACTAAAATCGCTGAAATCTCAGGAACTATCAGAGCTAGAAAGTTGAAATCCAACATGTACAATCTTGAGATGCCAGCGCGTCTGATGTTGGTATTATTATCCGGCCACACCCACTCAAGCTCAAAGGACGGTTTTCGCATTCTTTAGAAAAGCTGATATCTCGGTAACTATAAGTGCTAGAAAGTTCGTATTAAACATGTAGATTTTTATGATGCCCCTTATGAGAATTGTTATTTTTTCCGATCAAGCCACGCCTACTCTGGCACCCACAAGCCGCGGAAAACTGTGGTGTTCATAATATTATAGTGTATGTCTTCGTTTGACCTTGAATAACATAACAATATCTATCTATGTACCAAGGATTTTTCGAATCGGAACATTATTTCGCTATTTATGAAGAAATGTGGGTTATAAGGCGTGAGGCCTGGGCAGTGACGTAACTATCAGTTACTCAACATGCGTTCTCTGGCAATAGGTGGCGCATTGTATATTTCCACTAGCAAAACGAATATTTTAAAATTGTGTAAAACAGAAACGGGATAGTCGCGGCATTCGTCTAAGCGTTTCTTCTTGTTTAAATTAAATTCATATCAAAAATATTTATGCCGCATTAGAACATCCGGCATGCTGGGGTTAAGGTATTGTGCGCTCTCACGTCCGGCGCTGCCACTCGGTGTGCACAGAACCAGCAAGTGGCAGCTCCGCGAATTCTACTAATCAGCTGTTTGGTTAGTCAAGTCAACCATTTTCCCTTCGTGTTCTTGGCGAAAATTAAAACGCGTAATTCGCTTGTTTATTTTGCGTAGTGCATGGTGAGTACCTTTTTCTTGGGAAATTGAGACCCTTGTTTCCCCTACTTGTGTTCTTGGACGAAACATATTGAACTCTGGCAGGAGCAGAGGCTTTAAAGCAAAAATCGATAATTGCCAAACGAAATACAAGCATAAAGTGATGGCAATTAACAAATAATGTAATCAAATTCCAGCACGAATAATAGAAGTATATTGTGCGGGAACATGCCAGCGGTGGAAAAGCGGCTAAGGAGATAACAGATAGTAAAGCGACGCCCAAAAAGTGACATATAGAAGCGCAAGCAGAGGCTGCACGCGGGCCTTTGTTGTTGTGTCTGCTGCGGATCCAGCGGAAACAGCGCAACCCAGTCCCCCACCACGCCCTCGAGGCACACACCCAGACATCCACTTGCCAGCCATACGCTTTGGCCATGAACGGAGCACGAGACCACGCAGATCCCCCGCTGCTCCAGCTCGAGGACGAGGTAGACCTCATTGGAGATTTTGTCAAGGACCTAACGCCACCAAGCAGCCAGCTGGCCCCCCTCTTAAATGGTTTCGAATCGACCACCAATCAATTGACCACCAAAGTAGAGGTGGGTGCACTCAACTCTACCACATTCCTCTTTAATATGATGTGTGCTCTTTTCCTAGATCAACACCGTTGGCATGAGCAAACGTAAGACCAGGAGACGAGGTAGAAAAGGGCGGGAACCCATGCTACTGTCGGTTGATGACGATGACGACGAAGAAGAGGTGTCAGAGGAGAGAAACCACAGCAATGGCCTGCTTCTAGGCGAGGAGAGTGCTGGGGGCGATGCAGCACAACAGAAACCGCAACTGGATAAGTTGGTCATGTTCCACGAAGATCAAACTGACGACGGCGATGACGAAGATGGTGAGGAGGATGTGTTGCTAAAGAGGAGCTCAAACCTGCGCAGCAATAGATTCAAAGGTCGTACAGAGGAAAGCATCGACAGCCACAGCCAACAGCCACAGATCATTAGTCATATCGCATCCGCGAAGGTAGCCACTTCTACATCTACATCTCCGCTGAAATCCAATTCGCACATTGCCCTCGGCCGTCATCCACATGACGAGGCTGACGATATCTGCCTGGTGCCAGAAATCGATTTCGAGGGCATGTCCACGGATGCGGCCAGCGACAACCGGGAGTCGCAGCCGCTACTGGGAGGAGGCAGTGCCAGCCACGGAAGCCGCATCAGCGAGCTGTTAGGCGGACTAGGACGTGGTCACGATCATGTGGAATTTGTATCGAACACATTTGGCGGTGAGTGTGCAGCAGTATAACGAAGTCGTACAAGTGTTGATATGGCTTCAAACTTTGTGTTCCCCATCCCGTTATAGCTGTGCTTTTTATATAGATTGCTCCTTTGTTTGCTAGGCCTTACTCGTGTAATGCTTATAATTTGTACCGCCCACATATTGTGCATTCTAATCCAAAAAGTTTCGCAAATGTAGAACTAATGCTTAGCCTTTATGATAAAATGAGAATGAAAAAACGGCTAATTTAAATTTCACTCGTAGGGTAGTAAAGTTTATTTTTAGGGCTTAACTAGTTAAAAGAAGGGTTTATAATATATACACGAGATATTAGATTTATACAGGGATGACTTTTATTTTTTAATACTTTTGTAAGGAAAATATCTTCCGATATTAAACACATTTCACAGGGTATTTCCTTTTTCCTAGAATGTTTAGAATATTGCAGTGAGCTAGATAAAATTAAGATTTAATGACTACAAGGGTCAATGTAGGTTGGGTGTTGGCAGTTTTCATGGAATTTCCTTACGTGGTCTTAAAAATAATCATAAATCACCTTCTGTCTTGATTTTAACTTGAAAAATCGTTCTGAAGTAGGTAGTTGTTAGCTTATTCCAAATGCATTTACAGCTCCCTTTATTGTTGTTGGGGATATTAGAACGATTTTGACTCACTCCTGATAAATCAGATGATTCGCACTAATGCATTTCATCATGTCATGACTAATAACTTCTCATTCATTTTTAGTTTTTATGTGATTTGTGGATTTAACAGTTACCGTTGGTTGAAAAGAGTTAGTCCTATCGTCCTCGCCCCAAAATTCAAAAACTTTCTTTACTCGTGCGTTGTATATAAGTCCCAAAACATTTCGACATAAAAACAAAAAAATTGTATTGTAAATGTTGGTGCACTTGGGTGTGATCGTGGTCCCTCGTTGCCCTGGAGTGTTTACAAAATTCCACCGCAGCCGTTTTTAAAGATGGAACTTGTTCTGTTAGCAACTAACGCCAATTGGACCTAGCCCCATGGCTAAAACCAATGTAGAGAAGTTTCTCACCGAGGAGGTATTGCCAAACCAAAAGGCAGCGACCACTTCCAATCCATATAACTATGAACAAGCCTCGACAAGCAGGGATGCACTGGAGAGCAGGTCCTCGGTGGCTTCCGCCTCCGCGCCCTACGCCTGCATCTGCTGCGAGGGCAAGTGCCCGTTGCCCAAGGACTACCTTGAGACCCAGTCGGAATTGGAAGGAGATCTTCCGCTATTAGTTAACTCGCCTTCGATGGCGCGTGATTCCAAAGACACAGTCACCGTCAAAATTGTAGCACCGCCATGCAATTGTGCCAACTGTCCGCTGAGAAACCTCTGTAAGTGTGTTTGGCCCTTATCGAAATGCTTTGGCTATGCTAATTGTGACCCGATTCTCCATTATCAACTGACAACCGACTTGAAGACTACTGGCTACCGGCGCGTTTTATTTAATTGTGTCTTCATGTCGCGCTTGTCGAGCAGTAGTCGGGAACACTTTATCCAGCAAGTGTTTACCATTTGCCAGGACTCATATGGCGATTTTAACGACAACTTTGACTTCATAGGTAGTTTCGAAAATCTTCAAGTTTTCATGTGAACTTCAGAGTAGTTTCGACTCAGTTTCAAATGGCAAATGCACATTTCTTCATTCCTACTCAAGAAAATAGGTTATTTTAGTCCTTTTATAAAAGTAATAAATAAGTAAGGAAATTTGAACTTTGACTGTAAGATGAGTGGGGCCTTGAACTTCATCAAAGTCTTCTCCCCGCTCCCGTGCAGGTTTGTTATAGGTATTTTTATACAACAGCTGGCAGGCCATTGTCGACTCATTAAAAGGCTTTTTGTCGGTGTATTAATAAATTATTTAGAATACAATTTCAAAGTAAAATGGTTTAATTTGTATGAGAAAAGCTCAGTCTATCCTTGTTAGCTGAGGCATGCGAATCTTTGTCCTTCGCACGAACTTCATTAGTAATTTAAAACTTTCAGTAAATTCAAAATTATATCTTTAATTTTTACAGATGATCCGCTTTTCTCGGAGATTGTGGCGAAGGCGGAAGGAGCCATCGAGCATGGTGTGCTGCCGGAACGAATTTATCAGGGTAGCAGCGGTTCCTATTTCGTCAAGGATGCCTCCCATGTGAGTATATTTTAATGACTGATATATATTCTAGCTTCTCTTGCGCATGCTAAAAGTTTAGTCATTAAGATCTGTAACTACAACTTGTATCAATTTTCACTAATTCGCGCAAAGATCAATTAATCGGGAAATCGGGGAAGTCCTGCAATCATGTTGCCTTTGCGGAACTTTTGGTTTATCTCTGAAACACTTTTATTAATCTTGGATAGCTTATCGATTATATAAGACCCAATTTCTAGACATTTACTTGTTTTTCCTAAGCACTGTCTGGCTGTATTCAAGCCCAAGGATGAGGAACCCTATGGCAGACTGAATCCAAAATGGACCAAATGGATGCACAAACTGTGCTGCCCCTGCTGTTTCGGCCGTGCTTGTTTGATTCCCAATCAGGGGTAAGATAATATTTATTTACATCAAAACTAGTCACTTATGGACATTTTTGTATACATTGCAGATACCTTTCCGAATCAGGTGCCAGTTTGGTTGATCGAAAGCTTAACTTGGGCGTGGTTCCAAAGACACGTGTGGTCAGGCTCGTGGCTGAGAGCTTTAACTATGCCCGCATCGATCGCCAGAAGGCCAAGCTGAAGAAGCGTATTAAGGAGCACTATCCATCGGCTCATTTCAACCGAATGAGCCTTCCTCTAAAGGTAAACATAACTTTTTAAAATAAATCAAAAAGATACAATTACAATACATTCGGAACTCTCTGCAGACTGGATCCTTTCAGCTCTTCGTAGAGGGCTACAAGGATGCCGACTACTGGCTGCGCCGCTTTGACAGCGAACCTTTGCCGCCGTCGGTGGCCAAGTCCTTTCAGCTGCAGTTCGAGCGCCTTGTCGTCCTGGATTATATTATTCGTAACACTGACCGCGGTAATGACAATTGGCTGATAAAGTACGTTGCCCCGAAGATAAAGAGCCAGGTGCTCGGCACGGGTGGCCAAACAATGCACGGTGTTGTTCGTCCCAAACTGCCCAACGCTTTGGGAGTTTCAGAAATCGTTGATCTGAACGAGTCGCAGGGGAATAAGAATCTAAACGCCAAAGATACTGGCCCCAAAAGCAATCCGGCTGGCGGAGCAGCCACAAATGGACAGCAGGACAGCAGCAGCTTTGCGAGTAGCGAGGATGAGCCTTCCTCCAGAACCCCTTCTTCTGAACCCGATTGGAATGTGGTTAATTCGGCTTTCATTCGGATCGCTGCCATCGACAATGGTCTCGCTTTTCCCTTTAAGCATCCGGATTCTTGGCGAGCTTATCCCTACCATTGGGCATGGTTGCCACAAGCAAAAATTCCATTTAGTGATGAAATCAAAGATCACGTGCTGCCGCAGTTGTCAGATATGAATTTTGTAGAGGAGATTTGCACGGAACTGTTGTACCTGTTCCAGCAGGATCGTGGCTTTGACAAGCGTCTGTTTGAGCGCCAGATGTCTGTGATGCGGGGCCAAATTCTTAATCTCACCCAAGCCCTTAGGGATGGCAAGTCGCCGGTGCAATTGGTTCAGATGCCAGCGGTCATTGTGGAGAGGTAAGTACACCGTCGCTTAATAATTATATGGTCTACTTAATAATGCGTTCGTTTCTGTTTCATAGATCAAGTGGCAGTCGTTTCTTTTCATTTACACAGCGCTTCCAAAACAAAAGCCCTTTCTTCTCTTGGTGGTAAATTCTTGAATTCATGATCGTCCTATTTAATTATTTACTAGCTTCGTTATTTTCAGCTAAATTTCTATGGAGGAGCCCTTGCTAACCCCACCAAAAACCAAATCGTGCAGACCGGTCCTGCCGCCTCATCATAGTCATGTATATGCGCTTCGTTGTTGTCTAGTGTAATTCTAAATCGTAATTATTTGCAGTCGGGAAATGTATTTCTTTTTATATTTTTCTTTTGGCCAAAAAAACATGCAATAATTTTATACTTTAATTACGAGTTTAGCTTACCATGGTTATGTATATGTAGGAATTAACTTTTGTTTGTCAAGTGTTTGTATAGGTCATTTCAAACAGCCAACGCTCAAGCGATTTATACTTGTACTTTCTTTATTCTTAAATTATACATAGAGCATATCAGTGAAGTAATCAAAACTCATTTACATTCGTTAGCACTCATTGCATACTGTTATCTTACTGAAGGATGCCCATTGTTATTTGTATTAACATCTATTTAATGGTTTCCCTATCAAAACTATAAGTTATGTTAGCTTATTAGGGTGTATTCCCACACCCAAACTAATTGAGTTTAAGGAGGAAGGCAGCCAAACAATCTAGAAATATACATAAATCAAGCAAAAATACATTTGTATAGTATTCATAATATTTGTATGTCAAAGGCAAGCCTTATATTTTAACATCAAAATATTATTATTATAACAGTTAAGGAGAAACTACAAATCTTTATGATCCATCTATATTCTTGAGCTTGTTATTTAATAACGAAGTATCTAAAAACAATTAGCGGCCTCATTTAAACTATGATCTATTCACATTTAATCAATGTTAAGCTTTAATTGAATCACTATAAAAGCCAATCGTCGGAAGCGTCCGACGTCAGTCTACTAACTACAACTGCCTTGCAAAGGCTACTATTGGCATTGACGTGCTGCTCCTTTTTCTCGACAACAATAACGGATCTATTACTTAACGAAACTTCTTTTCTCTCGGGACCTTGTGACTCCTCCGCTATTTGTACTTCGTTTTTAACGTCTATTTCAATATCATAAAAAATTTCCGATTCCAGTCCTTTGTTTATAATAGTTGTTTCAGAACATCGGCCAGAATCCGGTCGCAAAGGTTCGTTTTTAACCACTATATTAAAATCATGTTTGAGGTTATCATCTTCTACCCCATCCCTAATCCCATTGGAAGTTAACTCTTCATCTGGGCTTAATATCATTGCAGTCTCCGAACTCATTTTTGGAACAACACGTTGTGGCGTTGCCAGAAAAGACGATATCGATGGCTGATATCCAGTACTCAGCATAGATGCCCGACCTTCGTATTTGTACCACTGGGTAGGCACTTTTCCAGTGACAAAGAGATCACGACCTACAGGAACGGTGCTTATGACTCGCTTGGGCTTGAGGAAGCGAACGAACCGCTCCAACTCCTTGTAGCTAGAGTGTTCCGAGTACTCAATTCCTATCGTGCTGATTCGCTTTCCGTAGGAAGGCTTACTGTTTTTCTCCCACCCGCTGGGTCTTATGCCTAGCAACATGTCATAACGTTCGTCAAAAAGACTAAAATACTCTACCAGGCTCTGAAACAAAAGAGTAAAGAGTAATATTAAAGATTAAAGCTAGATTTTTTTTTTAAAGATAACTTTATATGTTTTCAAGTTGGAATGTCCCCAAATATTTTGATAAATTATTCATTACCATTACTACATACCGGATAACTGACTTTTCCCATGGAAAGAACATGCAAGTTTGCTTCGCTGGGATCGTCAGTGAGAACGGATTGTAGATCTGGACAATTCAGGCATTTGATTGCAGCGCTGCGATTTTTCTCCGTCCAAACTCTCATGGTGAACTCCTTTGCCACGGCGAGCCAGATCTTTTCCTTGCCTATCACATACGAGCCGCAGACGATAAGGATTCTCTTGTCCGGATTTTTCTCTATAAAGGCGCGCACTAAATTCGTTGCTTGGTCTATGCTCTCGCTCTGGTGGCAGAAATCGTAGTTTTTGTTTAGGTACGTCGTGTCTAGATAAAGCAGATCGATGTTGGCATGGTTCCAGAATATAGGCAAGGATTCCATTTCAGCGCTAGCCCTAAAATCTCCGGTGTGCAGGATGCATTCACCAGAATTTAGTTTAAAGAAAAACATCACAGCTCCAGGGCAGCTGGAAGTTAAAACAGAAAGTTTGCTAGGCTGAAAGTAGGAAAAAGGCATTGCTCTTACTGGTTAGCTTCTAAGGCTGTAACTTCCACATTATCCACCGTAACAACCTGGTCCACGTCAATCTCGTTGATATACAACTCATCAATTTTAATAAAGGTTCTTACTAGTCTCGCAGTTGTGGGACTCATAAATAGGGGATAGCAAAACTTTTTTGTCAGACCAATGTAGTGATCCGCATGATAGTGAGTGAGGAAGTAATGCGTGACTCCATCTATATCGCCAAATTGAAAGCCATCGACGCAGAAAGATGTTCCCTCAATGATTTTGTAAGGAGGGCATGGCTTTGGCTTCCTTTGTTTGCGACTAGTGGATTTTTTGGACAGGGGACTTTCTATTGAATCCATTGATGATTTTGAAGTGGTCTCCACTCCAGATCCAATGATTTCAGAGGCTTTCACACCAGCACCTCTACTGAGCTTGGCTTTTGTTATTACCACTGTCTTTGGACTGCTAATGCTAGCTACTGGCGTGGGAGACGTTTCCGCTTCCTCTTTGATGACGTGCTCTTCCTCGGAGCATAGATCAATCACCTCGAGATTGGAGAGACTCGTGTTTTCCTTGCCTTTTGCTTGACGACTAGGCTGTATGCGCTTCACTGGCGGATTGTGATCCACCGTGTCTGTAGACGCGGCGGATGTTGTGGTAGACTCATCGAACAGACGCTTGCGTCCTCTGGAAGAGCCCTTTCGCTTTGGTAGGGGTTGATCCTCTGCTTTAAAGCTTGACTGTGGTTCCTTGTTTACTTTGTAGTTCTTAGCAGCGCTTTTGAAGAAGGTATCGATGCGCATTTGACCTGGCAGCGGAGTCTTCTTATTTGAACGCTTAATCACAGTGTTGGCAATGATTAGACCAGGAGCAGTTTTTGCTTGGCCTTTTTTTGTGGTGGTAGCCGCACGAGTTCTCCCCTCCCTTTTCTTCTCAGGCGTTTTATTGTCGATGTTGGCCTGCGGTTCTGGTTCCACATTTATAGCTGTGGTGGCCTGCATTTCTGCAAATGCCTTTATCTTAATCTTTCCCACATTGGACATTTTGTTTACAATATCCTCCCCTGATATCGATTACAAATAAGGTAGCGATAACAATTAGAATCTGGATGCTCTTTGGCTAAAGATGTTTCTCACTTGTTTCCTCACTTTGTTTCCTAACACAATCTTCATCAGATTAAATAAGACTGAGTGCGTAATCCAAATCGGGTGATCTAATTAAGCAAATGCAAGAAACCCCGTTTATTGTACCTGCATAGTTGGGTGAGATTAAATCGATAAGTAAACTAAGCTCAATAGTTGCCAGCTTGCGTCCACTTACTCGGTTCCCCTTTCTTTATTGTTTGGTATCTCTCTATAAATCCACCAAAGTTTAGATAATGATCGATTTTGTTATCATTAATGATAAATGGGGATCAATTTCGGGTAATACTTATATTGGTGAGTTATCACTTTACCACATACATATATGTACATACATAGGTGATAAGTCAAGTCTACGATTTTTTAATGAAAAATCAAGTATTATGAAAATTTTGGCCTTTAGTAAAAAGGCCAAATCTAGAAAATAAAGATAATAAAAAGTACAGTATATTTGTGAGCAAAGGGAATATACAATTTTAGCTTAAAAAATACTGTTCCTCTTTTTACTTGTCAAACATTGTTCAGTTTTAGAAAAATATATTTTCTTTGAGCAGACAATTTCAGAAAAAAATATATTGAGGGTTTTATAAGTAAAACATGATTATATATAGCTTTTATACCAAGTTTCTTTTATCCAATTACCCCCCTAATTTTTAGTGTCGCCTTTTTGTACAAGTTTACATGTTTATTAATTTTTCAAATAGTGATTTTTATTTCGTGTGACCATACCCATAACAAATCCATTGTAAAATATGGTATTACCACTACTATCCATCTACACGTCTGGTAACATCAAAACGAAAACAAAACAAAGTCAGAACGTTGAAAAAAAAGGAATTTATTTTTGGGATTATAAAGCTGGGCCTGTTCGTCCGCGCCTTCAGCATGGCGTGGCGTTCTGTGGGGGCCAATAATGAGGACCTCATTCGTCAACTAAAGGGTAAGCCTTGCATCTATTTTGCATATGAAGAGTTATTAATAAGATCAAAATCTTTAAGATCACGGAGTCATTGCCAGTGATGCGGTGGCCAAGGCAATGAAAGAAACCGACCGCAAGCACTATTCACCAAGAAACCCTTACACGGACGCCCCCCAACCCATCGGAGGTGGTGTCACCATCAGTGCTCCACATATGGTAACTTTGAAATTCGGGATTGGAATTTGTTCAACTAGACTTATAAATCTTTAAATTCATTAGGCGCTTTGCATAAGTTTTTGAATTTGATTGATAGTATTTAAGCCTACTTGGGTTTTATCCAAATGTTCAAAGTGTATTTAAATTTAAGGGTTGAATCGTAAACCATGTATATTTCATAAGTAATATGAAATACAAATTACCCAAGTGTCTATAAAATTGTATTATTCTCTATCCTAGTCCTCGGCATAATGAAAATTACATATTGGAAATCTTAACTATAAAAAATAAAAAAAAACGGTTGGAAAAAATTATACAAAAATAATTCTAATATCCTCGCTTAATTCGACTTTACCCATCCTTATGTGTATGAGTTAGTTCATTCTTGAACCGTTTAGAAAACCTGAAGGTTTGGATTCTACATATTTTCACATTTTAAATAACTTATTTCTCTCTATTAACTTAGCACGCCTTTGCCTTGGAGTACCTTCGCGAACACTTAAAGCCTGGTGCACACGTACTGGATGTAGGCTCTGGATCTGGATACCTTACAGCCTGCTTTTATCGGTACATAATGGCTAAGGGTGCAGATGCGGAGACCCGTATCGTAGGCATAGAGCACCAAGCGGAGCTGGTGCGGCTTAGCAAAGCCAACTTGAATACTGATGACCGAAGCATGCTTGACTCCGGCCAGTTGCTGATCGTCGAAGGCGACGGCAGAAAGGGATACCCTGCAAGTTCTCCCTACAACGCTATCCATGTGGGTGCTGCTGCTCCGGATACGCCCACCGAATTGATAAACCAACTGGCCAACGGCGGGCGCCTTATAGTTCCTGTTGGCCCTGACGGCGGCTCCCAGTACATGCAACAGGTGTCTATAAACTATTAACTATTATTAAATAGTAACTAATTCTTATCGAATTCCACAGTACGACAAGGATGAAGATGGGAAGGTGCAAATGACACGTCTTATGGGCGTGATGTACGTTCCCCTCACTGACCTGAAGTCCTGACTGCATCGAGTTGGAAGGTTTATGTTTGTTGTGGTGCTTTTTGGCTTTATTATATACCAAATTTGGGCGTACTATCGCTAGTATTAAGTATCCAATATGAATTAAACTGCTTGTTTTCAATTAAATAAGTTTCCTGAACATACATTCAAAAAGTCTGTTTGTCAAAATTTGTGTTTTTAGCTAATGATAAAAATACTATGATTAGGCTGGGTTGGGATCAAATTTGACAAATGAAATTGCCATTGACAAATTATGCATATGCACATGCTTTGATATGTTTACAGAATTACATATTATATTTGATTTTAAAACACTATGAGGCAAACACTAGTTTACATGACCAACATTTAAATCTAGACATCAAAATTATTGAAATTAAAATAGGTCAAAAAAATTTAGTATATTTCGTTAGGTGAAAAAAGAGTAATATTTTGTTACAATCAGGTCTATATTGTAATTAAAAAATTTTAAATTTTAAATGTAAATGTTTAAAAGCTATAATTAACAAATAATATTATCAATCATTTTTAATTATTGCAGCATACATTTCCTTCTCATAACTAATGGTATACCGAATTAGCATTATCAGCACTTAAGAGGAAAGAATAAAAGAAATGTATTCGTAAAGATGTTTTTTTTTTTATAAAATTACAGTACATTTTTTTGGACAACGCATTTAAACTTTTAATTTGGAACAAACATTTTTGGTTTCACCCGTTTCACTTGACATTAATGTCAAAGTCAAACTTATGTCGGCTAAGGAAATTTTAAAGCATTAGTATAAAAAAAGGTCTCGACGTGAGTTGAGCATCCGTTCTCCCAGCGGTCTAAAATAAACAAAAAAAAAAAAGTTTTATATCGCGATTTAAAAAAAAAAAACTGAAAGAAATTTAATAAATTTAGAAACACATGCCAGGATTTCTTTAGACGAGATAAGGATGCTGCATATACAGGGACCCTACGAAATTGGCGCGGTATAATATCATTTAAATTTAATTTAATTTTAGGATTATGAAGTGCTTACCCACACACATTACTCCATGTAAACCTATCTTAAGGTTATTGGATAATTTAATCTTAAGTTTAATGGTTAGTCACGTAATATTCCATTTAGTTAATATTTTAACACTTTAATAGATTGCTTTCATTTAATAAATGGAAACTTAATATTATGTTTTTATTGGGAGGCAAATTGCTACTCTGGTGTATTGTGGCATGCTGTGCTGACATCTGACATTTAAAAATTAAAAAAAAGGCATATATATAACATTTTATCATCGAGTATTAATATTATTCTGTATTTTCAAAAAATCCGATTGGCGGGATTTCGTGACGACCCTGTCTGACCGGTAATTGCGCCTATCGACCAGTGCCATCTCTAGTGCCGAAATCGGGCAGTTTGAAAACAAAAAGAGAACTGAAATGAAAGCCCTTGGCAATGAAGTGCACCCGAATATTGAAAGTAAAAAGACCCTTTCGTTGAGTTCATTGTCCGCAATATTTTTGCACAGCACGGGTCAGCAGTTGAGTCCAGATGCTGCGCAGTGGCTTTCACTCAATATAAAGGAAGACTTTACCAATTTGCTGAACGAGGCGGGCAAATATATGCGTCGCATCCGTGAGCACCGGTTGAGTCTGTCGCACATTCAGCAAGCTGTCCGTATGGACGACGACCTGCGCATGGACATTTTTTTCAGGTTGGTCCTTAGCGATGATTGCTCAAGGCTTTCAGCCGAAGAGTTGCCCAGCCTCACAAGCGGAGCTCTTATCGTTGAACCTGGACCAAAACAATTTGTTTCCGTGCAGGCTTCTGAAGTAGAGATTTCACTGGAACCAGCTCGGTCGCACTCCGGCTGGTTGAAGCACGAGCAGGTGCTGCTAAAGCCCTGTAAGCGCTATCCGTTGACTAAGGAGCAGCAGTTCTTTTATGAACTGGTTACGGATGCCTGCGTAGGCGTTTCCGAGTCCAGGCGCCAGAGGGCACTCCAAACCCTCTCCACAGATCCCTCGCTGGAGGTTCTACTGCCCACGTTGAGCGAGTTCGTCGCGGACACCGTAATCTTCAATGTGACCGAGCAGAACATGCCGTTGCTTCTATACCTAATGCGCATTGTGAGAGCTCTTTTAGGAAACCCCCGGTTGAACTTGTTGCAATATGTGAGTATTAGGCAAACATGAATATAATCAGCTGAAGAATGCGTCTGTTGGATTTGTAGCTCCACTTTATAGTACCGGCCGTTCTATCCTGCCTATTAACCAAACAGGCCTGCTCATCCCTTCGCTTAATGGATCACTGGTCTTTGAGGGAATACTCCGGCAACATAATGGCCTATATCGTGCGTCACTTTAAAGCCTCCGACAACAATCTCCTGCCCAGAGTTATTGGGCAAGTACATGGAACATGCGTGGGTTATTCGATATTATATATATTTTTTAGGTTAAAATGATTTTCTACAGGCTTTCTTATTTACTTATTTTCTTATAGTCAATGGTATGTGTCATAATTTTTAGAGGATAGATCCTCACTATTGCCACGTTTACGGTGCTTCATCATGATGGAGCCACATAAAAAGTGTAATCAATTTTACCTACGAAAGTTTCTGCCTTATGGTTTAAAAAAATATCAGAAGTTGTTCTTTTTTTTCAAAAAGTGTTTGGTAATTTTTTTATGTTTTATATATATTTACAAAGCGTTATTGTTTGACACAGATAGAACATACATAAATAAACAATGTGATAAAGGCGTTCACCTATAGTTCGAATTCTACTACTGGGGTTCCTCATCCGTTTTGCTTATGTTTAAAAATATCTTGGGTTTCTTTGAGCTTTTTGATGCTTTTTAAGATAACTTCTTAGATTCTATTTGATCTTAAAATTAAAAAGTTTAACAGTTAATTGCTTAAATAATTTTATTTTTTGCAGGACTTACAGACAGGGTCTACAAAAGCAGCCACTGACGACGGTGTTTGGAGCAGTCATTGGCCTGGGGAAGATGGGCAATGATGCGGTACGCGCCTGTATAGTTCCTCAAATAGCTTATCTATCCGAACTTCTCGAGCCTTACTTGACTGCCAGTGATGACAGCTCCAGCGCCAGCTGTAGCCCGGAAAGGCTGGCAGCTAAATACATTCGCCATCGTTTGGTAAAGACGTGCACCCCGGTTCTGAAGAGTATTCACAAAGCGCCAGATCTTCCGGAGCAGTATGAAACTGTATACGGATATCTGGGACCGCTGTTGTGTGCTGCTGTCATAGTAGCCCGAGTAAAGATGGCAGGAGAAGCTCTAGCCAAGGCGGAGGCAGAAGAGGCATACAGATTGCACCAAACCAAAATGCTTGCCGAGCACCAAAATAAGCAAAAAATTCCTAGTAGTGGTATTCGGAATTCAAAAGAAATTTTACAATCTGATCCTCTTATTGCACCTATAAAGGGGCATCCAGTCATACTCGCACCAGGTATATTGTCCAATCCAATGGCTCAGGGTCAAAAGCATGTTCTTATTGCGAAGTTTCCGGATTGCGCGGCGCAGGCTCGGGGGCCTCCAAATAAGAACGGCTCAATCCCGCCAATACCTTTTCCGCCAGCCAGTAATGGAATACCTTTAAAGTCAAACAAGCTTTGTATTTTGCCACCAATGAGAAACGGATATGTTTCCAAAACATGCATTAATGGCATTAAGCCTATAAACTTTTTACTCAAGTAACAATTTTACCGTAATAAATTCGATTGAATATTTTTCTAGTCTAAGATCGCGAAAAATCTAAAAATCATTTAATTTTGTTAAACAATTACTTTAAGAAATTCAAAGATTAAATGATTCCCTAATGCTTGTATATAAAGTTGTATATGTTTGTTAAAGAAAAAAATATATATTTACAGAGTAGTAACTAACGTTAATAGTAAAATAACAAAATCCTAAGTTGTACGTAGATAAATAAAAGATTAAATATATACTTATATTTGGATAACTTGATAATAAGCTAAACAAGAAACGGCAACCCTAATTAAACTGTTTAAGAAATAAAGAATAAAATTAAATTGCAATTCAATTAAAAGCGTACATAAAAGAATGCTTGATATCTTTGTAAATGTTTAAAGTCACTTACATTGTTTCAAAGTTCGATTTAATTTCAATTGTTACCGGCTGACATCCAGTTGCAGCCCTTGTAAAGCAAACAATCGATATTTGCTTGTTCATCGATAGTGACGAGCAGTAAGCTTGACCACCTTCAGAAAAATGTGCCCCAGGGGTGCATTGAAAATAGCGTATGTGTATTGTTTGTCTGCTCGCTCAATATAGTCCAAAAACGGAAAAACGTAGCTTTGTGATCTCGTGAGTCGTCACTACGATGCCTGCAGAGTCTGAAGCTCCAGCAATTTGATATTGAAAGCGAGGTAAAAGGCAGTTGTAACTCAAAACCAACAACGACAACACAGAACGCCTTGTGTGCGCATTGCGTGTAGATGTGCATGTGCGTCTCGAGAAGCTGCTGAGAGTGTGTGTGTGCGGCAATTAAACAATAAGAATCGTTGGGGCAGGGGTGTGGGGCTGGTTAACTCGCGGGGGGCACTTCAGTACAGTGTCTACTCATGGGCGTGGAACGACACATTTGGGGACCACCCCATTAACGCAAACGAAGCGCGAAATTGGGAGTAAGTTGTCGTAGGTGCATGGACCGGACAGGTGCCTTTGTGGCAGGTGAACTCGTCATTTCAGACTAGCTCCGCCCGTCCTGTAGCTAAATGTATTTCGGAAATTTTGCTATTTGAGCAGTGCGTGGAGCTGAAGATTTCAATGCATTGCATATTTGTTTACATCTGGACTCTCTTACTCTCACATGGAATCCGCACTATTCTCACCATTACACATGCGCCAGTGAATTTTTAATTAGATCATGAATATTACGCGCGCTTGTGCGATTCCAATTAGCTTGGTCAGGATAACAAAATCCAAGTAACACACAGTACACATACACTATACCGATACTTGTGATACTCTTCAAAACCCTTCAAGTTTGTCGAGAAAGAAGTTTACTCACGAAAATATTAAAAAGAAAGGGCCTATACTTATTGGAATTTAGTATTTCCAAGTATTTTCTAAATATTAAACAAACTGACGGATATAGAGACACATGTCGTATAAAAATGTAATTAATGTAAACTGGAATTGTATGAATTATGTGTTATCTTTTAACATTTTACCTTAAAAGATAAAATTGTTCACTAGTTTTTGACTATTTAAGTAACAAAAAACTAAGTATCTAAGTATCGTCTCTTCCTTTCAGCATATTTTCATTCCAGAAAAGAATGGACACAATAAAAAAGTGAAAGGAGGCTCCTAATTACCATGCCCATGTCCATGCAGGCCGTTTCGGTTCCGGTGCCGCCTGCTGTGCCTGCCACCTTATCGGTCAGTTCTTCCGGCACCCAGATGTTGCGCCCCCAGACGTTGGCCGGTCCCGAACGGGAGCCCATCGAATTCAACATCAATCTGGTGGGAGCCCCGCCCGAGGTGGAGCAGCTGGTAGAGCAAATCAAAAGTGTGGCCGAGCAGTTCCTCTACCACTGGAAGAGCTTTCCCATCGGTAAGGTATCGTATAGAATGCAGGGATCAACCATGCTAATCGAGTCTTATTATAGTTCTGCCACAGGCGCTGGCCAGCAGTGGTCTAAATCTGACGGCTAGAAACGCGACCAACAGCGTAAACAACCGCAAAGCGCGTCCCATTAATTTGCGCGACCTCTTTATAGCTCCACCCTTTGACGAGCTGGATGCCGTGGCCTCGGATGGGAGTGGGGAGCCCCGCCGATTGACGAGTGCTCAGCTAAAGACTTTGCGGGAAACTGGGTGAGTTTGCGGACACGAGAAAGAGCTGCTCATTGCGATGATGGATAGATTGATGGATGAGTGGATGGTGGATGACGAATGATGGATGGAGCTACTTGCAATTGTCAGCTAAATAAGCAAAAAGAGCTATTTTGCAGCTAACAGTTAGCTTGCTAACTAACCGCGCTTTTGCCACATCCCACACATCTTTTAGTGATTTATTTCGTTTCTTGATTTCCTTAACCATTGCCAATCATTCCGCCACACTTTGCACCGAGCAATCGCAAAAATCAAATTAAGGCATGCTCTAAATCTTTATAAAAATGAATACGATATCAGCTATCGTGATCTGTTTATTTGTTTCTTAACTAAACAAAACGCATGCCCCAGTACTATTTGTTTTTATTTCTGTTTATCACTTGCCAATGAAACATGAAACCGTATACAACAAATTGTATGTGAAATATTTCTGTAAAGCTTGCAAAAGGATAAATATGGAAAGCCGAAGAAATTAACTTTGGAACAATTGGAAACTATACGTAAAAATGGGTAAATAAACACTATTAAAAAGGCGATAAGCAAAAGCCAAGGCAACCTTCTGTCATGCGTTAAAATCTGTTTAGTCGGTGTTCTTCCGTTTGTACATACATTATCATTACTTAATGTTAATTGTTTAGATTTTAAGACATAATCCAAAACCGCTCTTATAAATTTCTGCATGCTTAAAACCTCTGGGGCACATTTAAAATGTTAAAGGGAAAGCAAAATATTCCGGGAATTGTAATGTGTAAAACTTTTAATTTAATAACGTATAAAAGTGCTGATGTAAAGAGCACTCCTTAAATATTAACTGTGTATTTTAGGAAGCGAGAGATCCCGAGATGCTTACTCCAAAACACACCAGTGTAAACATATAATATCCACCTAAAATCGGGAAAATCATAATTCTTAATCTGGTACACGCTTGTGCATGCCAACAATTTGTCATTGATTTAGTTCATTAACGTGTTTTGTGTTGGCTTGATCTTTTGATACTACAAACCTTGATAGCTAATTCATATCCTTACTACTTCACAGCGTGTTCGATGTTCCCAGTATTCATTTTCCTGGCCAGGTGCACAAGTGGCGTCTCTCCCAACTGCTTCAGAAGGGAAAGTTGCGGGCTCAGGACTCCTTCCTGAGCGACCTGGCCCTGGCTGCTCGGTTCGTCGTAGTCACGGCTCGAGCACGGATCTTTTCGCATTTCTTCTCCGTGGTGCAAGCGATGCACGGGTTGTTAGGGGCGTTTACCAAGTTGGCGGATATGTTTATCGGCGTGCCGGCTCTATTGGCCCATAACTTGGACTACAAGATCAAGGAAGAGCGCTGTCGATTTCTTATAGCCGAACTGGTTTGTCGGGTAAGCTCAGTTATCTTGGTTTCATTTTTATACCCGTTACTCATAGAGTAAAAGGGTATATTAGATTCGTTGAAAAGTATGTAACAGGTAGAAGGAAGCGTTTCTGACTCTTTCTTGATCAGTATCAATAGCGAAGTCGATGTCGATGTCCGTCTGTACGTCCGTCCGTCTGTCACAATGAACGCTGAGATCTCAATAACTAAAACTGATACAAAGTTGAGATTAAGCATATAAAGCAGTAACGGGTATCTTACAGTCGCGGAACTCGACTATAGCATTTCTTTTTGTTCAGCAATAATTAAAATATGTAAAATCATTAAGTTGCTTTGAATCGTTTTTTAAAACTAATTTTGGAATAGGAATAAGTTAAATAGCTGTTAAAATTTAGTAAAACCAAAATAATTTCTTCAGCCCGAGTTTGAGGATTGCTTGGACGGCCTGTGCTCCTATGTCCGAAAGATGTTGCGCCGTGCCACCATGGAAAAGTTCGACTTTAACAGCTGTGAGGTCAGTCAGCCCGTGCCGTACCTATTCCTCACGCCCAAGGGCCAGGAGATCGACTTGCGCCTGTTCTGCCGCGACATCATGCGCAAGGCTTTGCCAATTCTGGTTGGCATTCTGGAGAGGGAGACGCGAGGCTGGTTCCTGCATTTTCGCGAGCGTCTGATTGCCGAACTTCGAGCCAAAAAGTTAAATGACAAGGAAATAGAAGAGGAAGTAAACGAGGCTGTTATGAAGGAATATCTGCAGCGCGTTTATAGCTCTATTGTATCCAATGTAAATCTGGCAGAGCTGGGCGCCGGAGTTCCGGAACTCTTGGTGCAGCAGGCACAGTCTGTGGTAATCATGTATAAGGCTGTTGATAAGGTAGAGCAAAATATCAAGCGCACCCGTGAGGACCATAAGAAGTGTCTAGCCAATGACCATTCCGTGCTCTCAAGGGTTGCACCCTGGTTGCGCTCTAAGCTACGCCACGCCGAGGAAAACCGACTTCATAAGAGCGCTTGGTCGGCCCACGAGGAGGCGCTGAAGATGTGTACCCAGCACAATCTGCATCAAACAGCCTACTTCTTGTCCCGTGACCTGGCGTTTATGAAGGAACGGGAGCCTGTGCTGCTCAAGGAGCTAAAGAACGCTAAGACTCCGACGCGCAGCTTTCAGTGGGCTTGTCGCATTTGGTCACCGCAGTCGTGGATCATCCGTCGCAACTTCCAAGGGCAGTCTGACGTAATTCCCACTGTGATCAGTCAACATGCTACCAGCATTGTCACTCCCCGCTCGGATCCTAGCCAACCTGTGTTCTTGGTGGAAAAGGAGATAATCCGCACAACAAGCACCCGCTGGCCTTTCTGGCGCCTACTAAACATGATCCAGCGTATCTGGTGCTGGTCCTGGAATATGATGTTTCTGCTGGGCATACTAGTACCATGGTGTAGTCCTCTGGGATTGCGTGCCCTCTGCTGCGTGAAGCCTTTCATGCCCGATTTGGAGCTTTCCCAGATCAACGGAACTCTATTTCCAAGGAAGACGAGCATCACACAGACGCTGGCTTCACGTCTAATTGAGTTGTGGCGCCATATATCAAAGTCACGCACGCATTTTGAGACAGAACCGGATACTGGTAAGGTTTAATTACGTATGTTTTAATTGACATTTTTAAAATTATTTTTTTTTATGCTGTTCAAGGCTTTATTGGCAAGGGACTGACACGCAACGTGAATCGAACCTGGAACTATTTTGTAAAGGGATTTCTTGGCACTATTGTCATTTTGTTTGCCTTTCCTCTAATATGTTTGGCCGCCAGTTTGCTGAGCATTAGTCTGGCTGTGACTGCACCTCTATGGATTCCCGTGTTCGTACTTCTGCTCCATATCTACATGATCCTTATATATGATTTGGATGCGCCTGACAATACGAAAAATCGTTACTGCGTTCTACTAGAAGCCATAGTTTGGAATCTTCTGATACAGGGTATACTGCAGCCGGTGGCAGCAGTTCTAATGGCGACTTTAATCTGTCCTCTGGCAGCGGGAATTGTATTTATAGGTACATTGATCTTCTAAATACAAAGAACAATGTCTTAAATAATTTATCATCCGTTAGTTGGAGTTGTTCGGTATTCCCTTCGCCTTATTTGGGACTCGCTCACCTACCATTTGTTTATCAAGAAGTGTGGACGTGTCCCGGCCTCAGATAGTATTGCTGTAAAACGAATCGCTGGACCTGGATTGGCATTGGATTATTACTTTATCATCCGACCAGAGCAGGCTTTGGCTGCACTAGAGGCAAAAATGGAACTAGATGAGCTACAGGCCTATCAGCATGCCACTGAGCGAGTGGTCCTTCAGCCGCAACAGGATTTCCTGCAGTTTGTCGAGGCTTGCTTCGGACCTTTCTCCGCCCAAATCAGTAAAACCGGTCCGTATTTAGCGCTAGACCGCGAGGCGCAAGATTTGATGAGTTCGCTGCATGAGAAGCTGGAGAAGCGACGAAGAGAACTGCAGACGGCTCTGACTACTCAGGTCAAATCGCGCATAAAGTTAAATACCAAAGAATTAAAGGTTTGTGTGCTAAAAACCTTTATTGTAAATTGAAAAATCCTTACTATTATTATATATGATCAGATTGCTATACAACTGGCCGCCCATATTTTAGAGAAGTATTATCCGTCTCATGTCATCGGCAGATTGTCGATTAGCGAAGAAGAATTCTGGGATAATAAAGTAAGAAGCTATTATCAGATCTCGTAACAATGATTAATTCGTTTGCACATTACAGGGTCTCACGGTAAACGATTGGCCAGGATTGGCTGGTCTTATATACACCGACATATTTAGTTTAGATTTTCTAACGCCATTGACTGAGCACGATACACATTTTAAACTAGAACCACATGCCTCGTTAGATTTGATGCGTTATACGGAGATGGTTAAGAATGCAAACGATGTGATTGGCTCCAAGGGCCTGGATCTGCTCGGCAATGTTTACGCTCCACGTGGCAACGTCCAGGTACACCTGCCCTTCCTAGAAGTGACTGCATTCAATCCACGCTCTCGCATAACGCTCACTTTCCGCAAGCCCGAGAAAAGGTAAAACTTATTTAGTATTACTTTTACTGACTGATGATAATAAAATTCCTTGCAGAGATATGTCCGTGGGATTGACTACACCGAGAGTGCGTGCACATCGTGCCCAGAATGTTCCGAAGACTCCACAAGATGACCATAAGTCCTGGCGACCATGGAAGCAAAAATGCGGGGAGAAAAGCGTGACAGAAAAGCTACTTATTCCGTTACCCGTGCCCCATCCTGTACACATCGCCATTGCCATCTACAATCGCGACACCGAGCAGCCCATCCCCTTGGACTCGGAGCTCGTCTGGGAAATCCTTAAATCAATTGAAGACTGTCAAGGCGGTGATGCCATGGTAAGTTTTTGTTGGTAAAAAGAATTTAGTTCATATAAAAATAATTAATTTCCTTGTTTCAGGCTGTCCATGCTGTGGCACGTTATCGAGGAGCAGTAATTGAATCCAGCAACGACTCACTGGCCAGTAGCAGTAGCATTGGCAGCACTCGTGATTCGGGCTCAGGTTCAGTGTCGGGCTCTGCTTTGGGCAACGGTACAGAAACATTACCATGCGGCAATCGAGAGGTAAGTTATATTCATACTCGATAAATATTTCGTATCTAAACTCGATTTTTAAGTACATATTTATCTATATCGTTTCAATGTTTACTTTTTACTAAAAAGCTATTCAAATTGTTTTTATTCAATTATCAAAGTTTAATTCGTACTTAAGTATTAATAAGGAAGATAGTAAAAAGTATGCCCCCTATTATTCTCAGGTTTGCACGCAGGTCAAGGTGGACGCCGAACCAGCTGCCAGCTCGTCCGGATTTCATTGGACTCTAAGCAATTGGGGCGCTGCGCAGACGGCCCGACGTCGAACCAACTCGAATGTGCGCGTGGACTTAGCCAGCCCCGAGGATATATCCCTGGATACGGATAGCTCTCGTGCTGTTTTTAACAACGCTTATGGCACAACTGTCTAACAGGCTTTCGGTGGTTTGTGGGCACACAAGTATATATATTAACCTATCAACACATGTAGATTTATTCGTGGCTGCTCGCTTTTAAGAAAAGAATGCATAACCCGTTTTATCGAATGAAATCTCGAATATGGTCTTAGTGACGCGGCAATTTGGAAGGGAACCGATTGTTCAAAAATAAGTTCGAATCATAATTTAAAAAATACGATTAGAGAAGTTTAGAAATTGTATGTGAGTTGCACAATTGTGAATAATAATGCCACATTTTTTGCAATCAGGGAACAATCCTAAGTATTTGAATTTCATTTCCCTTCTCAATATGAAATCCAAGGCAGCCGCGCTAGTTAAAGTGTAATAAGAACAAATTTATCCATCTAACTATATTTACGTACTCGTATATGATATACATATATGATTCGATAGAATACACCGCATAGGCAAGTCGAAAAGCAACAAATTTCAATCTAGTCGCAAGCAAATTTTATGCAGCAATCTAATTCGATTTCTTATGCAATTTTTAAGAATTTACTAAACTTAGCTTCATGACAGTTTTACAACCGTGTTTAGTTCATTCTAATATCCGTTCTAAATGCCAATACCGAAAAATACTTATCAATTACAACATAAGCCATGAGATTTTTCTTTGTACCTAACCAACAAAAACATTTAAGTTTAACACATTTAAGAAACAAATTATATTATAAATATGCCACAAATTGTACCATGAGCAGTTAAACAAATATTGTTGATTAATAACTAATTTATTTATATACACTCAAACTCTCAGAATACTAAAGTTTTATCTACTCCAGTACTCTTTCTTCCAAAATACGAAAATGCAAAATATTAATTAAAGTGAGAAAAACATATTGTATCGCATATATGTTGGGAAAAACCAATCGAAGTCATAGATAACAACATTAAACAAAGGCAGCGTAAAGGACTTTTACAAAAATAAAATAGGACAAATGATAAAACATTTTTACATTTATATATACATATTTAGATCACATAATCGTAAATTATAACTGTTGATGCCTTTTGTATCTAACACTTTCCAAACCGGCTATTAAGCTCAATTCCAATTCGTATTCGACTCCATCCCCAGAGCAATATGCCCTCCAAGTATTTCTCATACAGAATTATTTTAAATGTGAAAAAAGTGTTGAACTGCCACAAACCTAAGTATTACGTTTTTATTCGATCTGTATCCCTTCGGCAGCTTCCAGTGTTATGTTTAAGCCGTTCAACTGATTTTGTACACTCTCTTTATTATTTTAATGTCGATATGCAAACACCAGCAATGGAATCAATCTTTACATACAAATATACAAACATTTACATAAATATGTAGTTATACAAATTAAACAAAGGAACAACTGAGAACGGTAAATCTCATGAAAATGCATTGAACAATTTTATGTAAAATGTTTTCTTAATATTAAACAAAAATGTAACAATAAATTATGAATGAATGTGTGCTAGCAGCTTTTTAAGTAAAGTTTAGTTGCATGAATTTCGAGAGAAAAATGTAACTTTCGTTCCTTATAAAGTGGCTGGCACAATTGTAGTTTAATATGTAATAATAAAAATGTTGGCTAAAAATCCAGAGATTGTGTATGACTCAATTTAATGGTTGTTGTTAATTCAAGGTATTAATAAAAATCCCAACAACATAATTTGATAGTATTTATTTAAAAGATATATTTCCTTTTACATGTAAAGATATAAAGTTTCACTTAACAATAGTATAGTTTCGCTTAGGGTGTATACTCTAACTGTTAGCTTAGAATGAATGTAACCAACACAACTCGTTTCGAGCACTAAGTAAACCATTCGCAAATGAAAACGGAATCAATATAAAAAAGGGTAATCACAATAATAAGTTTTTTCAAGTAGAAATCTTCTTGCATTGAAACTTATGAACATATATTCATACAGTATTAACAATTAAATAATATATTTAATTTAAAACATCGTAAAACATTTTTGAAAATTGTATTGTGGTCGCTCTGCGAACATTTTTGAGTTAACTACATAGGTCTAGGTTCTAGCTTCAGGTATTACAAAGTTGTCGAGGAGAGGTAAGGTGAATAGATTTCAGGTTGTGAAAAATGCTTAACACGCCCACTAAATAACATGTTAACAGCCCTAAGTTCTCTGAGTGGGTTCACTACATATAACTGTACTCAATTGGTTAAAATTTTAGAATTTCATCCTGAGGGATATTATTTGAGCAAATTTGTTTGTCGTTTTTGGAATTCGAATCTAATACAGAAAGATTATTGGTATTTACTTGGGATTTTCAAACATTTTTGTAGTTTTATGCATCTTGATCACTCCCGCAGTGAATACATTGAGAATGAGTTACGAAGAGGTTTTATGGCGAGTAGTGCCAATACTTTTGGGTTCACATTTACGCGCGTGCACAGGGAATGTTAGCCAAAATTAAGTGTCAACCTAAATTTCCATTCTATTCTAACAGCCTCACTGGAACGGAAGGAGGCTGTGTGCCGTTGTGTTGAGTAATCCCAACCGTTGCTTCTGTTTCCGCTGTTCCGTCATATGGTCCTTAAGTTCATGCAGTTGGGTGGATAGGTTCTTTATGAGCATCTGCGTGTCCAGAAGCTGCGCTTGCATGCTGCGCAACTCAATCTGCTCTCCATCAGCATCCACAGCCGCCAGCGACATGGCGCGCAACCGGGGGAACCACTCTAGGATTCCTGCCTTGACCATGGCATACACATAGCTTTCAGGTCCAGTGAACTCAGTGGGATCCTTCACTTTTACTAGCACTATGAAGTACAGATAGTGCCACATATTGTGCTCACTCTTGATGTGCTCCTCGAAGCTAACTGTCTTGTTGTCAAAGGCCGACCTATTAAGAGAACAGATGAAGCAGGTCGTCTTAAGGATGGCCTCTTTCTGCTGCTTCTCCGATCTCAGATCGGCAAAGGTGTCGATAATGACACCAAATATAAGGTTCAACACAATAATAATCACAATGAAGAAGAAAAGAAGGTCGTAGATTACGCGAGCCACGAACAAACCCTCCTGAAAAAGGATAAATTAATGAGGGTGTTTGAGATTAAAAAATTGATTCTACCTTGCTTGAAGGTGCCCTGAGTATATCGCCAATACCACCGCCATTTCGCAAGCCTTGATTAAGTGTTGTAACTATGCACATGACTAGCGAGTCGCAAGACCGTTCCTTTACATCACCGCCACCAGGATTTTGTGGCGCCACATCTTGTCCTGCCGGGCAGTTGCCCAGTTCATCTGGAGCAGGACATGCATTTCCTGATACTGGTACTGATATAGTCAAGGGGACTGTCGGAGAAGATGGATTGTCCTGCTCCTCAAAGTCCACACTAACCAGAAAGTCATCCTTGAAAAACATGTAGCCAATGATTGAGAACAAATAGACCAGGATCAGGGCGAGCACAGCTGTCAAAACAATGGATCGTCCATTGCGCGTCACGGAACGAATTACATTGACCAGCGTCTCCTCCCGGTAGACCACATCAAAGAGCTGAGAAACTTTTTATTAAGGAAACTTCTTTTCTATATAAAAGAATTAACTTTCAACTCACCAGCAATGAATAGAAGAAGGGATGAAAGATCAGGCCACAGAAGCAAAATGCTATGTAAATGCAGTGGTAAAGTAACTGGAAGTCAGTTATAATTTTAATTAGCTGCTTTTCCAGAGTGCCCTTGTTGCCCATTATGCTCACTATGTGAACACTTTTCAGAGTAACCTATATGGACGATACCATTTAATAGTGGTTTTTGGATGTAGACCGTTTTACATACCGTCACTACTCCCAGTAAACAAAGTGTGGACTCCGGTCCTAATAGGAAGATAAAACGTAGGATTACGGACCCGATAAACGTTCTAATCCCAGACTCTCGGGGCAACGTTATCACAATCACAAGTGAGAATATCGTTATAATCCAGAACAACAATGATATATGAGAACTGAGCTCTGAAAAAATCAACAAAGATAAATGTTTAAGACCAGCTTATATGTTACCCAATCGTCTTACCTGGCACAGTGTTATCAAAGGGATAGAAGAAGGCCACGATCATGTTGATAACAACCACACAATTAAAGAGTATATTGCTCCAAAGGGACATGTAACTGCTAATCCAAAATAGTAAAGGTTGACCTAAAATTTTCCAAAAAACAATTAAAAGTACAAATTTTATATTAATACGCCAGTTGCATACTTCTAAGCTTCTTTTGCCACTTCATCTCGTTGAACATTTCCTCTGCTTTGTCAAAGAAATCAGCCACTTTGGATCCCTGGTCGTCCCGTTCTGCGGTGTTCAGGATTTTGATTTTTGTATCTGTGGTCAGGTATTCGCAGATCTCGGGAATGGGAAAAACGATCTGCTCCAAAGTGCGGTCGTTGCGAACAATCTTAAAATATATGTATTAAAATATATAAATAAATATGAATGTATTTAAATAATATTACGATTTGGGTTACCTCAATCTGGGCAGTGTGTGTGGCATAGTACATCAAGGCTTGACTTGTCTTGGCGTCAAAGCTGGCGGACTGAGGGTCCTCAGAAGCCTTAAGCAGGCCGGCCAACTCCTTGTTGTGCTGCGCCAGCTGGTGGCACAAGATGTATATGTTGTGTCCCACCTCTCGCGGACTCACGGTGGCATCATCATCATCCGACCCGGCATCCGGCTCATCTCCATCGTCCTGTTCGTCAATTAGCTCCTCCTGGTGATAGGCTTTGCAGGCCACCTCAACAAGTTGCTTGGGATTCATGTTGTAAAGAATGCGTTCAGCATTCTCACTGTCACCACGGCTCTCCATAATGGCCAAAAGCAGCTTTGAGGCATTGTTCTTTAGCTCTAGAACCAGATCCATGCGGTTTTCTCCCAGTGGATTGATGTTGTTTAGTATGAGTGCCGTAATAATGTCCAATCCATTCGACTCGTGGGTAGCTATGCAGTTCTGGTTCTCGTGACACGGTCCCTGGCAGTACTCTGTGAGGGCCTCCAATGTCTGATTGATCAGGGCAACATTGTGCTCGTTTATGTACAGGCCTAGAAGTCCCAGGCCACCCGTCGTCGAGCCACAAATGCAGTCCAAGAACATCAGCGTCTCCGATACCAGGTTGTTGTTCGTCTTGTTGTTCTGGTTTCTCAGCAGATTCTGCATGTCAGGATTGTGATTTTCGCAGAGCAGCTGTAGAAATCGTAAAATAGGCTGCATCACTAGCACCTTGTTGGACAACTGGTTACGCTGCTCCCGACTGTCCTTGTGCTTTTCCAGCTTCTCGGCCAGAATGTCCTCCAGCGGACTGTTAACACTGATCGCGGAACTTTCTTCGCCGGAGTGGATGTTTCTAGCATTGCCGTACGCCCGTGCAGTCGCCAGTCCAGCATTGTGCAGTTCACGCTTGAGTTCTTCTGTGATAACCACACCGTTGCTCTTAAGGCCATGCTTGCGAGAGATCTTGTCCAGCTCCAGATTGCCATCTTGTTTGTGTTCATGCGCCTTGGCCGCAATATCCGTGGTATTGACTGTTACGGTGGACTTGATCTCCTGTTGAGCATCCTTCATTTTCTCGAAGAACACTTTGAAAAAGGCCTGGTTGAGGTCGTCGCTGAGGAACTTTTGGAACATACCCTTCTGTATAATGGGGTTGCCGCCCTCTAGCAAAGCAATTCCCAACTCTACAGCCTCGACGAATATATTGGGCGAGTGTACTGACTTGATGACCAGTTCAACTACCAGGTCGGAAGCTCCCTCACGGTCCAAATGGTTCTGCATCTCGTGTAGGGTTTTGCCCGCTCGCTGTAAGTACTTAGCCCCTGGTCCGTGAGTCACTAGATGGTGTTGCTTGGCGGGATCCACCAAGGGATTGGTCAACAGCGGCATTTCCTCTTCTGGCAACCTCGTGCTCTTGCTCTGGAAATAGCGCAGCAGAAGCGTCTGGCGCAGTGCATCGCCCTTCTCACCGTAGTTCACATCGATGGCCATCATTTCACGCAGTGTACGCAGGACCTTAACGCACATGCGTTCCTCCTTTTCCTCCAGTAGCTTTTCGGTGTGCTTGATCAGCTTTCGGATGAAACCACCACTTTCGCAGCGCTTTCGGGCCTCAGTTCCGGCGGGGAAGAGTAACTCCGACCGGTACAGAATATCCACAAGAAGTGATAGTTCCGCTTCCACCACAGGCTTTAGTTGATCCTCCAAGAGAGATACGATATCCTGTAAGCCCTCAATGATTGAGCGATCCCAGCGCATTAGACTGGCCGATTGTTGGGCCTCGTACTTGGGCTGCTTAGAGGCCAGCAGCCACTTCGTGGTCTGACGCGTTAGCATTGCTGTCTTGCTGGACATGGTGGCCACCTGCTGTTCCAGCTCGGGGGGCAGTGAGATGCTTCGCATCTTGGCCGACTCAGTCAGTGTACGGATGCAATTCTCCACATTGAAGCGATCCCCCAGCGATAGCCACCGGCACTGGGTCAGCCTGTGGGCAGCCTGAAGCAGCTGAACGAAGATCAGCTGGCGGGACTGCACGATGGCACTCTGATCTGAGAACGGACTGGCAAAGAAGCTACTCAGAAGGTTTGTTACTCCATTCAGGACGTAGGCCTGCAGGGTTTTGTTGCTGGCAGCGGCAGGATTTGAGATAAGCTGATTGATGTCCACCAGAAAGCTCTTCTCGAACAGGTTCCACATGTGTCCGGAGGCGTAGATCTCCTTCATTTCCACCTCCGTGTCAATGTAGCAGTGATTAAGGAAGTCTACGTAAGCCTCCTTCACTTCTGGCATGCAGAGCGGATGGCAGATGATGGTAACTATATCGTCCAGCGAGAGCAGGTTATTGCACTTAATCTCCGTGTAAACGTTCTTGCCCATGGTACAGCAGGCGAGGAGTTTCACCAGCTCTACATGGTACTTCAGGGGGCTGTCGTCGCTTAGCTTCTCCATGCGCAGCATCTGCTGTTGCATCATCTGCACGAAGTGGTTAAAGGAGCCTTTGTCGTTGTAGAAGACCAGCACATCTTCCCCAGAGTTGATGAGCTCCTGCATGACCATGTCCTGGCAGCGGCGGATGAACTGGTTCTCCGCTCGCACTATTGTCTGCAGAAACTGCAGGTAGGCTACGTGACGGCCATGGATCTCAATGCAATGCACGAAGTGTTGCACCACCTTGTCCGTCACCTCATTGCAAAGCGCCAGGTTGTCCTTGAAGATTGCACACACGGTCTTCGCCTCCAGTATCTAAAAAATCAACAAATTCTTCTTAGCTGGAGAAATCGGACAATATCTTAATCTTTCAACAATTAAATTTTGTAATTCAGGCTTTATAGCGGTACGGACATGACATTAGGTTTAAGTCTACTATGGATTCACTATGAACTGCAGTGATATATTTTTTTTAAGCAAAAATACTTATGGTTTTTAAATTGCAATGCATTTTTGAAAAACGATCAATAAAATACAACCTTTTTCCAAGTCACTGCACTTATTTTTGATGCACCTTTATTTCCAGCCTGAAGCAAATTAAAAGTCCTTTTTTTAATTTTTTAATAAATTTATACTGAATTATGTTAAGAGTTTTTAAAGGCATTTTTATTTTTATTGGATTTGCAGAACTCCGTTCCTTTCCGAGTAAAAGTCTGTCAAGTAATTTTTACTCGTTCTTTACTTTAGTAAAGAAAGGAAAACGTACACAGACTGACTTTATTATAGAGTTCTGCATGGAATTCTATATAGAATCAATTCAATTTAAAAATGTACCTTTTGGAATATGTCTTTCATAAAAATAACTATACCTAGAATTCGCCAAAAATAAAAGGTATAAAAACGGTGCCGCGTGGTCAAGAAACTTAAGTTCACTCCTTTACCTCATATTCTTTATAGTTTTAAGAGGCAAAATCCTTTTGAGTAATATTTTAAGCAGTTTCAAAATAATAAGAATTCAATTACTTACTCCTGGATTTAGAAATAGATCGAGGTGGTTGTGCAGCAGGACCTGGTTCTGCTGATTGCCGAGACAGAAGTTCTGAAGAAACTCGTGGGCCAAGCACATAAGCTCCTTCATCAGCTCATCGTCCTTTTCGTCGTAGGGATTCTGGAGAAGATCAAGGACGACGGTGTGGACACCAACGTTGCGAAGCAAGCGCTGCTCGTGCTTTCGCGGCTTGACCACCGAACCCGGACCAGAGGCAGTGACGCAGAACTTGTTCATGCGGATGAGAATCTCCTTGACCTTGCGGTACTCGTTTCGCTGCTCCTGGGACAAGGCAGCATTGTACTCAACGTTGACAGCATCACCTCCGGCATCGGTGGCGCCCAGTTCATCTGTGGCCTTGGCCTTGTAGACCCACAACTCTGATTTCTCTACGCTCTGTCGCAGGATGTCAAGATCGGATTTGATCTGCTTATACGACTCCACGTCGCTGTCCGACACCAGAAGTTGCACCTGAAAACGGAGATGGAGGGCAGATCCAGTTTAGTCTCGAACTGCCGGGTTAACCCGAAGTCTTTCAAAATCATGGGTACATACAAAATCAAAAGTTCGGTCGGTACGATATGCGGTGTAAGTCCACTTTGTTAGTTGTGATTTTTTAAACTAGTTCATGAGTTCAATTGCGTGAATATACGATTACATTAGTATATATGGTATCGGATTAGTAAGGTCGAGTCTCGATTTAGAGAAAGAGATAGAGAGTTAGCGCATGCAAACACAAGAGAAAAGACGAGCATTAGATCATTCAGTGAGTTAGTTGCTATATCTTTATGATATCCACGGCCAGCCGCAGTCTTTACAATGTGCTTAGGTAAATGTTTTAACTCTAAAATTTATGAAAATAAAAACTAAAAAGCACTCTACTCGAGGTAACCTCTGCTCATATCTTAATCCGGTACCGGTAATATTGATTAATTTTGTAATTAAAAACTAAGTTTAATATTAAAAGAGCTACTGTTAGAAATATGAGTTAGATTTGTAATGCGAACTATATTATTTAATTATATGTTGTTGTTAAAACAGAATGCAGCTATCATTACAATGTGCTAGTTAACATCGAAGAACCCTTATAGATAATTAACTAAATAAAAGCTTGCAAGTATTTTATATAAATGAGATAAGGCCATAGCTATCGCTATATATTAATATTATAAATGTTATTATATAAACAATAAAGCTTTATAACTCTTATTTGATAAATGGTTAATGACAGAAAAATAAGTTAACTCCCTATCTCTAGAAACCTACCTGTCTGAAAGCCTGGAGCACTTCCTGGCGCTGGCTAAAGTGCCGGAAGAGTAGGTGCAGGGCGCCAGAGACTAGTGGGGCGTAGTCATGCATTATTAAGTGGAGAAGAACACGCAGAAAAGTGCGTCCGCCCTGGCCATCCAAGTCCAGGTTAGCTGCATCGCTGCGTTCACAGTCGAAGATGCCCTCTGCCTGCACGCCGATGGATTCCAAATCAATGTTCTTCTGACGGGCAGCGGTGGCGGCGGCTGCTGCTGCGGCAGCAGCTGCTACAGACTCAGAATTCTCCAGAGGATCGGTCTCGTTGGTGCTACCCGGCGTCTGCGGTGACTGCGGCTGAGATGGCGGCTGACCCGCTTCACTGCTGGCAGCCGATGCAGCCACCTCGGACTCGTCAAACTCCCGCTTGAATATGGAGAGCAGGCAACTGATCCGATAGTCCAGACGTACGTCCAAAATGAACTGGAGGATCTCAATTATCTTCAGTTTGGTGTCCATCACCAACGGATACTCCTTCATCAGCTGGGAGACGGACTTTCGCTGCTGTAGGGAGATATTGGGAGCAGCTATGGCCTGGCCCACCGATCCCAGGGCCAACGATGTCATCACCGTGTTAATATCACCGATTGAGCGCAGAACCCCGCCTTCGGCTGAAAATTGTGGTATTAATACTGGCTTTGATTAACTTGTCTGGTTAAAACTAAATGCTACAGGACCATTTCGATTAGTCTAAGACTATATAGCATCTTACCCTCTGTGCTGGTCTCCTCTTCGACAGCTTGTTAAGAGAGGAGCGCAGAGTTCAAATTGTTACCATTTTCTAAAAGTTTTCTGTTGGTAAAGTACTTACAGTCAATATCCGTGCTGGCAAAGGCTCCTGATGAGGTGTCGGATACGCAGTCCAGTATGGACAGCAGCGTCTTGGTGAGTCTTAAAAGATCACTGAAGCTGTAGAATCCGAAGTATATTAGATCCCTAGCCAGTTTAACAACCTAAAAATAAAGTTTATATAAAAATGATGTTTCATCCCGAATTGGTCAATAGTCGATGCTACCTCAAAGGTGAGTTTGTTTTGTTCCTGATCTGTGAAGAGCCACACCTTGGTGGCCACATTGCACAGATAGTTCTCCACAAAGGCGATGGTTGTGTTGAACTTGGCCCGACAGGCTTGCTTGTTTTGGTCCGGCTGCTGGTTCTTGCCATCATAGCTGCAACAGGAGGAGGTTAGAACCTCTTAACAAGGATATTCCTAAAGATACTTACTCCATGATCGACATTTTCGAGGGAATCTCACTCCAGAGACGGGCGTACTTTACGGGAGTGACTGGCTCCTGGGGATCGCGATCCACGTGGAGATGCAGCATCAGCCTACAGAATGAAGCTCTCAGCTCGTAGGGCATCGTCTCATCCGACATGCATCTGGGAAAGATTGAAGAATGAATGCTTTGTTCTCTGAACACCAAGATGGACTTACTTCAGAATCAAATCAATATCCAGGCGAGGCGAAAGCTCATTCAAGGCCAGGTACTGTCGGTTGAGGCACATGTTGGAAAACAGATTCAACTGGTGGCGATAGTAGTTCAGGATGGCAGCCTCCAGCTCGCCGGCATCGCAGTTGGCCAAATCAGCCATGGAACGGGAAGTCTGCAAAGAAAACAATGAATCGGAATTCAAAATAGACTAAAGAAAGTTCAACACCCACCGGTTGACCTGTCCATTTCAGATGGATTTCGTATTTGTCCACCGTCGAGAGGCTGCTATCATCTTCATTCAAGCTGGCACTGTCCCAGGTGGTTGTGGTGGACGTGGACTGCACATCGGATCGATCTTCATCGTCGCCGGCTACCTCGGCCAAAGTGGCCAGACACACGTCCTCGGAGGTGCCTTTGTAGCAGCGCGCTGAGCTAGATCCACTCTGCAAAGCCCTCACCTGCGTCTCGATCAGTATGTCCTTGTTCTTGTCGCTTAGCACGCTCTTGCAGATCAGCTCCTGAGTGACAGCGATGGCTTTGCGGTTGGAGACGCACAAGTCGGAGAGGTAGTCTAGAAACCGAGAGTCCCAGTTGTGCATGTTCTTCCGCACCAAGCCGACGAACGTCTCGATCTCTGCGGCGGTGATGTGTTTCTCCAGCAGCTTCCGGTTGTTGTGCAGCAGGGCCGTAATGGTGTCCTCTGCCAGGATATCGTATCCAATCTGCTTCTGCATTAGGCCAAAGTGCTTGGCAATGTACTCCTGATTCTTTCGATAATCCTGCTGCGACAGCCTAAGGATTCGATAGCACAGTCTGAAGATGTTCTTGTACGGACTGTTCTTTGGGTCACTAAGCTCGTCCAACCGCAGAAAAGGACCATCGCCGGCCGTGTGCTCCTGGAAAGGTCCCTGGAGGATCTTGAACAGCTGCTTAAGGATATACTGTTCGCGGAGCAACTTCTGTCGATCTCGTATGGGATTCTTTATAGTGAACTCCAGTGCTTTTGTTTTGTTCTGCTCATTCTCCATTCCGGCGATGAAGTAAACTATATCTTGCAGCAGCGATATCAGAGCTCGCCGCTCGTTGATAGAGATGCTGCCGTTGTCCAGCTTGCTGGTCACCGTGGCCAGAACTTTGCAGGCATCGTTGGCAAAGTCAAGGTCTCGCACCTCCACCGGAGAGACAGGAATCAACGCAAATGCCTCCTTGTCCTCTTTGATGGGCGAGCAGCAAACCATAGACATCACCGGCTTGTCATCGTCGGCATCGATGGGTATTGAGGTGGCGTGGACCCATGTATTGGAGCAAATGTGCTGCAGGCGCACGTAACTCGACTGCGGCACCAGGCTATCCGGCCGAGCCATCGTGGTAGCATCCAGGACAAAGACCGACGCTATGTCCGCAGAGTATGGAACGGAAACTAGACGGTACTGCTTGCCCTTGGGTTTGTCTGAAAAGTTGAGTTTAAGTTAATGGTTGTCAGAGTTAGATGTTAAGTTAGCTGAGGTCACCACTTACCATTTATTGTGGAGTTCATGGTGGAGCAGCTGAGACCTGAGTCCTTGCTGCAGTCTCCCAAATGCAGTTCATGTCCTGATGCGGAGGTGGCGGCTATTCCGCTAGTAGACACATCGACTTCCGCTTCGGCTGCAAGGTAGTGTCCAGTAGCCAGATGCTTAAACCGGTAGAGAGAGTTCCAGTCTCCGGCACCGCCACGGCAGGAGTCGTGCTGAACCACTTCGATCTCCCAGAGTGCCTTGCTGCTGGTGGCAGCGGTGGCGCTGGTTCGTCCAGTGGTGCGCAAGAAGACATGGTACTGCTTCTTATACTCGTCCATGGTGAGGAACTTCTCCTGCTCGGCGTGAAACAGACGCACCACATCGCCACCCTTGAGGATGTGCTCCTGGTTCTCCTTGTGCTCCATGAACAGCGAGATCTTCCACGAGGTGGACGAGTTAAGGACATTGACCTCCTTGCAGCCGGGGTTGTCTGGCAGTTCATAGTTGGCGGCCACATGAAGGTTCTGTTGGTCGGCGTTAACCGGACTGAGGATCACCTTGTCGCCCACCACGACGTAGTCTCCGATGGAGCGGAGCTTGTAGAAGGGCTTGATGTAGAACCAGGAGCCTTCGTTGCCATTGGCGTCTAGGTAGACCCTCATGGCATTCTTCTCCAGCAGCGACGGTAGACGCTTGTTGACCGTCAGATACTTGTTGGACTTCAAATGCAGTAGCTGTACCACAGCCCGTCCATATTGGATTGAGGTTCCCAGAAGCTTTTTGTTCTCAGTCTCATTCTGCTTCTTTTCGATCTCTGCAGCATGCTAAAAATTGTAAAAATTTTAATCGGTTGTTAGTTAGTTATTACTAAAACGGTATTTAATAATATTTTAAACAACAATATTCAGCAGATTAGTTTAAAAAACAACGCTTCTTGTCTCTTATATTTGTACTCACATGCAAACGCTTGAGGAGATTGGGATCCGTATTGGAGCTGGCCGATTGCTTAGCTGCTTTCCAAAATTGCTTCTGGGCGGAGTATCGGTTCATGGGACATATTTTGATGAGACAATCTAAAAGATTATTATTAGTTGGTAATATTAACTATAAAGCAATCTGCTCTCCGGACTTACCCCTGAACTTCTTGGGCGGACAGCTCAGGTCTCCGGCTTCGGGACACACCACAGTGCGATCATCCACCAGGCTGTGAAAATGAATCATAGAGTTACTTGAATATTCAACAACAGGTGGCGCCAGGGGATCCTCCACCTCCGGGTGCCGCAGTCGTTAACATCTCGTTCAGCCTGGACAATGGTACTTACCCGAGTGTGCTTAAGAAGCCGCAAACGCTGCCCTCCGCATACAGGGACACAATGTCCCCCAAGTGCAGGAAGCTCGCCGAGCCAATTATATTGTCGCCCATGTCTGAAGCCTTCTGTGGGTTAGAGCTCGAGGTGAGGATTGGATCTGGGTTGGGGGTGTCGAGTGTGTAGAGTGGCTGCCGCCGGGTGGCGCAACAATGGGCCTCCGCCCGATGCTCCCCACGTGGCTGCTCCCGTTGCTGTTTCTGTTTCTGAGCTGGGAGCTATTGTTCGGGAGGCGCAGTCGGTTACGCGAGTTAATTGCAATGATTTGTCGTCCTCGTTATGTCCTGCGGGGTTTAGCAGAGAGAAAGGGGCCGTGAGTTTGCTTACATCTCAAGGGGCACATCAAGAATGCTCTTTAGGATGATTTTTCCATATCAAAAGGTTCTTTAGTATATATATTCCCAATTCTAGCTTAATATATATTCCAAAAATGAATAAAATGTATACAAAATGTATTTTGCGATTCGCTGCATTTAGGGGAAAATGTTATTGTGCTAATAACGATATGGGAACTGGATTTTATGATTCCTTATTTAGTGGAATACTTGTAATATAATTTGCCGTGGATAATATAATGTATTTAAAAATCGATCTATGCCTCTGTATAAATGATATTTTAGATAACTTATGGCGACTAAAATTAATTTGATTAACACATTCTAAATAGTTTTGTTTTTTGATATTATATGTATGATAAAAAATAAATAAATATAAAATTTTCTTAAATTTAGAAGGTTGTTGAACTTAACAGAAGATTCATGTTTGTCTTTGAAAAGTGACGTTGTTCATTCACGTAGTGACGAAGCTAAGACAGCATAACCCAGAGTTAAATTTTAAAGTAATCAGACTTTGTTCTTTCTTTTCTTTATCTTTTTAGATAAATTAATGAGTTTATTTATCAGCATAGAAATTATATTTAGGATAGCCGCAAATATTTCAGCACTTCCTACTTAGTGGAAGTTTCTTTCTCTGAAATAAAACAGATTGAAATATTACTCTAGTACACTCCTTTTTAGAACACTAGGACTTTTTTATAGTATTTATTGCTAGATAAAATACTTATATAGACAGAAAGTAAAACCAATACCGCCTTAATCCAAAACAATGACCAGCACATTACTTTGCCAACATTACTTTATTGTTTTGGGGATGCGGTTATGGAATGTGAAAAGGACCTGATACCATTTTCAAACCTCAATTTAAGTTTTCTAAATTTCCTGAAACTATTTTTTCAATTTGAAAGACCTATATTAACAAACATAAAATCTAGAATAAGGGAAACCCAAGTGTACACATATTCATTTTAATTCCCTAATTGCTCACTGTGAACTCTGCTTCCATTATGATATAAAAATATCAGGAAACCAACCCAAGGCACATGCAAGGAGAACGTATACTTTTTAGCCTCAGCTGGATATAATAAATTCATGAGCAATCGGTCGACCACCCCGCATTACTCTGTATCGTGCCTTGGGACAGTCTGGCGTATGCTTAATATTTCCACCCTTAGGGAGATACCAAGTTGTCTGTTTAATACTTCCAATAAACATTTCTTCTGGCTGTCCGCATTTAAATGTCCCAAATAAAGTTGTCACTTTTTACGATTCATGTAGGCGACGCTTTAATGCTTTCTATGATTTCTTTCTTTATCATCTGTACATAATGGCTGGCATTGCGAATAGAAAAAAACAAACACATTCATATCCGTATTAGACCACAAGGGAATGAGGCAAATGCTTCCATTGTTTGACAAGTTTCATGGAAGCAAGACATACAAGTTTGAATGGGGATTCTTGTTTGAAGGATTCTTGAAAGTTGTTTAAAGTCCTGAGTCTATGGCAGCTATATTTCTTGCTTATTTCAAAAGATATTTGGCTTAAACAAGTCTTGTGGTCTTCAGTCAAAAGATCCTAACAAATAAACAAAAAATTAGCAACAATTACACTAAGAAGAAGGAACAGACATATTTTCTTTATTAAATTTAAAAATATATTTCGGTTCAGTTTATTTATTTGTTTAATTGCTGGCTAGTCAAACTTATTTTTGGCATATCCGAATGAAAGAGTTATTTATTGGATATTTTGTATTATTGCAATGTATTTGTTTCTGGTGATTAGTTTGGCTTATGGCGAAACAAGGTGGGCATACTAATGAGCTGATTTGGCTGTTTAGCACGGCGGAGAGCTTAAGGGTAGAACCCATTCGATTGATATATACCTCCAGTTAATCAGATTGATTGACATAACAATTACCGAAAACGGTTTCTTGAGCCCCCAAACTTCGGTTAGGCAGAGCTTATGAGCTCAGGAATTCCGCCAGCCGAGAAGGAAATAAGAAATTCATAACTTCTCTCTAGACCAAGCTACTCTGTGGGTCAGGAATTCAGTAAAATCCAGCACAGCACAGCGGCCTGGCAACACCCATCTGCTCAAATATGTTCATCTCGTTAGCAGTGATGGAAGGAAGCAGCTGACTGAAGGCAGGAAACGAGGACCTCTTCCCCCTACAAGGACCCTGGAATTCGGGAGGCAGTGAGGTGCTGTGACATCAACTCAAGCCATCCCTCTCCTTCCAATCAAATGGAACTTAGGGTGCCAAGAGGGGAATTTTCGCGTTTTCCGGAAGACGATTCAATCTGTTTGCTAACATAGCAATTATTTTTTTTATCACAATAAACTGTTGCCTAATCTATGGCCCGCCGTCGACCCACCGCTGTTGGGCAATTAAAGTGGAATTTATTCGTATATAAATTTGGCTAACAAGCGCTTCAATCAAATTAGGCGGTCGAATAACAATAATCCAGCAGTTACCTTAAACAAAATCACACACGAAATGTGGATACACACACAGGCCCTCAGTATCTATGAGTGGGAGCTCAGATATTTTGCCTATTTTTTCGTTTTCGTTTTATTGTGGCGGAAGCTGGCACTGCCAGTGCCCCACGAAGACTTCCCTGGGATCTGTTTTTCCAGGTGTACATTTTCATCTTGTCGGCCAGCCAAGTGGCCAGCAAACACTTACACTCGTTCTTATTGTTTGGCCGCTGTGTAAACACAAAATCTCATCTCACGCGGCCGCGGAACTTTAAAAAATAGCAAACTGGGCTGATAAATTGAAGGGAATTTGGTGGCAAGCACTTCGAAGTTAAATTTGCAGCAGCAGCCCGATTAAATAAAACGGTCTACAAACACCGAGCGCTGGAGCGAAAATGTTGGTCAAAGTTCGCCGCAATCGGCCCGAAAAGCTGGGGCACGAGCTTGCAGAAGCTTTTCCACTTTTCCGCTCTGCCTTTGAGTGGAATTTACACCACTTTCGCTCAAGGCACCCACAACTTTTCTTTTCATTCATAGCATCTGTCAAGCCCGACCCGTACCTCACCCATTCGACATGCCTTACGCATCAGCGCTGCGAATTAGCTGGGTTAGTAGTGCCACTGGCGCTGCCAATGGGACATTAGTCAAACCTTGCTTTGTGCCCCAGCCTGAAAGCCTCTGGCTTTGACTCTCAGCATGAGCATGTGCAGATTTGATTTCACTTTTTACCCTCCTTCCCGGATCTTCGGCTTAATGCGATTCCGCCCACCGGGTCAAGGTCGTCAGTGCGACTTTTTCATGCAGCTTCAACCCAAGTGTGCTCCCTCGATAAGCCTTTGTTTGGGTTTGAATGGAAAAATTCTTTAAAATTCGTTTTAGCCAGATTAGTTTGGTTGTATGGAGATTCGTTCTGGTGAAATTAATGTGTTATTTAGGACGAAAAAATCAGGACAACAAAGCTGCTGCTGAAAGCAGTGTTGCTCACGTTGTAAAGACGGTTGCAAATGTGCAAAGCCCCTCATCTCTGCTCAAAAAAGAAATGTTGCGATTAACGTATGCGAAATTGGGTCTGCAATCCTTATTATTCATTTCTACTCTAGTTTGATAAGAATGAGAATATATATAATGGCTTCTATAAGAAAATTGTGAGATATAACTCAATAATACACATTTTGTCATACAAAATACAATATTTTCCTGATTTACTATGTTTTCAAAGGTTTCATATTGCTGCAGAATCATAAACGCCTAATTGTATATCAAAACGCTTTTCGCTTTGTATTTGAACTTTTCGGCACTATTTGAGATTTGGAATAGATTATCAGTCATCAGTCAGTTGAATTATAAATCAATGGATGCAATGTGCGGCCATTTCCACCTTTTTTTCCTCTTTTATCTTTCAAATTTGGTGGAAAGAGATTTCTGAATTGCCCATTAATACATCTATATGATTCTCAATGTTCTTTAAAATTTCGAAATACTATGTTTGATATTGAAAAGCCAATGAAATTTAAATAAAATGTTTACCTTAGCGTTTTTGAAACAAGTAGGGTGAGATCTAAACAAACCAATTTCTAAGGAATATCTATATAGCGTGGCTCCGGTTACGTAATTTTAATAGTAATTTAAGTTTTATGGTAAATTAAAACTTTTATTATTGCTTAATTAGTCATAAATGTTTTATAGAGTTACTGGTTACATTCTTATAGTCTTTGTAATTCCTTTCCTTCTACCAAATTGTGGACTGACCTAGCCCACCACCAGCACAGTCACATTTCTTGTCTTAGCACACATGCCACATGACTCAGCGAGGATATTAATATTATCGGCCTGTCAAGTCAGGCGATTAAACTAGTCAAGCGGTTACAAAGTGCTCAAAAAGCAATCTGTTAAACAGACTAACCGGTGCGTGAATTAGCATTCGACGGTCAAGCCAATGAAAAAGCTTCGGGCAAGTCGAGTCGGGCAGATCACATGCGTAGGCGTGGGAGAAGCCAAACAAACAAACAAACAACAAAGAGCCACAAGTGGTTGGCATGCAAACAAATGCAGACGTCGACGTTGGCGTAGCAGCAGCAGCGGCAGCACAGACGGCGATGGCAGAGGCGCCAGTCAGCTGACTGGAATCGCGTGCGACTCCAAACAGCTGAGATTAAAGAAAAGAGCGGGAAAACCACGACCCTTTGAGCGGAATTTGTTTACATTCCTGGACGCAGGCGCGGCTCAGTTTGGGGATAGCTTACAAAGCTCCTTCGCAAAGCTTAAAGCCCGAAAGTTAAAGGATTACGAAGATGTTGAGATGGGATTTTCAGTTGTCGAGCATCGTCCAAAGCGCCACGTTGTCCTGCGCAGCCCCGAAAAGGAAAGGAAAAGTGGAAGAGCCAGTCGTCGTGTTAAGCGGGCGTCGAAAAGTAGGCAACACTTGCTCCCGCTGCCTGGCCACAGTGCGTATGGGTGATGTGATGCTGGGCCAGTGAAATACGATATGAAAAGCTCAATCTGGGTGAAAAATGTCAGGCAATCGTTGGCAAAGAACCAAAATTAACGAAAATAGTACAAATTATAAGTTCCACCCAGTTCAAAACACCGAAAATTCCCAGTGAAAACGGAAGAAGAACAAAGGATAAAAAGTTCGTCCTGTGTGCGTGTGATAAAAGTTCCCTCTGTGTGCGTGCGTCTGTGAGAGTCTGTGCGAGTGTGTGTGCGCGCAAAAAGAATAGAGAAAGCAAAGCATCCCGAAGGAGTGGCACACAAAGTGTTTGCATAACTTAACTCGCGATAGCCACCCATCGCCCAACGCTCAACGCCCACCGCCCTTAGCCAATACAATAACTTGATTAAATGCCCTGAAATCAAGGCGGAGCCGAGGGCTGAAGAAATGGATATGCAGAAGGGACATCCGTGGTGGTGATGTAAGGAAATGTGTTTAAGCCGTGCTAAATGCTCACAAAATGACTCCAAATAGTTTGCAGTGTGGCGTTCTGTGATTGAGGCGTGGTCGTGCTTATCCATACCGTCATGGATTCCGTCCAGACAGCCCAGTGTATCGTGTATTCCACCGTCGTTTGTGTCCTGCTCATCATCGTGGGCTTAGTTATATTCCTCTTGGTTGTGTTTGCCTTCGGACCAGCTATCGATGAAATGCAACTCCGAAACATGCAAAAGAGAGTGAACAACACGACCACAGATTCACTTTACAATTTCGACTACGATTGAGATGGAGGGATTTCTTTTCTTTACCTGTTTAGATTTCCACTTAGGAAAATTTTTATTTAGTTTTGTATAACTAAAAGTCAATTTAGGGCTGTATTAAATCAATAATGAATCATTTATAAATCTACTGTCTACATCCGTTAGGAACTATTCAAAACAAAAGAACAAATAAACCAATCGTCCAAAAAAGATTGTCTAGAATTACGTTCCTGAAAACTACAGTTTGGCAAAAAAGAAAAAATCTGGGGTGAACAATATCGAAGTATTTCTTGAATTCTTAGTATACCAAAACCTTTTTTTTATTTTTTTTCAAGCCCGGTTAATTGGTAATCTCTCTTTCTCTAGCCCAAAATCGTTCAAACATACATTCATCAAAAATCCAATGGACAAACGCAAATCTTTTTAAAATCCTTTTCCTTTGTTCGCCTAACCCAAATAGTGGCCAAAGCCCATTGAATTGCTGGGCATTAAGCACTTTGGCAACAATAGACCGATTGGGAAATTCGACTCAGTGAGGCACATCAATGTGCAATGCTTGAAATCATGCACAGAATGGCCCAGTCCTGCCCGGCCCCCACTTTTGCCAATCTCCGGAGCAAGTCCGACTGTCATCAATCCGACGGATTGGGACCCAGTGGAGCGAATCAAAATACGTACATCTGTTTGGCAAGTCGTGTGTGAAAAATGCTTACGAAAATTGCCTACAAGGATGCTGCAAAGTACACAAAATATTAAATGTGAATTGCCAACAATGGGCCAGGGAAGTCGCAACACTTTAGCAGATTCGGCAGTCGCCAGGCGGAGGACGGACATCCTTGACTTGGTTATTGGCTTAGATGGGTTTCCCGGCTAAGCCGCACACAAAGGCTGCACCACATGAATAAATGGGAAAGGGGAAAATGGAAAGTGGAAAAGGGAAAAGGGACCAAAAGGTTAAAGCAACAGGGCGTGGATGAGAACGACTGAGGCGACAAAGTTCGGTTCAAAGTTTCGGGGGCTTTTTATTGAAGCTTTTGTCTGCGGTCGGCTCCTTGGGGACCTGTCCTGGCTGCCGGATCGCACATAAAACAATTCCCGTTTACGGAGGCCAAATTAAATTATCTCAAATTGGCCGGGGGGAGAAATTACTCAGGCATCCGCCCAGCGACCTGATCGATATTCTCCCAATTGAGCTTTAACCGCTTTACGGCAGAGTCAAACAATCTGAACCCCTTCTGCGGTTTCATACTCATTGATAACTATTTAAAACTGCTACCTGTGTGTCGGTAGAACTCGCAAGCTCAAATTCGAAAGCCGCTCCAAGTATTTCAATAAGACATCATCAAATGCGAGCCGCCGTCGAACCAGATGTTCTCATTGTTGTCAGCCTGTCAGTTTGAATTACACTGAAGGCCCTCTCGCCGCCTCCAAACCAGTACCACCCAGTCATCCTGCACTTTCCCCTCTGCACCCACTAACGCCATGCCCTGCCACATTCAATGGAGCTCGCAATCTGCAATCCCCGCACACGCTGCACCAACATCGAAAATTGAATAAAATGCTAGCCATGGCACGTTCGCTATGTTAAATAGTTGAACAAAAACTGTCGAAGAAAATTCTTGAAGAGCAACCAGGAAGTTGAAATACTCTTTAGTAAAAATGCAAATAGAGTTCCTTTTTAAGTTTAATATTTGAGAGGTAATACTTTTGCATTGTGGATTCGGTTTACATTTTTGGCAGTTTTCAAATATGCTACTGAAAATAGTTAAATTTTGGTGTTAAGCGAAAAAAGGCAACCATCTTTCTTGGGATCTTATAGTGCTCTTCTATTTTGCATGGTATTTCTATTTGGGTTTTGCATAAATAAACTTATAAAGAAGTTACACTTATGCAAATACCCTTCCCTTTACACTTGAAGTTCATTAACTGGCATATAAATGGACATGCAAAAATTTGAATATCGAACGAATCGAAGTGTGAAATTCATAAGAAACCTTGTCGAAAGTACGAGCCATGTCTGAATCAGTTAAAAGTAGTTGACATTATATTCAATTCGTTGAACGTGCATTTTCCTATACATGGTTTATGCATTTTCATAAGGGATTTGTTGTAGCCCGCCAAATGAAGAGAGAATAACAGCTTTCCTTTGGGAAATTATGAACGTGGTTCAGCCATCTGAACTTGAGGGATTACGTGGGCTTGAAACTGTTGAATCGCAATCAACTATTTATGGGGGATTAATAGAAAATGAGTGCGGATGGGAATGAGAAATGAAGTGAAAATCATTTAAAAACGAGAAGCGAGGCAAATCAGACGTGATTTTCAGTAATTTGGCTATTTATTAAGGTCTGGGCCCTGTCTGGTCCCTGAAAGCCATTGAAAAGCCAAAGAGATCTCGGCTCGACTGAGCAAAAACATGCAAGCACTCAGGTGCTCACGCAGACACTGACACGCGATGAGAGCACTCTTCCCTCATTCAGTCCGCTTCATTGATAACACCCGACCCCCGGGTGCACTCACTCCCATTAATTGCAGGCAAGTGGGCTTGTGCTTGGGCCTGGGCACTTGCACATCGCATGAGTGTGTGGATGGGGGCTTATATTTTATTTACAACATGAGAACGTCGCTTACACAATTTGCCTATTTATGTTAATTGCTGGCGCCCCCGGGCGCCATCCTCTCTCTCGCTTTCCCCTCATAACTCCACAAAATGCTCAATTCAGCGGCAAATTATGCACATGCTCATGGGCAACACATAAATATGGATGGTAATACGATTGCGGTCAAATTAGTAGGGCTGAGAGTTGGGTGTACACTGTACTCGTATTTACTAAAATCAGTTTTGTCTAATATAAAATCTTCTCTTAGTTGAAGAAACTTAATTAATTTGATATGTTGCCAGTTACAAAATTCCTAGTTTGAGAAATTAAGCATTTTTAAAATTAGATATTAAAGATTAAGAACACACATAAGCTTTTTATAACTACAGCATAAAGATATACTTGAATAAGAAATAAATTTCACATTTTCTTTATCAATTAAATATGAACCTCGACCTTAACTGAATGTTGATATCTGTGATATATATACAGTTCTCAACGAAAACATTCCGATGTACTTCAAATTCTTTACCTTTTAAGAACAATACAAGATTTGGCCTTTAATCACTCTCTATTCTGCATGCTAATACACCATTGAGGTGAATTGTTCAGCAAATTCCGTTTTAAAAATTGTCTAAAGTTTAGTTTAATTACTTTAAATAACAGCCATTAGAAACAAGCGTAATAACAAGGTTAAAATTCTTGATATTTTTATTGCTACGCTCTCAATAGCAAAATATAAGAGTTAGTTTTCTATGTTATTAAACGAACTAATAACATAACAACTTGCCTTGTTTAGCTAATTATCTGATTCGAGTAAAACTCATTGTAGCTATCAATTTGTTCCCCCAATTTTTAAATGTAGTGATTTGTTAGGCTTTTATTATTTAACATTAATGAGAAAATAATTGGTCGTTATCGTATGTTCACAAGTCTTTTAATGTGATCTTTATTACATGTATATTAAAAGGTATTTAAGTGCGTTCTCATGATTGCAAAAAGTGCAATTTGGCGATGAAAAGCCATCGTCGTGCGAAGCAATTAAATGGAAATCATCGCATGCAGCAGGCTTAACTCGTCCCCCTGTTCTCCCCTACACTGAGTAAAACTTCATGAAAACTGACTGCAGGCGAGAAAGTCGCAACAGCCTCCCGAACTGCATTGCCTCTGCCTTCCTGTACCTTCCCAGTCCACAGCAACAATGTGGCGCTTAATTAAGCACGCGTCGGCCCTGTCAGCATCTCTTTCTCTCTCGCTCTGCCTGCAATCAACATTTTTGCACTAAGAGGAAATTGTCATGCATCTTTTCATGTTTTTTTTAAGTTCCAAGTTTAAAAAAAATATACAGAAATATAATCTTTAAACACTTTAAACTTTTGTTTAGTAAATAGAATTTCTTATGTAAATAAATTAATATTTATTTTTTTTACATTTCTGACTGCAAATAACACCTGACCGACAGTTTTCTAGTAATAAATTCTTTGGAAAACACTTTCGATAATTCTATTCAAATTGATATTATAAAACTATCTATCGAAGGTATAACAAATCAAGATTAATCCAGACTTTTTAAAGGCAAATACTCAATGACTAACATATGCATGATTATAACTTTTGGGAAAGTGTTCCTAAAACTATGTAAAAACAAACTTACTCAACTGTATTTATTTAACATAAATTTGTTTTATCGAAAACCATTGAATCATATGATTAATTATGTGGAATATGGTTTTATGATGAGTACAAATATTCTCTTATCTTGAAAGTATTAAAAAGTGCCTTTAGCTGAGAGATCACTTTGAAATTATCTCTATAAGAACCCTCTACTTTTCTTTTTGTGTAATAAACAAATGATTGCAGATGGCTTCGTTACGCCGCTGATATTGCATTGTAATTGAATCAGTGAGGTTTTCCGTTGTCTTCGCTTTGATTTACTTTCAATTATGCAGCAAAAGCAAATCAAAGCAGAGGCAAACGGACTTCTAGGGAGGGCGTGACTGCTAGATAATAGCTATCTGGGTAATTAGCCGGGGTTCAGGCGATAGGCTTATTGTCTTATGACCTACTTAAATCGGCGGCAAGCCCTTTGGGAAACCAGAAAAACCAGTAAAGAGTCCGATTGGCAACAGGTTGATTCGCTACGTACTTACCGCTGAGCGCCGCTGGTAATGGGTATCCGAAAAGGTAGCACTACTCGCGATTGAATCATCCGCCGATGGACGGCGATAGTAAATCGAATTTGACTTTATATTTATTTTATTCAAATGCAAACACTCGAAAGAACTTAATATATTTTCACCTTGAGTGCGCGCACTTAGCCGCAGAAAAGAGAATAACAATAAGTGGAAGGAAGGGAAAACGACGAAGGAGGCACAAACCGCACACAATAACAATAACAATAGCAATGCCGGGGCAGCGACGGCGGCAAAGGCACCTCAGCCGGCAGAGGCTGGCTTGTCAATAAGACTCAGCCGTAAAAAACACGCGACAAACAATTCCGGTTAAGAGAAAGAGAGGCAAGATGCGAAACAACGTCAACAATTGGCTTTCCCGCCCCCGCGATCCCGTTAACCACCCTCGGCAGCGCAGTCGCAGCGCAGCAGCAACGTAAGGCAAACAAAACGCGCAACACGATTGTCGATTTCTTCGCACTTTTCCAGCCACTTTTTCATTTACACACGCCCACTCGCCCTCCGCACTCAGGCCAATAAATTGACCATCATTTCGGCGATAAATTAGCTCGAACCGTATGAAAATGCAATTTTCCAGGGCGCCGCGTCATGCACGAAGTCGTGTACCGCTCCTCCGTCTCCCTCTCTCCAACGAAGTGCCAGCGCAGCGCAGATAAGACGGACCGACGCGGAAAAACGGCAGCGAAAACACGTCCGACTGTAATCGCGGCCGGGCAACAAGTGTTAGAAAGCAATTGCGCCATATGATCGATTAATGTGACCGTAAAAACATACTAAATAAAAATGTGCAGTATGTAGACATATATTAAATCTTTTAAGTTACGTTAATTATACTTAATAAATTATTAAACTTATCTTACGCAATCGATGACAACCTATAAAATGCTGGGGACAAGTTTAAGAAAGTTAGGTGCTCTATTAGAGTGGTCTTAGGAATATACTAATTTGAAGTTAATAGAAACCTTTCAAAGCCTTCTTCACAAAAAATGATATGTCTTACTTATAGCTTGCGTTGCCGATAACCCCTATGAGTTGGAGGAACAATAAGTTAGAAAACAGAACCTTCATATGATCAAATGGTGTGACCGTATTCACTAAACAACGTTATATTTAAAATTTTTTTTAAAATAATTCCTTAAATAGTAAAAACATTAATAACATGTTTTTTTATCATAGTATAACTTGGCCTTAAAGTATACCGCAAATACGTACTTTCCAAAAAAACGACAGTCACCTTGATCTGATGATCTCTTACACATTAGTTTTTCTCGCGATCTGGCATCATCGAAACAACACATAACGCATATTTGAAAAAAATACAAACCATTTTATATAAATATTTAGAAATTTTTGTTTGTTAATGCTCAGTTTATACTGTCAAGAAATTAAAATGAAGGACCAATTACTTTTTATTAAAATGTAATTTTCATAGTTCTTTAAGGAAAGTAAGCATAAATTATTATTTAAACAATAATAACAAGTATAAATTTGTGAATGATTAACGAATTAATTAAAAGTCACGACGACCCTGATAAAAACTGTAATAAGTGTTTTCTTTGTAAAGATGAAAATCAAACAAAAATGATAGAACAATGGCTTGGCTGCCTTAAAAAGATAGTTGATGGCATTAATATTGGTTGTTCATCTTTTGGATTTGCAGAAAATGCTGGATCTTTGGCCGGGAAACCATTGAAATCATCACACAAAGCACACCGTTTCTCCTCCCTTAAAACTAAAGAGCTCTGCAATATGGCTGTTGGCGGTTTTGTTTATTGTTGGCCTTTGTTCGGGCTCGCCATTATTCTGCTGGCAGTACTGGCTCCGCCGATTGACGCCGCCCAGAGGCACACTGCTTCGGATAATCCCTCAACGTACAACATTGGCGGCGTACTGAGCAATTCCGACAGCGAGGAGCACTTTAGCACTACAATAAAGGCAAGCGTTTTTGCTAACTAGATTGGCCATTAATCCAAATGCTATAATATAAAATATACCGCTTCCAATTGATCCCCAGCACCTCAATTTCGATCAGCAATATGTACCACGCAAGGTCACCTACTATGACAAGACTATTCGCATGGACAAGAATCCCATCAAGACGGTTTTCAATGTCTGCGACAAGCTCATCGAGAATCGGGTAAGTCGGTAGCCAAATGCAATTACCTGTTCATTTCCGACCACTTCATCGCACCGCTCTGGGCTGCAAATATGCATACTAATGGCTGTCTGTATGTTCATCCCAGCTTGGTTCGCTTCATTTCAATAATTGTAAGGGAAATTATTCGGAAATGGTTTGATGACAAACGGTAATGCGCTACCAGATTTTAATAACCATAAGTTTTTACTTGGTTAACTTTCGGAATCGCTCGTTCCCAATATTAATTACAATTTCTTTAAGTTTAAGTTTAAAGAAAAATCTATTCGTTTCTGAAAGTTACAGTCAAATAAAAGACCATAAAGTTACTTTTTTGTAACGTACTTTACTTACATTTATCATTCAGGTCTTTTCAGAATCAAACTGGATTCTCATGCAATAAATTACGACTGTCATGAACAAACAAAAAGTGCCGAAAAAATCCTAATGACGAAGAGCCATTCGGCGCTCCAAAGTACAATGCACCTGTCAGTGTGGCACCTCGTTTAAATTTTACTTAAAGCCAAAACACTTTTTGTGGTCAGCTTCAGCCAAATTTCTGACTTATCTGTGGTTTCCATCAATCACATTCCGTGCATTATACCACATTTATCTTGAGCAGTGGGTGGCTGTCCGGACCAGAAGTCCACACCCACTAGACCAGGCCAAATCAATTGGATGGTTGTTTTGGGGCAGAATTTGTCATCATTAATGTTAGGGCGAATTTATCATGTCAGGTCCCAAAATGCGCGTCCATTTCCAACCTTTCATTACCCAAAGGAAGCAAATAAACTGTCAATGACTCCATTGAATGTCAGTTCTTAACGGTGCGTTTCGTAACTGTAATAAAGATAGTTATATATTATATATAATATTTTTTTCTTATAACATATTTCATATATTTTTAAAGAACTTAAGTATAAACGAACTATATTTATGGCTGACGTTATTTTTGCTCAGCCAATTGAACGTCCTCTTGGCGCCATTTACACTTCCGACCTGGCGAACCACCACCCACCCATCGCCTGGAGCCCTTCCTTTTAGCATCCTCCTTGCATTGCTCATTTCCACTGATTTGGTTTGTTCCCGGCACCCTTCCCCTTCCGCAGGTGTATGCTGTAGTCGTTTCGCATGAGCAAACCTCAGGTGATTTGTCGCCGGCGGCCGTGAGTTACACAAGCGGATTCTATTCAATTCCTGTCATTGGCATATCCTCGCGGGATGCGGCCTTCTCCGACAAGAACATCCACGTCTCCTTCCTGAGGACTGTGCCCCCGTACTACCACCAAGCGGATGTCTGGCTGGAGATGCTCAGCCACTTTGCCTACACGAAGGTACGTTTGATGGCCACCCATCTAGCATCTGCCCCAAAAGTGATGCACCCAAATTTGACTTATTGACTTATTGAGTTGTTCCGTTATCTGCTCCGCTGGCGACAGGTAATCATCATCCATAGCTCCGACACGGATGGCAGAGCCATTCTGGGCCGCTTCCAGACCACATCCCAGACCTACTACGACGACGTGGATGTGCGCGCCACTGTGGAACTGATTGTCGAATTCGAACCCAAGCTGGAGAGCTTTACCGAGCATCTCATCGACATGAAGACGGCCCAGTCCAGGGTTTACCTGATGTACGCCAGGTGAGTGCCTTGAATTTGCGTAAGTAATGCAATCGTAAATGAGTTCGGTTGAGCATGCTGGAGATGATTTTGGTGGTTATCTACAGTGACAGATGGATATGTCATTGATTCTCTTTTAATGTTAAAATATGTAAATCTTAATTCGAGTTTAAAAAGGTCATTATACAGATACTATTCCATTAATAGGTAAACAAATGCTTTAGGATTTCTTAATGATTCAAGGATTCAACAACAGATGGCGCTAATACGCGGAGTAAATGGCGTTATCTGTTGGCCGTTTATTTAGAAATGGTTTTAATGATAGAAACTTGAATCATTTAATTATTTTAAAGCTTTTGGTTTATATATTTATCATAGACTGGGTATATTTTACTGGGTATATATATATCAATATCATTTTATATATATAGTCTTAAATATATGCTAGTGGGGTATCGTAGTCTCAAGACAAAGTGCTTCCCTCCGGGTCTTCCTACAGTCAATTGCCGTCATTTCTCAATAAAGAGTGTTCATGTTTTACTCCGTAAATTAGTTTCAATGGAACAGCGCTATACACAAGATTACTGAGATTGAATTCCATCAGGGGCGAAGCTTTGACTCAGCAACTGGTCGTTTTCGTTTTTTATCAAATTGTGGCAAAGATGCTCTACATATGTCAATTATAACCATTATTAAGATACGGTTTATTGTGTGGGTTATTTTACTTCTTTTAAAGGAAAATAACTGCCATGCAATTTACTGTTAAAAGTTTTCAATTTATGATTAACTTATTGTCGATATATAAAATAGTAAAAGGTGGATAACTTTTATGTAGATGTGCTAGAAAGTAAATGTAGTCTCCTATGTTTTAATCAGACAACTACAATGACCTAAAGCGTAAATAGTTAGTCCTGGACCTTCCAAATTCACCAATATCATACGCACGTTTTATTTCGATCCACAGCACGGAGGACGCCCAAGTAATCTTCCGCGATGCTGGGGAGTACAACATGACCGGAGAAGGACACGTGTGGATTGTGACAGAGCAGGCGCTGTTCGCAGAAAATACTCCGGATGGAGTGCTGGGCCTGCAGTTGGAACACGCCCACAGCGACAAGGGGCACATTAGGGTAAGTGGGATTCCTCCGCCTGGAATCTAAAATATGCATGATGTGATTCTCGGCTCCCCCAAACAGGACAGCGTATATGTTCTGGCGTCCGCCATCAAGGAGATGATTTCCAACGAGACCATTGCCGAGGCTCCCAAGGACTGTGGTGACTCGGCTGTTAACTGGGAATCGGGTGGGTACAACTAACCTACATAGGTGATCAAATAAGAACAAGGCTTAAAGAAAATCTTTATTTTTGCAGGCAAGCGGCTGTTCCAGTACCTTAAGAGCCGTAATATCACGGGTGAAACGGGACAAGTGGCATTTGACGACAATGGAGATCGAATCTACGCAGGCTATGATGTGATCAACATTCGGGAGCAGCAGAAGAAGCACGTGGTTGGAAAGTTCAGTTACGACAGCGTAGGTTGCCCTTTTTAATGGAAATCTTAAAATTGACTTAGATATCAGTAATCTATACCACAACTCCTTAAACTATTTTCAGATGCGAGCCAAAATGCGGATGAGGATCAACGACAGCGAGATCATTTGGCCGGGAAAGCAACGACGGAAGCCAGAGGGTATAATGATTCCCACCCATCTGAAGCTGCTGACCATCGAGGAAAAACCTTTCGTCTACGTGCGACGGATGGGCGACGACGAGTTCCGCTGCGAGCCGGACGAGCGTCCTTGTCCGCTGTTCAACAACTCTGATGCCACTGGTGAGTAATCTGTCCAGTAACCACTACTGCCGTTTCTACTTCTAATTTAATTATTTTTTTACAACAAAGAATAGTTGATAGATGATGCTGATAGAAAAACTTATTTATGTTTTAAGAACTTTGCATTCACATTATCTTTTTCCTGTTTCAGCCAACGAATTCTGCTGCCGCGGCTACTGCATTGACCTGCTGATCGAACTGTCCAAGAGGATCAACTTCACCTACGACCTGGCTCTGTCCCCCGACGGACAATTCGGGCACTACATCCTGCGGAACAGCACGGGAGCCATGACGCTGCGGAAGGAGTGGACGGGCCTCATCGGAGAACTGGTCAACGAACGTGCCGAGTAAGCGATGCGGGAACCGCCAGCTATACCTACTAATACCGGACTTACATTTAGCATGATCGTGGCACCACTAACCATCAATCCGGAGCGTGCCGAGTACATAGAATTCTCAAAACCATTCAAATACCAAGGCATTACAATACTCGAGAAGAAACCGTCACGATCGAGTACTCTCGTGTCTTTCTTGCAGCCGTTTAGTAACACGCTATGGATTTTGGTAATGGTGTCGGTCCATGTTGTGGCGCTCGTGCTCTACCTGCTGGACAGGTGAGTGAAACCCGGGGACCAGACCTCGGAACCCCAATCCTCCTGAAACCCACCCAAGCAAAAGTGAAGCAAACTGAAGGGCTGCTGCATTGGGCGGTTGAATGGCGCCCAGCTAATCCCCGCCTGGAGTGGCCAAGAGTAGAGGATTCTATATTAACAACTTAACCACTTTCCGATTTCCGAACTCAGATTCTCGCCGTTCGGACGCTTCAAGCTCTCGCACTCGGATAGCAACGAGGAGAAGGCCCTGAATCTCAGCTCCGCGGTGTGGTTCGCCTGGGGTGTCCTGCTGAACAGCGGTATCGGCGAGGGCACACCCCGCAGCTTCTCTGCCCGGGTGCTGGGTATGGTCTGGGCAGGATTCGCAATGATCATCGTAGCCTCCTACACTGCCAACCTGGCCGCCTTCCTTGTGCTGGAGCGACCCAAAACTAAGTTGAGTGGTATCAACGATGCTCGACTGAGGAACACCATGGAGAACCTGACCTGCGCCACCGTCAAGGGCTCCTCCGTGGACATGTACTTCCGCCGCCAGGTGGAGCTGTCCAACATGTACCGCACCATGGAGGCCAACAACTATGCCACTGCCGAGCAGGCCATACAGGATGTGAAGAAGGGGTAACGATAGCTTCAGGCCGCGAACTTTTCCGTAGCTGAGCGTAGCATCGCATGTCATGGCACTACTGTCCAGTTCCAGATCCAGACAACAACTATACTACTACTACTACTATTACTATTACTAATACAGTTCCAAGTCACTCTCCAATACGCCACCTTTAATTCAGTCCACCTAACGCCACTCTCTCTATCTTTCTCTGTTTCTGTCTCTGTCTCTGTCTCTCTATCTATTGTTCATCCTCTGTTTCGATCTATTAGATATGTTTTGTAATCGTTAGCAGTATCGTGTTCGTGTTGGTCTTGCCCCCCTATAATCCGCCCCTAAACCATCTCTTTTTCCATATCTTAGCATCTTCATGTCGAAAGTCCATGCAGAAAATCTTCAATGTTGCCTAAAATAACTTTCTTAAGAAATTGTCAGTCTGTTTGTATGACTTTTTAGATTCCGAATTATTATAACTATTACTCTAAAGTTTATAACAATTAATGTACCCTGAAGAATCTGCAAGGACATGGGAAGCTTCGGTCCATCGAAGCTAGCCAATTTTTCTTGTTACTTGAACGTTTCTTCCTACTTGTTGTACCCCTTTTTTAACCCAAACTGTACTAGCACGATTTTAACGTATCATCCCTTTGATCTGCGATTGTGTTCCCAGCAAGCTCATGGCCTTTATCTGGGACTCTTCTCGGCTGGAGTACGAGGCCTCCAAGGATTGCGAACTGGTTACTGCGGGGGAGCTCTTCGGGCGGAGTGGGTACGGCATTGGCCTGCAGAAGGGTTCACCCTGGACAGATGCAGTCACATTGGCCATCCTGGAGTTCCACGAAAGTAAGACTGTTAGATAACTTCCTAAGTGGAATCCTATATATCCATTCTTCCTACAGGCGGTTTCATGGAAAAGCTGGACAAGCAGTGGATCTTCCACGGACACGTGCAGCAAAATTGCGAGCTCTTCGAGAAGACGCCCAACACTCTGGGGCTGAAGAACATGGCGGGGGTGTTCATACTGGTGGGTGTGGGCATTGCCGGTGGCGTGGGTCTAATCATCATCGAGGTCATCTACAAGAAGCACCAGGTGAAGAAGCAGAAGCGCCTGGACATTGCCCGACATGCGGCGGACAAGTGGCGAGGCACCATAGAGGTGAGAGTAGGAGCTGCGAAGTCCAGTACGTGGATCTCTGGCTGATTACACTATGAAAAATTGGTTTCGAACATTAGACATGAAACTTACCCTAATACCTCTTCCACAGAAACGAAAAACTATTCGTGCCTCCCTGGCGATGCAGCGCCAATACAACGTGGGCCTGAACTCGACTCATGCCCCGGGCACCATCAGTTTGGCGGTGGACAAGCGTCGGTATCCTCGCCTGGGTCAGCGACTGGGACCGGAACGAGCCTGGCCAGGAGACGCTGCCGACGTGCTCCGCGTCCGGCGGCCCTACGAACTGGGCAAGCCTGGCCAGAGTCCGAAGGTGATGGCCGCCAATCAGCCGGGAATGCCCATGCCCATGCTGGGCAAGACACGGCCCCAGCAAAGTGTCCTGCCACCTCGATATTCGCCCGGATACACCAGCGATGTGTCGCATCTGGTCGTTTAAGTTAACATTTTGCCAAAGCAGTTAGACCGTAGTAAAATTATTATCATTGCTCAACTCAAGAGGGTCAAGAAGATTGTTTTGTTATCGCTGAAAGGAGTGAGTGGCCAGGACCGGAAGGAGGATTTAAATATATAATTTTACAAGATATTTACATAATTTTTTCATTAACGTATCAATGGTCCTGTGCCAAAAATAGTCTGTTAAATCAGAGTCTAGGTGTTTTCGCAAAGTTATTGGATAGTCTATTAAGTTTTTGTAGTTTTCGATGGACTTTCGAGAGTTAAAAGCTTCCTTTTGTCCTTTTTTAACGCTTTCAATGTGCTTACTGTTCTCCCAACTACTATATCTCCGCTTTAGCTTTTCACTGCTTTTTAATCGAACTCGAATGAAGTAAATACAAATGTTAATTGATAAACTCATGACCAGAAACTTTAGAAGAAGCAATCTCCTCACGTTGATCTCAAAAACACTCTATTCACCACAAAACCCACCCATTGTTACTGAACTAAACTGTATACTAGACTATTCTCAACTAAACTATTCTCAACCCGATTTTGGATCTGGCCATAAGTTTGCCTCAACTGAAAGCTCCGATTGCCTGTACAACTTATACAAATTATATTTTCTCGTGGATAAACGAAGGCTTAAAGAAGATACATTTAATCGATTGCAATAGAGGCCCCAGATAACAATGGAAGGGCCATCCCGAGACAAGCAATTAATTAAACAAAAATTAAATTAAACTCAATGAAGCTTAAATGAAACTTTTAAGAGAAACCAAACAAATTATATATATACATATATGTATACATATTATATTGATAAGATTCAGTGTGAAAGTTAACAGCATAAATGTGAAGCATAAAAAACAAAATTCAAGAACAAACAATATTTAGTAGTGGAATTTGAATTTTAAATGTTTTGAGTGTGTAAACCGTTTATGCAAATCCAATAAATATTTAAAACGAACTAGAAACTGTTTTGGTAAAAGGTTTCCTGGCTATATCTAGAAATATTATTTACACTCTTCATTTATTTTCATATCTGTGGGAGTTTGTAGTAAAATTCCATGGTTGGTCTTATTCTAATTTTTTTACTAAGTGTGTTAAAAAGTCATCGTAAAGATATATTAAGGAATGTAAACCAAAACACCTTCTAAAATGATTTATGGGTTCAATATTCTCCACGATTACTGCGTACACACGGTAAATGTAACACTTTATTGGTTGATAAGATAACTCTAAATTGGCAAGATGAACTTGTGAATTTTGAATTGTATCTTAACAAACTTATTATAAACTATTGACAAATTTTATCTACCCAAGCTAAAGAGTTTGGATAACAATTTGTAAAGCTAATTGCCTATTACTTTAGACCTCATTGTAAACTTCTTACGTGAGTTCCAAGCGCCTAACTTTGTATGTATTAACATTGATTAAATTGATAGGAAAAGCAAAAGATAATATAAATTAATAAACTTATTGGCAAATACTGATGGTGTAAGCAAACCAGTTCCAACAGAAACCCATTCTCACTGGTTTCCATCCGCTTTCTGGACATTTTCTGGAACAACGTCACAAACACTCAACTTGTGTTAGTTCAGTTCCTTTACCTCTCAGAATTAACAAACCAAAATGTTATGAAACATTAAATACGTTAATGATATCCTACTGAAGTGTTCCGAGATGATTGAAACTCAGAGAAGAATCTTTGCAGTAATTATCTACATTGTAGCGATTATATATTCCCAATCAGCCAATTCTCATAAACATCAAAGATATTAAACAAACACATGACCAATAAAACCTTCTAATTTTCTCACGTTGTAGTTCTATTATAGTCTTATTACCAAGCTGTTAGTATTTCATTTTATTGAGTGATTTTTAACTTTATTTAAGACTTGGCATTTGATGCCTTAATGCAGTTATAAACACTCAAATCTTGTTATCAGTATTAATATGGGGTTTTAAGGCACCAATTTAGAAAGCCCTTCGAGTTCCGTTATGGAGAATGACCCTATTTAAAGATTTCAAATAAATTTTAAATTAAAACCGAACTCTGGGCAAGTTCGGTCCTCGTTCTTGAGAAAGTAGCCAGACGTTATCGCTGAACTTTGATGTGATGAATGGATATTGCACAACCCATCGAATCTGAGCGTTCCAAGCTGTCGCCCAGCAATGAGGATGAGTTTTATTAAATTCGTGTAATTATAACCATTAAAAATTTGATTGCAAATGATTTGGCATCCGAGTGGGGATGCGTGACTGTGTGCCTACCATCAATTGTCTCACTTGCCCCGCTTCCCGATCGCAAGCACTTGACTCCAGACACACAGCCCGATGCAATGAGACTTGCTGGCGCTGAACAAGTTGATACTGCCACGAAGCGGTTCGGGTCTGCCTTTTATTGCCGCCTTTCATTACTGCCTTGCCATGACGGAGCCGAGCTGAGCTGGTGAAGATGATGACAACGCTCTCTCGATCGGAATTCAAATGAATTGTAATTTGTACTACTACTCCAAGGAGTAGCTTTCCTACGGGAGTATCCATCAACCGGGAGTGAACTCTGCAATACCAACTAATAACTTATTATTAATGCTTTGGAAAGAGTTGTGTGTCGATTCATGATCTTTTTTTTTATTGAAACTATATTTAATGTTAAATATATATATGTTTTGTTGACTAGTGCACTAATTTACTAGGAAACTCCTAAAAACCCAGGAAATAATAAAGAAAAAAGCAAATATAAATATTTGAGGTGAGATGACGTTCATAATGCATTGCATTTCTCACAGGCTTGTGTTAATCTCTCCTGAGTAAAACCATTTGATCTTGCCTTACACGAAGATTATATAAACTTTTATTTATATAAACTTTTAGTTTAGTTTATATAAGCGAAACTGTGTACTCCTCCTATTGTACCAATTTAATCAATTGCCTTAAAATTAAAGGTTATTCCTATTTGTCTTTTTTTACAATAGTTAATATTCAGACGTCTAAAGTGCTAGTAACTTTAACTTTAACTTTATCATTTTAACGTTAGCTTTCATTTTAACTTTAGCTTTAACTTTTTATCATTAGGCAATAAACAATTACATTGTATAACTAAGGAAGGACACGTTATTTTATAATTTGTAAAATGGGGCACAAACAATGTCTAAATAAATGGGCAATCAGTTTTACAAGCCGAAAAGAAAAGTTGCCCGCAAAAATTTACAAACTGCAGAAGTCCAAGCTGATCTGTTTTTCGGTCTGATTTTTTAGAAGAAACTCAATGAAATCTGAAATAAAATTGAAAAATTTTTCAGAAAAACTTATCTTTATTAAACGAACCAATCGGTGTACCATCGTTACGTAAGCAGATATAGATATAGTACCTATATTGATCCAAACACTTAACACTTAGCCAGCAACGAGTAGCTTTATCGACACAAGTCCAATATTGTAAGGCGATCAAAAACAATTGACGACGCCAAGGACAGGTATTTGGAAACCCAGTAACAAGCGATCAAATCTAGATTATTGTCGATTTGTTTGGACATTCAAGAAGTGGTATCAAGCAGTTAATTCAATTAATAATCGAGTGTCAAATAATGTCACTGGCGACGAGGCGATAGCACATGGTCACTTTGTCTTCGACCCAATAAGAACCCCCTAAGACTGGATCCACTGTCATTGGGGAGTCGTTATCGTTGTCGGACGATGTAATCGGCTACACGACTCCCATTAGGTTGAAATTAATTAGTGTCGAGATATTGTTATACAACCTGGTTATTTAATTTTAGCTGTAAAACAATAAATTTATCTGTGCCTCACGAAGTTTATTCGATCAATTAGACAGAATTCGTCCGTAGTCCAAATACAAGCGGACTGGGGAGGTGTTAATGAGCGCAGTTGAGGGTTAACTAAATCCGCTTGTAACTGGTTAAGGGTAGATGTCACCCATGGCAAAAACCTAGCCTTAGTAAGCTACAAAATACTAGAAAACAATCAAAATATTCCCCAAAATAATAGTCAACCGAAAACATATTTACCAAAAGTCGAAAACAAATTAAGTTTAATTTGCGGTTAATTGGCCTGTTTGATTGCCAGTACTATAAAAATAAACCAAAAATAAAGAAACACAAGATTAACCGCTCACTACAGTTTTATATTCGCAAATATAAACAAATGAAACTAATTTTAGAAAGATTCCCCGAAGGAAATTCAAGTTTACAAGACAGATATTGAGAGATTGAAAAGGTAAACAACTTGCAAATATGACTGCAAAAATAAACTATGACTTTGACGATATTTCACACGGCCAACCAGCCGGATAATATTATATATGTTTCATTTATTTGGTTTATATTTATATTGTTTATTCTCTGTGTACGCTCCGGATTCGCCAGCGGGTTTTATGGTGCTTCAAATACAGGAACGAATAAAAAGAAATTCAATTTATATCATTGGAAACAGTAAACAAATTCTCGATCACAAAGTACTAAAGATCCGAACAATAAACTTTAATAAACGAGGCGATCGAAATGGGGAGACGTGTGAAAAATATATCGTAAAGGAATAAAAATCAGTTTCGCTGAAAAATATATCGAATTATGGCCTGCAAAGTTATAAAACATTTCGGTAATTAGTAATTTGTTAATAACGTTATCAAAAATGAAAAGTCATAAGTCATTTATTACCCTTACCCATGCCAAGCTTTTGTTTAACTTAACTTATGTAAGTTTAATTGATTGCGGGTTACGTCTTAGCTGAATTTAAATGATCGTTAATAACAATAATCATTAAAGATTAAGGTGAGATCGGGCTGTGGTGAGTTTTGAATTCAACCACAAATTCAGCCTTAGTTTTCGAATTTTTAAGGTTTCTCCCTGCCCGCAGAAAAACAGAATGAATCAGAAAATATGGCTCATAAAGATTAGATGTTCTGAATTACCAAACCGCATTGGGAGTTGTAAATTTAATATAAACGATAATCATAAATATATATATACGAGTATACAGAAGGGTCGTTATCAACAGCGCATATTTAAAATGAAGTATAAAATGTATGCTAATCATTTGATTAAATTACTAGAGTGTCTTTTCTGCAAAGCTAAGACACAAACAAGCTAACAAATGTCTTTGGCAAAGAGGTCACTTGACTGTGAATTCCATCAGAATGAGGTGAGCCCTGGAAAGATCCCCCAGATGGGTGTACCTTCTACTGGACAGAACTCATCATCTGGACTCTCCCGATCAGAGCAAAAAGAACCTTAATTTGGTTTATTAAAAATAACCATTTTCCCCTCGTTCCGCTCTCCATTGAATCCACCTCGGGTGGCTCTGTGACGCAGAGCCAAGTGCAGCCCGACCAGCCACTCAACCACTCAGTCAACCCGCCATCCAACGATCCAACAATCCGACCATCCAGCCAATCAAACCAGATAAAACCGAATTTAATTCGATTAAGGGGGTTTATTCACGCGCTCTCGCCCGACCGTTGTTACTGCTCTCGTCTTGGCTCGACTTGACTTAACTTGGCCGATAGTAAAGATGTTACGAGGTGTCTAAGTTTTAGTGTGCGAATGGTTGTGAATGAGCGTGGAGAGTCGGGGATTGTTATGAATTGGGTAAACAAACGAAACGAGCTAATAACCGCAATCGTGGCCACAGAGAACGTGTTAAGGCGCTAAATTCTTTTTCCAATGCGACAAAATGGTGTTTTATCGAGCGAAGATAACACCTTCTGATGAGTTCATCTGGCCCTTCAAAGGACCTTCAAGTGACATAGACTTTGCGCCAGCCAGTGATCATCAACAATAATCAATAATCGGCACTTTAAACTAAAAAGGAAGGAAACACCAAAACTTCCCAAAGGAATATTACTAATCCGAAATGTTGGTATTTACTCATATAATATCTGATAGTGGTCAAATTGATCTTAATTTTTGACCAATGCCAAAGCAAATATTTAGTATGTTTGGACTTTAGTGTTTCATGTTTTATTCAAAAACCTGCTGAATGAATGAGCTAGAAATCATAATGTAATCCTTTGGCAACAATAATATAAATTTATTGTTTAAACAAAACTATTTAAATATTTTGAAAAATTATAAAGTTCGCAAGGATTACAACAATAGCAATAACGAACTGAATATGTTAGGTAAAGTCATTGAGTAATAAATGTATAAAGCAACTGTGTCAGAACAAACATAATAGATCTGTCGAGAAAAATAATTTAAAGAAGATTAAACTACACCTTTTGCTTTGCCTTAAAAATTACCTCAAAGATTCCCCTGACTCAGTAACGTGCCTCTTATTATAGGCAACTAACTTGCTAATCTCGTTTGTGTTGGCGGCAACAACAACATTAAAATAGGGCAACATCATTATTATGAGTTTTAATCAAGAGTACACAATTTATTCTTGCTAAGAAGAATTTTAAGTTTGCAAGCAAGTCAAATTAAGAAATGATATGGAGACTTCGCTTAAATGTGTTCATTTTGGCCCATTATGTTTACTTAAATAAGATCAAACACATTTTGGTTGAATCGAACTGACTTAATAGGCAGTGACTAATCTAAATTTATATCGAAATCAAACAGTTTCTATACAAAAGAACTATTTTTAAATTTAAGAGTAAGAATAAATGAAAAAGTAAAATCTAAACAGAGAACTACAAATTCAAAGTGTTATTAAGATTAATTCAAAACACACTCTTATGGAATCATTGGAATCTAATTCATAACAATATGTAAATTTATTCCATTGATGGTCATATCAAATAGCCTGAACTATGCATATCCACCACTATCAGCGCTAAACGTATGCGTAATATGCACATATGCATTCCAATATCACGTATACGCGTAATGGGCGCCTCTTATGAGCGGGTATCCCGTAGTCCAGACCTCCTGGAGAATTGTTCTTCCCCGGGTGGGTGCTCTGTAGCGAGAGCACTGCCGTGTTGAGTTCGGCCCCGCACACTTGTTGGAAACTCACCACACTAGCGTCGAGTTGGTACTAAAGCCAGCCGCTGCCAAATCCGAGGCACAGCGGAAGCAGCGGAGCAGCAGAGCAGCTGACTGGCGCAAAAAGCCATAATAATCAGGCGGTAAACACTTGACAACGCTCAAACGCCGTGCGACAGTCGGCGCGATAAGTTGTAATTGCCGCGACGGATAAATCGTCATCCGATGCTCTCCGCGAAATATTAAAATATTGAATTTAAAAACATACACGAAACCGAAAAACCCGAAGTGGTAAACGCGTTCAAAATATTCGGACAATCGGCGTTAAGGGCTAAACGCAGTCGGACGTATAATTACGCGTCCTTGATTTTCGCGCTCCTTGTGATATCATCCACTCCCAGTTGGGTGTCCTTATACTGACGTGTGTGTACCATGCAAATGTGCCCGGCTCGTTGACATTGGCCCAAAGTGTTCGTGTAATCGATAAGAAACCGCATTCGGTATCCAGTTATTAGTGAATCGCAGGGAGTCCCCGGACCACACAATGGCCGATCGCTTCCAGATCTCAAAGGTCAACGGCACCGCGAATGCCGGATACGATGGTGAGTCCGGATCAGCTAACGCCGATCAGGATGGAGCCCATCCACAACCACCGTCCAGCAACGAGAATCACCTGCAGCCCAAGGCTCCAGGAGAAAGTGGCGAGAATCGCCGCAGTTCCCGCCTTTCCTTCCGCGGATTCGGACACTTCCTGCGAAAATCCGACGCGGAGCGTAAATTCAGTCTCGCCCAGCTGACGAAGTAAGTTGAAATCCAATTTTACGCATTCCCTTGAGAAGTTATTAACGATTCGTTTTAAAGTGTGTCGAAACAGGCGAAAATGTTCTAAAAAGTGATTCCTAATCAATATTATGGTTAGGGACATTAAATAAATTTCAAGGGTAATTTAAACGGAAACTTTTGTGTTTTTTTCTTGGCTCGTATTTGCTATTTATATAATAAATTAATATATTCAATGATCAGCCTTAAAGTGCTTTGATTCAGAGAAATGATATTTTAATCAATATTATAATGCAAATCAATTTTTTATGGCAATGCTATTCAAATATATTTTACCAAAATGATTATAAACTTTTTCGACTTGGCAAATGGAAACGGGAAATGTTGGGTTTCTTTTTCTGTGTTTTATTAAAGTTTGTAAAAAATAAAAATGTACAAATCCAAACTAAATAGAATGTTCTTATAGAATTATCTTAAACTTTCTTAATGGCAATAAATAAAGTGTTTTTTGTTATATTTTTGCCTTTTCTGAGCTGAAATTTTGGAAATAATCTGTAAGATATTTACTTATAGGTTTGCCCAGCAATGAGCGTGTCTAGAAATGAATTTCCCTGGCGCCGAAGTGAATTCAATTTTAAAAACATCCGTTTATAATCCACACAAGTTGTTGAATTTTTTGATAATTGCTTCGATTAGTGTGATTTATTCGCATAGATAAGCTGGCTCTGATTGAGCTGATACTTCTAAGGTGCTTGAGATATATTGTTTCCATTCATTAAGGGACACGTGGATCTGCACTCGCGTCTGAAACAATTTAGAAATAATGCAACAATTAATTAGAGTTTCCCAAAGCAAACTAATCATTAATTTTACATTCCGTAATGAGTTCCAATTGAGATGCCAACACATGTTTAAACTAATTCCCCCTCTGTTTGCTGTGCACCTCGGAAAAAAATACATTTATTTATACTATTCATCGGTGTAGCAGGTTGAATGGGCCTAAAAAACAGACAATAAAAAGCGTCAAAATTGTGTGATAAAAAAAGTGAAACGAAAAACATTCCGTTTGTTTAACCCGAATGAAGGTTACATTATGCCAATTTATTGTAATCACGTTTGGCACATAAACTCTAAAAAATGACAACAGATTGAAAAGCTTATCAAGAGCAACATCGTCCGAAAATGGAGTAATGTGTCACTACCAATGTCAATCATTATACTACACTTTTGCTTTATTTAATAGCTGTGTTTATTTTTAACCCATCCGAAAGGGGGCTTAAACAGAATGTAAATATTGTTGGTTCTCCTGATGGATTAGCACTTTCAATGATGATTTAATAATGTAATTAATGCGGAACTTAATGTGAGAGTTTTTAATTTAAATATATTAAAACAACAAACATTTAGCATAAACAAACAAGAAAGTCTTCCCTAGAAGATGTCATGGATCATTGACAAATTAAGTTTGCTCTGGATTAATTCAAATGTTTTTCACTTTTGATTATTCAAATTTTGACACATGACTGCCAACTTGAATTGATGTCGACCTAGACCCGCTCGCAAGCTTTTCGAATTAATCATTAATTATTACAATTGTTCCATTTCCAATATACGAGTATGTATCGTAGCACATGCTTGAGATAAATTCCATTAAATGCTGCCAAAGATCTTTGCGAAAATTTTAAAACATGCAGTTTGTTGGTTCAAAGAAAAGACAGCCGATGATTTGTTTTCTCGGAAACTTTGCACACGGCAAGCAAGTTACAGCAGCCAGTCGAAAGAACAATAAAAACACTGACAGATATTCAAAACCTGCCGTTTTTGGCACAAGGATCGCGGTCGGAAAATTCAATCAACTCGAGCACTCAGCACTCCGCGAATTCCGGAGCTGTCAGTTTAAGACTCTCGAGAGATGAGCGCGGCAACAAATCAATTTCCATAGTTTGTCATATGAATCCAATTGATCGATGCCTCCCGAACTCTGCTGGGCTCCAATTGGACAACTAACTCAGACCAGCTGATTCCCAACTGAACCGGCAGGCAATCAATGGACTGGACTCCATATATGTGTGCTATGTATATGTCCGGTACTATGTGCCCATGTTTACCCGCTGTATATAAACATATAGCCATAGAGAACTGTGTCTTATGCGCAGTCGTTGCTGTCTGGCAAATGAATTGAAAATGGAAAATGCGAATTGGAATTTAAAGAAAAGCCACAAGATGCCCCATTCTCTTTGCAATTTATTTAGTAGCACAATGAAAAACGCCCTCGAGAGATTCTGTCTATAATTAATAAACACACATAAATTATTATCGAACTGAGCGGCGATCGAAAAGGGATGTGAACTGAAATACAAAAGTAAATAACAGTCCGTGAAATAAGAAAGTTGAAAGTGCAATTTATGGTGATTAATAAACGAAGAATGCGAAAAAGATCTGGTGAGAAAAAGGTCATAAAAGGGAGCTCAATAAAAGTGAATCCCATATGCAAGATTTATATTAAGGACAGACTTAACTCGGAAATCGGGTTAGTGGGTCACTAGAAAGTTTATGCGCTGTACACCTCACAAAATTCTGATCTTAACATTTTCGAAATTCAGCAAAATGTGACCTCTTTTATCCATTCTTCTTCCATTAACTTAAAATTAAATTAAATTTTAATTTAATGTATGTTTTTGATTACAGTTAAAGTTGCATAATATTTATTAATATATTTATAAATCGGCAATATTTAAGTAAAATCCTTAGACGTAAAGTAAATTTTTGACCAATCCATTACTAGTAGCTGCCCCTCCCTCAGTTGGGCTGTCATTTTCCATAGTAACCCCTTCCGATCCCTTCGAATCGACGCCATTGGCTGCTCGTGGCGCCGTACTGTGCTCGACGATTATTGCCTTCCTCATTCCGGTTCTTTCCTTTTTAAGATTTTAAATTATATTTTGGCATTGCTTTAGCTTTGGCTGCGGCTAATGTTATTGTTTTTGTTTCTGTTTTCGTTGGCGATCAGTAAATATACATCATACCAGAGGGCGGCCATTCTACTCTCTCTCTCCAGCTAGCCAGCAGGCTAGCCATCCAGCTGAATTTTCCGATAAAACTTGATTTTTCTCGATTCCGGCGTGGAACCCCTGACCTTCTGCTCGGCTACCTTTACCACTCGGCTGGCCGTTTTTATTGTCTTATTATTTATGTGTATACACAAATAACTTGGTTCATACACTTGGAATCCGCCGGAGAGCCGCATAGTCCGGAGTGGGCGTGGGTCTTGGGCATGGGGTACTTGGTATTTCTGCTCGGCACTCTGCAGGCAACAGTCATGCTGCCCGAGGCGGTGATGGTTCTGCTCCCGTTTCACCAGTACGGAAATTCTAAACACCCGGCAAAAGTGAAAGTGAGTCCCTCTAATCTGATGTTTCCTCTTTCTGTGTGATTCCAGGGAGAGTCTGCCGCGCCTGGACAACTACCGGATTTCCATGCGCAACCTGAAACGTCCTTCCATCGGAGAACTGCAAGGAGAGGCGGTCGATCAGGTGAGTTCCCACTTCCCTAGTTTGAATTGGTGACGTAAGCTCATTAAGTTGCCATAATAGTTTGCATAATCAAAGTGTTTAGTTAAATGAGTCCTGGATTAACTAAGCTGTACTCGTATGGAAAAGGTGTTTAGAAAGAAATAATTGTATTTTCAATGTTTTTCATGTGCGTATTATTTAAACCCAGAAACGTGTTGTAGTGCTTATAAGTGGTGTAGGAATTAAGATAGATACTCTACAAAAAGTGACCATCTTTACATTTTTTCAATGGCTAAACACATTCATAAATAAACACTCTGGAAAACCTTCAATTCACATGTTTTTAACTTCAGCTGAAAACTAATCAGTAGGCCATTTTCTAAACGTAATACCAAGCTATCTTGTAATCGGTTGATAGCCCACTGCTACTATGTGTTCAACCTCGTCCAACAATCGGAATGCCCATAGCCATTGGAATGCACTTGAAACCGTCGGAGAAACCAATTTAGAAATCTTTCCATCACTTCTCTGCCGGGATTACTGATAGGCCAAAGTTCCGGCCGTGGACGACGAGTATCTCTCTTGGTATCATAGTCTGGGATCTGGTTAGTGTTCGTCATGGCATAATCCTTGCAGCGCACTTCAGTCGTTCCCTACTCAGTTCTGAAAACATTTCAAGTACTCGGCAAATAAACAAAGCAGAGCGAAAATAGTACCTAGGAAAGCATGAAGCGAGCCAGAACCAAAACAAGAAATATGGATCCAGCCAGAAATCGAAACTTTTTTCATCGGCCCTCCAATTGTACTCGTACATTGGCCAGCCTTAAAGCATGCGTGCTAGCATACATATATCTATATCTGAGTATCATTAATACGTCTTCTGATTTTTTTACTTGAGCAATTTTCACATTTCCGACGTGCAAATTGTGAGTTTTCCATGACGTCTTCCGGGCATCCCAGCGTTTATTGATGTTCAGTGCCAGCAGATTTGAGGGCTTCTATCGCGATGACGTTGTGGCCACTTAAGATAAGCAGCCAATACCTCTATCAAGGTCGCCCACTTTCTCAGATCAGCCTTCCCCCGCCCACCAGCCATGTTGGGCTTATCGCTTTGGGTAATAATGGAGGGTAGTGGAGTCCCATAAGCACTCCCAGTGTTACGGTTTTTATGTTTATCGCCGGAGTAATAAATTTGATGCGTCTATAGCGAACTCACGTCTGGGGGTCCGGCGGTGGTCAAGCAGTTTTCCTGTGAATCGCCCTTGTCTCCTCTCCTTCCCCTCCCCACTCTCACTCTTACATATTTTCTGTATTACTGTATTGTTTAATTAATCCACTTTGCCCGGCTTCTGCGGCCACCACGGCGTATGATAGATATCGTAAAAACTGCATTACAAGCTCATTGGGGAAATTCGAATTCCAAGGCAGCTCCTAAAATATGGAAAACATGGCCCGTTCTTCGGTAATATAATATTTAATGAAAATAATTGGAACGGAATATGTATGTGCCGACCATTGTATCAAGATAAAAGCAAGTTGTACCCAGAATCGATATAGTATACCTATCCACAGAATTACAACTCATTCGACAGATATATTAGCGAAAAGCTTTGTGTTTATTTTGAGACTAAAACAAGTTCGGGGCAAGCAAATATTGAATGTAATTCCCTATGATGGATTCAGCTTTAGTTTTGTATAAGCATACTACAGCCGTTTGCCCCTACTTGATAAAAGTAAGCAATTGCCCCGAGGAGTTGGAAACTTTGAAGAAAAGGAATTTTCCTTCTACTTCTGCAGGACTTTCCTCCTCGGGAATAGGCAAAATCAACACGAGCGAGCTTCATTCGATTTGCACTCAGTCGTCGAGGTCCTAAGTGGATTTTTCCGCATTCATCCATGGCCCATAATGCGCAAGGCGATATCGATGACAGCGTCGAAGCCAAATTAATTGTCAACAAGATGCAGCCATGCATCTGCCATGGTCCCTGCCACATGGACATTGTTTCAAGGAGCAGCGGGGCAGGACTCGTAGCTCCTTCCAACAGAGGGTAAACAGCTCACTAGCAACTTGTGTTGCCATATGTGTGCGGCCGGATAGAGGGCTGGGATAATGCAGGACAAGTTTGTCGTGTCATTAAAATTGACAGCGACGGCCTGCAGATGTTGCTGGGGCTGTTGCCATTGACGTTAGTTGATTCGTTGCTTATCATAAACAGGATCCACTCGAGGACCGCCGACGAGTGCGAGTGTTGAACCTGTCAAGGCTGCTGACAGGACGTCATTTTGATAAACGCTCCGGATGAGCAATTGATTATTCTTCACATTTAATCAATTAGGCTGACAGAACCCACTCGAGATGTGTCGGAGACCCCGAAAAATCATTACCAGTTCTTGGCAGTTTTAAAAACCCAAGCAATCGAACCTCTCAACAATGGTGATTTGTCAAAACCGAATGGCAATATCGACACTATCAACATCTTTCACCGTACCACGCGGCGTATGAACATTTTGCCGGGCATTGTTTACATCATCAAGAGAGCAGCCTGTGGCGTGTTTGCCATTTCAGATTCCTTTTGTATTGCACTTGTAATTACAATTCTAATTTACAATTCATAGCCAAAGAGCTGGATGCTATTTTTATACCATTTTATTGATTTCCTAATGCGAAAGTCTTGCTGGAAAATCTTTGTTTACCGCATTGCCACTGCCCCGAACAAGCCATTAAGTTATTGGCGCATATAACAATATGTTTACCCCATTTGTGTTGCATTTCTGATACTTACCCGCTATTGTTCGATGGGTCGAGGGTGTAGAAAACTTGTGGAAAATCTCCTTCTTTAATGATGAAAATGCAATTTTCCCAAATTTATTGCCCAACTCATTTGGCCTTATCGATTTTTGCGCATTTGCTTTATTGTATTGAAATTTCCTCTTAAGATTTTCAAAAGTGCTACAAATTGAGGAAAATATCTTAGCTTAATTCAACGGCTTTAAGATCCAGTAGCCATAATTAGCCACAAACTTACTCGTCTTGGAGCTAATAATAATTCTGTGCCGAGTGAATTTCCAGCTATTTATGGAAATTGTGATTATAACCACAACCTCAATTCAGCCCCCTGGTTCATCTCCATTTTGTCTATTAACTTAACTCAAATCACTGGCACGAGCTGGCCAAGAAAGTGGCTTATCTCCCACACTCCCCCACTCTGCCCCCTTGTCATAAAGCACAAATACCAATTTCAATTCCAATTTTGGGTGCGAAAAATTTCCACGCATCGACCACAACCACAAAGAGAACTTGAACGGGGAAAACAACCGTAGAGCCAAATGCGTATTTTGCTAAACGAAATGGACAAAGGAAGGAAGCGCCAGAGGGTCCCACTAGTGAGACCGCAAATATCCCTCACTCCTCCCATCGGAAAGGCATGAGTTGGAGGAGACACGGAAAGAAATGTATTTTTATTGATTATGTATTTCTAATATAACTTCTTCGATGTCAGGGCACTCTAAGTCGTATATTTTTAAAGACAAACCCAATTTTTATTATATATTGATTGATACATCATTACACCAACACATCATTCCAGCAATATAATTTAGTATTTCAACTTTAAAGTTTGTGCTAGGAACCTTTTTTTAACGTGTACAAATGTTTATGTCTGCGTCTGTCTGAGTTGGCGTCCGTTCGAAGCCGCCAAAAATGTGTAAACAATCAACATTAACCACCCACCGAGGAAGACTAACTAACCAGCATTGGGTATACGCAGCGTGTGCGAGCGCTCTAGGGTTGTGTTCTCGCACTGCCCTCCGAGAATCGATGTTGTCCTGCCCAACCCTGCCCCCGCCACATGCCACATGCCACATGCCACGTGAGGCAATTCCAATTGGCCGCGTTTTAAAAAAAAACATTCAATTATGTGGGCAAACAATAAAATAAATGAGCCCCTTTCCATCGGTGGGACAAATGGCGAAACAATAACCGCGCAAGGGCAAGGGAGCAATGTCTTGTGTAAATCTATTAAATTATCACAATCACAATCGCCAGAAATTGTTCTGCCCAGATCTGATCACAGGCAGTGGAAGTTTTTAGGGCGTCATAATTGTCTGCTCCGCAAATTACCGCATGTGATAAATAAATACTGCTTCAAGTGGAAATATTTTCACTTGTTGTGGATCGGCATAAAAAACAGAATTTAATTTAAAATGTTTCGGTTATGTCAAGTGGAAAGCAACATTCCAGTTTTATGGCCTCTTTAAAGGGAATTTTTATTTGCTTAGAGGGTTGTACTGAGTTGGGAGCAAAGTTCCAGCATTGGAGAATATAACCGTATGTTGATAGAACTATATTAGTTTAGAACTAAAAAGATATCCAACAATATTGACATTAAATTTTTGTGTAGTCTGAAGGGTGTGGTAGGGTTAACACTGCTCAGGAGAACTAATTTTGTTTTTACTTTTACAAATTTCGATTAATGAATCATGAAAAGAATTTAAAGAAAACAAATTATAGTATGATGACTTTTTTAAGTTCAAGGTTTCTAAACTATAGTATCAGATGTAATGAGTCACATTTGTACTTTTCTCTACCCAATTAAATTCTGTTTATTTATTTTATCTACACCGAATGAAATTAGGCATGTGTTCTAACACAATAGAATACATACACTTTCTTTAAGAATAAGTAATATCTAAACACTTGTTTAAGGACAACATTCCAGTTATATATCTAAAAATTTTAATTCTAACGCCTTTAAATAGAAATATGAACAAGCCATAGACTTTGTATGGCCTATTAAGCAATTAAAAACTTCAAACTTCATAGCCCCATTAAGTACTCAAAACTAATATTATTTCTTAGCATGCGTAAGTTTAACTTAAAACTTAAAAAAATGACTTCAGACAACGAATGCCATATTTCAAGTTTAAAAAACAAAATAAAACAATGGCTCTATTTAAAAACTTAAAGACCACAAAAATGGTAGCTAGAGCTTTAAGGAAAGGGAATCTTTTACTGCACATTCCTACGATAAAAACTCAACTAATAACGCCATTGTTAGGTTTAATTGACACATTACTGTCACTTCCCCATTAAAGTTAAGATAGATGTAGTAGTCTTTATTTATAGATTTTGCCACCCTATTGGACAAGCCTTAACCCTGAACAAAGACAATACTTTCAGGTTAATGGTAAATAGTTAACTTCGTGGCTTCAGCTTTTATTTGGACATTTTTATAATGTTTCGAGTTTTAGTGCGGTTATAAAAGAGAACTTTAATGAGAATGAAAAGCAATATGAAGCTCCTCATAATCTGGTTGTTGCTCTGCTTTCGGTGGTTGTGGCTGTTATTTTGGCTGGCGTCGACGGGTCGTTAATTGAATACGAGTACTAAATTGCACACATTTCGCATGAGTAATTCCGAAAAATATCCAACCGAAACAGCTGTTCGAGTCGTCGAAGTTTACAAAAATACTGATGTTAATTCAATCAAATATTTAACATACTTTTGATTGAATGCTACCTATGTCAAGATCCCATTATCAGGCAAATAATGATTGCCGCATTTAGCAGTCTGATGATGGCCTTTCAATATATGCTTTAGGTATTAACATGCTGGATTGATAAAACATCATAGTTATAGTTGATCAGTAGATGCATCTTCAATATTTATTTTCAATTAAAGAGAAAATAATATTTATTTAAATAGAAAGTGAAATAATAAATTATTCTTCTTTTTAGAGCATAACTATTCCTGAACCCGAACCGGAAGCCACTGGCGGGCACATTAAGCTAGGATGGATTGTGGGAGTCCTGATACCATGTCTACTGAACATCTGGGGCGTCATGCTCTTCCTGCGCCTCAGCTGGGTGGTGGCCGAGTCCGGCATCTTGCAGTCGCTGATTATAATTACGATCTCCGCGGTGGTCTGCGTCATCACGACGCTCTCGCTGTCAGCCATTAGCACCAACGGCGAGGTCAAGGGTGGCGGAGTCTACTTCATCATATCCCGTTCGCTGGGGCCCGAGTTTGGGGCGTCGGTTGGCGTGGTGTTTGCGTTCGCTAACGCCGTTTCGGCCTCAATGAACACCATCGGCTTCTGCGAATCGCTAAATGTTTTATTGAGTGAGTAAAAATTAGTTCTTCTAAAAAAAGGGGATGTAATCCTGAAGAACATATATTTTCCATACCTGATATATCCCGTTATACCGATTATTAACTAACCTTAGTCATGGTTCGATTCTTTCGAACCATTATTTTTGTAAAATTTTAACATATCCTCAACCCCTTTTCAGAAAACAATGACCTGAAAATTATCGACAATGGCATCAATGACATCCGAATCGTTGGATCCGTGACTGTTTTGGTACTTATTCTAATCTGCTGCGTGGGCATGGAGTGGGAGACGAAGGCACAGAACTTCCTGATCGTAACCATTGTCCTGGCCATCTTCAACTTCCTAATCGGGGCAGCTATTGGCCCACAAGGCAATGAAGAGCACATTTCAAGGGGTTTCGTGGGCTTCTCATGTAAGTTGTAAAATGTCAAAAAAAAAACCATCAATATACCTAACAACATGTTCTAGGGAATACGTTCAAGGAGAACTTCGGCTCGGATTATCGCTATGCAGAGGGAGTGCATCACGACTTTTTCAGCGTGTTCGCGATATTCTTTCCCAGCGTTACGGGTATTCAGGCAGGCGCGAATATCTGCGGAGATCTCAAGGATGCCGGAGCAGCCATTCCGAAGGGTACCTTCTGGTCGCTGCTCATCTCGATGACTTCCTATGCCCTTTTCGTTCTCTTTGCCGGTGGAGCTGCCGTGAGGGATGCCTCTGGCAATCCGGCAGACCTTGTCAACGGCACTCTGGTCTCGTCTGAACTGCCCTGCATGGCCACTGGCAACTGCACCTGGGGTCTCTTCAACTCTTACGAAATGATGCAGGAGATGTCATTGTGGGGTCCGCTGATCTACGCGGGTTGCTTTGCGGCCACGCTAAGTACGGCTCTGACTAATCTCCTGTCCGTGCCCAGATTGGTGCAGGCCCTGGGCATTGACCAGATCTACCCCGGTCTGATCTTCTTTTCGAAGCCATACGGAAAGCACGGAGAACCGTACCGCGGCTACGTCCTCACCTTCTTCATCACCACAGGCTTCTTGCTGATCGGTGAACTTAACTTGATCGCCCCCTTGATCTCAACCTTCTATCTGGCCTCCTACGCCCTCATCAACTTCTGCACATTCCACGCGGCCTTTGTAAAGCCCTTGGGATGGCGACCCACTTTCAAGTATTACAACGCCTGGTTAAGTCTTTTTGGGTTTGCCATGTGCGTGGCCATTATGTTTCTGATCAACTACGTGGCTGCCATCATCACATTCGGCATCATCTTCGCGCTGTACCTGGTGGTTATGTACCGCAAGCCGGAGGCCAACTGGGGATCAACCACGCAAGCACAGCAGTACAAGGCTGCTTTAATGGCTGTGCACCGTCTGCAGAACGTCTCGGATCACGTCAAGAACTACCATCCGCAGGTGTTGGTGCTTTCCGGCGATCCCAAGGCCAGGCCTCCACTGGTAGACTTTGGCTATCTGCTGACCAAGAACAACTCCCTCATGTTCGTTGCTAACATTATTCCGGTAAGTAAATAAGATTTAAATTGTGGCTTACAACTTTTTAATATTTGACTCTCGATTCAAAGAAGAGAGAGATGTCTAAACAAAATTAGAATCTCTAAGCATTTTTATTAATGGTCTTACAAGAATTGGAATCACATAATAAATTTAAACCTTTTGTAATTAACAAATAACCAAAAACAACTTTTCTATTACCACATATTTATTTCATAAATATATCACCCTGAATACTTACTTTTATACCCCCATTATAGGTGCGAGTGGGCTACAAGAACCGTCAGAACCTGGTGAAGGATGGCCAAAAGTACCTAGATGCTCGCAAGATAAAGGCCTTCTATAACGTGATCGATGGGTTCAGCCTGGAGGACGGAATAAATGCTTTGACAAAGTCCACGGGTTTTGGCAAGATGTCTCCAAACATAGTCCTGGTGGGCTACAAACCAGACTGGAATCGCTGCCGCAAAGAGGAGGTTGAGAGTTACTTTTCCATTTTGTAGTAAGTAAATCTTACTCATAATAAAGACGTGGATCCTTCACCAAGTCGATATTTCCCACAGCAATGCCTTCTCACAGCGCATGGGAGTGGCACTTCTCCGCCTGCCCAACGGATTAGACTTTTCGGAGTTGAGCTCTGAAGTCACGCTGCCGGCCAATGGAATGGGTCACATGCACACCGCCAATGCCCAAGGATTCACTAACGAACTGATGCCGGCAGCCAATGCTGCCTCCGAGCTGCTGCACATTGACTCCAACCTAAACCTGGCCGGCATGGACAGTCCCAACTCCTCGTTCACAATACCCCAGCCAGCGCCGATGCCCAACATGCAGCGAAACTCGCGCAGCTACAAGGTGAATAGCTCAGATGAGCCAGCCGTGACTTACCACACCAAGGGCGGATCGGATATTCCGCAAAATCTCCTGGATGCCATGACCATATTCACACGTAAACAGCCCAAGGGCACAATCGATGTCTTCTGGTTGTACGACGACGGAGGTGGGTGCCGAGTTCTATTCTCTCTAAGTGACCCCTTCTAATAATATAATCATTCGACATGCAGGTCTGACGATTCTCTTGCCATACATAATCTCCATGCGCTCCCACTGGCAAAATTGCAGGCTGAGGGTGTTCGCAATGTGCCACGGAAAGGATGAGGAGCAGGAAGAAAAAAGGTAACCATTTTAAATCATTCCTTAAACTTTAAAGGTAAGGATATATCGATATTAAACCTTTTGTTTTTCCCACCCACAGCATGGCCAGCTTACTGACCAAGTTCCGCATTAAGTACTCGGAGCTCATCATGCTGAAGGGCGTTTCCGAGCAGCCGCGGGCTGACACACTACTGAAGCACAAGCGTTTAATTGAGCCCTTCCGCCGCGGAGCTCGCAACGAGTTTGGCATTACAGACGACGAGCTGCAGAGCATGTCCGAGAAGACAAATCGCCAGCTACGCATCCATGAGTTGGTGGTAAAGCATTCGGCGAACGCTGCGTTGGTGGTCATGTCCCTACCCATGCCACGCAAGGTAAGAAATTTAGAGGCAACTACTAATTAACACATACTAACATTTTCGTTTTCCTTAGGAGGCCATCTCGGCACCACTGTATATGTCCTGGCTGGAGATGCTCACGTCGGACATGAAATGTCCGGTGGCATTGGCCCGCGGCAACCAGACGCCCGTGCTGACGCTTTACTCTTAGAATAGTCCCTCGCTTCCAGTTCGAGTACAACTTAGTATTATTAGCGTTTAGGTGTTCCGCCCAGTTCCCAGTAGAATCGAGCCCCCATCTGGAGCTAAAGTGGTCACTTGCAACCCAATTAAAGTAGAATTCCAGAGCCCAGACTCCTGCTCTAAGAGACTCACACTACTACTTACTCTTTTATATGAACGAACCCCTAAACGCTTGACGATAGTCCCTAGTGATGTTCTGTGTGAAACAGTTTTTATCCGGTTTCAATACGGATTTAGATCGACAAGATTCGAACCATCGTGAGATCTGTTTCACCTGCAATAGATTTAAGTTAATTACGAGATATTCTGAATAAATACAACCATTAAATAACACTGGCTGCCGTTGTTTACTTTAAACAATGACATTTTATTCAGCAGAAATTTACGTTCAGTAAGCGAACTGAGGATATTGGGATAATGTGAGCGGTGATAATTTAAGGTAGTTCTAGTAGTAGGCGCGTCGGGGATTATTCTGAACAATAAAGAAAAGGTTTTATTATTATCAGCCTAATAAATCAATATAATATATAGAAATTTAATTACCAAAGGATTCGGACGAAAACGATAAGCCAACATCATTCTCTTCCTGTAGGCGTCGTATTCATTGTCGCAGTCCTCTGGCTGGGCAGCGCTGCTTACCCCAAGTCCTTGGTTTCCATCTCGCTGCGGAGCCCTATTAAACTCATTTTTCACTTTGAACTATTACGAAAAAAAAGAACAACCCACTTGTTGACGGGGTCTACGATTCCAGCACCGTCCTGACCCAAGCCTTGTCCCTCCTTCCAGCCGAGCTTCTGCAACATTTGGAATCCAATGTTGTCCTCTTTAAGCTTGTACTCCTTGTAGTCGCTCAGATCCGGTTGCCGGTTGTTCTTCTTTGCCTCGTACTGCTCCATGAACTTTTTGAGCTCCTCGGGTGGCAGGAAGTCGCCAATGTGATGCTTTCCCTCGCTTTGCTTGGTCAGAGCGTTAGCCCACAGTGACGTGGCCTCCATTTCTGCTGTGCGCAACTTGTGCTCCCAAGTTCCACCTTCAATATCTTCGTCCGAGTCATACTCATACTTAAATTTTCCGCCGCGGGCCAGGCGATCGATCTCCTGACGCTTACGCATCATGTCCTGATACAACAGGTTTACTTTGTAGTGCTCCTCACACTGCTTCCACTGCTCCTCGCTTAGCTGTGTAGATCCGTAGTTGAGACGAGCATACTGCAAAAGGGCGGGATCCGTACGTGTGATGTTGCTAAGCATGGGTTTGTTTTGGTTACCAAAGTTTCCCGAGGTGCCTGTTTAACATATTAAAGATTACAGAATAAATTTACAATGCTTATAACACTAAGTAAAGAATTTAATAAGTGAATTATTGTAGAATTTTCGTTTAAATTTTTGAACCTTTAAACTTTACGAAATTTCATTTTCCACGTCAAATAAACCTTTCAAGAGATGTCTCTTAATCATTACTATACGTATATACGTGTAAATATGGCCTATAGCTGCATTAGATGGTTATTTACAATCATCATTTACAAGCATCAGAAATTTAACAGAAATTTTCAATTTGGTAGGTCTCGAAGTCATTAGAAACGCAAATGTATATGAGTACTGGCCTTTAAGCAATAAAACTCACTTGAGGTGGGTAACTGTTGTTCTTTTTCGCCCCAGCGGCTTTTCCGCTCGCGCTTCCGCCGCTGCCTTTGAGTCTCCTTGTCCTCCTGATCGTCCAGATCATCGCCATCTGGAGCTCCTCCGGCGGCAGCAGCCTCTTCTCGCTCGCGTCGTTCTTCGTCGCTTAACTCGTTGCGGCACTCAATGCGACGCTTGATGTTATCCCGGTTGCGATCCATCATGCCCCGCATGTATTCATCGTCCGAGTCAAAATCTGCACTGATGGCCGACTCAGGGTCGTACTTGTCGGCTGCTGAGTTGCTAAGCTGCTCTTCGTTCTGTGGCTGAGCCTCTTGCTCCTTGGATTGGGGCTGTTGATCCCGGTTTAGCTGCTGATGCTCCCGCTCCTTTTGCCGCTCAACGCGTTGCCGCTCGTAGTCAAGAAGTTGGGCGCGATAGCTTCGATACTGCTCGCAGCTCTTATCATAAAGAAACCTATTATCAAAATTTAAAAGAAGTGAAACGTACAATGAAAAGTGCTCGATGCTAGTCACGTGAACAAAGACATTATATGAGTAACTGTTTGAGGCTCCCCATTAGCGGTTTATTTTGAGATCTTAAATTGGCATCCGCCGGCTGGCTCCTCCAGACTTTAGACGATGATCGAGGAACGACGGATCACGGTGCGTTCGATGAGTCTGCGCAGCTGGCCTGGCTATCTCTTATTCGGCCCCAAAGTTACTTTGTTTGGTCGAAAAATAATTTAAAAAAAAAAGTCTATGTTTCGGATTCTATAAAAATATTCAATTTGACAATTTAGTTCAAACGGATCAAAAGAAGAAATCTAATTTTATAGGCCAAGTGTAATGATTTTAAGCAATCAAATATACTTTTAGTATTAAATAATTTCTAAACCCGAAAGGACATCGAAAGACTATTTTATTCCAAAAACCAAAAAATCTAAAATTATCAATGTAGCTCCACTGGCCTTCGAAAAATATAATATATTTCTATCAAATGGCATATGAGCTCCAAACAAACAAAAACTGGCCTAGTGCCTTTTCAAAAAAAAAAAAAAAAGTTTACCTAATTAGAACTCAGCAATATGTGCAAATAACTTAAAATCCTTAGCTTTATGCCCCACTCCGCCCCAGGTCATCAATCCGTCCCTCGGGTGCCAGCCTAAGTCCCAGTTAAAACATGTTTAGGTCATTTACCACAAGGCTGGATGCAACTCGCTTCTATGCAAACGTATTTTATCTTCATAATCTTCACCGTTTTCCGCGACCAGTGCAATTAGGTTTTCTAAGCACGTTGGCAATTGTATGCACGTTTCTGAAAAAACTACATAAATTGCTTTAAAATCGTGCTCAACGATTAAAGTTCTATACAAATTGAATGAGTAGGAATTTGGAAGAAGGTTAGGATGAGGGCAAGGATAGATGTTTGATGTGAAGGGTATGACAAATGACAGAACTGAACAGGCAACAAGGAGTGCTTCGAGTATGTTACTCACCTTGAGGCGTTGCAGTTGTTGGCTGTGCAGGCTGAGAAGGACCAACTTGTTGCAAATGTGACTGCTGCTGCTGTTGCTCCAAGTCCTCCAAAACAGGTGGCGGCGGTGGCGGTGGGTGAGGATTGACTGATATTCCCATGTGCTCCGGCAAGAGACCTAGCTGTTCTGCTGAATGACCACCGATAGTGGGCATTTGTATAGCCTCAAGGTTTATTTGTGGCTTGGGTATCGCATTTAAGTCAAACTCTTTGGGAGCAGGTATGGTATTAAGCTGCATGGCTTCCACTGGAGTCGGTCCAAGCTGCATGTAAATCTGCCCCATGTTGGTCAGTGCGATTGGCAGTTGTGGTGGTGGCGGCGGAGGCGGAGGAGCGACTGCCGCGGGATGGAGGTGCAGCGGCAAGTGGCCGTGAAAAAATGCAGCTGGCAGCTGCATTTGCGGTGGTCCCTGTTGCAAAAGCGTGGGATTGAAGGCGAACGGTGGAGGTGGCGGGGGCTGCACTGCCTGGACGGGCAACCCAAAAGCCAGGTGAGTTGGCGCCGAACTAGTCACCGTAATGGATGTGGCCAAGGCTGCTGCAGAGCTGATTGCTATGGCCGCCTCTAAATGGGGACTGCCGTTCTCAGCGGTGTCTGTCTCTAGAAGTTTGTTTTCCTCAGCGCTGCAACTAAGAGGAAATAAGTGTCCGCACGGAAAAAATCGTAATTGTACTCACCTTGGCACTGGAACGGGGGGAACCAGTATAGGCTGCGGAGGCTTCTCATGCTTTTCGAGTATTTTTTTGAAATTCTCCAGAAAGGAACCATCGTTGCAGAATGTGTTCTTTACCTTTGGAGGCGGCTGTTCCACACTGGGTTGTGGCAGCTGCTGTCGCTTCTGTCCAAATGTGATCTTCCCTGTCTTGCCAGTGAAGCTATTCAGCGACTTGTGGGCCACTGGGTCGTCCGATTTTCCCTTGCTTCCCGTGACTTCGGTGTGAATCGTTTCCAGGCCATTACCCTCCGCACCAGCGGTGAGGGATATGTCTTGAGCAGTGATGTCCTGGTGTTGGGCATCCTCCTCCTCTTCCTCTTCGGCTGTCGTAGTTTTTACAGCAGGAGTCTCTGTTTTTAGTTGCGCTGCTAGGTTTTGAGCCGCTGCCACCGCCTTTGCCAACTGCGCCGTTTTTTGCTTTTCGAGGATTTCCTGCCGTTTCTTAGCTATGATCTCCTCCTGCTTCGTCATCTGGGCGAAACGGTCCACTCGATGATTGCGTTGTGACATAATTCTTATGTCTCAGATATAGTTTTATTCCACAATTTTCGTCTCCAGTTAAGCAATAGTAGTACCAGCCTACATAACTCGAAAAATACCAACATATACCAACTGGCCAGTGCTAACAATGCCACAATGTACTAGTAAGTTTTTTAAAAGATACCGTTGAACTTGTTTTAATAATGAAGTAAACAAATATTTAATTTAATATTTTCTAAAACTTTAGAAATTATTATAAAAACTAAAGAGGTGTATCTACAGCTTATAATCAATTCCAAAGGTTAAAACCAAATATTGAGGTCCGTAATAAGCAAACGTCTTTATTAAAGTCGAATTTAAAAAACGCCCATACGTAGAGAAATCGATGGCAATAACACTAATAACGAACAGTATAAGTATTTTCAAAACACTGGGATATATGCGGCATATACCTATTATTTAGAGATAAATTTTGGAGATTTTTGAATGTTGGAGATTTTCATTGACATATTTTTCTTTGGCAGTATTCAATTTAATAAAATTCATATTGGGTTATATCCATTTTTCTCAAATTCAAGCAAGAATAAATACGGTTAAGCCACTTTAGAAGAAAAACACGGTGTAATTAGAAGTAAACACATCCATACATACGTAATCAATTTTTTATAAATTTCCCTATGTAAATGCGACTAAAAAATACAAGTTGCTAATTCCCCTAGTACGTGGATTCGGGGTATAATGGGAGTTTTTCAATCAACTAGTGGTATTTTGGTATAATTAATCCTTTCAACATATCAAAGCTATTTCCATCGGGTTGAACGGTTTCTATGGCTCCGGTGGGTAGCTTCACCTTTAAAAATCCAAAATCATCGATTCCCACAATTTCAGCTTCTCTTTCCTGTTCATTTTGAAGGCAAATCTTGACCGTTTTACCGCTATAAATATAAAATAGTTTTAAGTATTACGTTAGGATCTAGTTTGATTTTTATTCCTACCTGTGTAACCAGAGCGAGTAGTATAAGGCATAAAAACTATCAAAGTCTCCGTTTTGTACTTCTCCCAAAAGTCTTTCGATTTCATTAAATATCATGGAAATAAATAGCTCATATTTAAGCATAGATAACTTGTTATTCGGCACGCGAACATTGTGTTCTCTTATTAAATCATTAATGCATACAGTTGGTTTTGAGTTATTTAAATTGATTCCACTACCAATATTGACGATTGCTTGTGAGCCTTGTAGAGTGGTGTTAATGACAAGGCCGCCGATTTTTTGGTTCCCATTTGCGTATATATCATTTGGCCACTTTATGGAAACATCCAATACCTGAAAATATTTTATACAAGAAATATACAATACAATATTGCTTATAATAACAAAGGAAGTCGTAAGCACATGCAGTGGCTCGCAGCTTACATATTTCGTGCAGTTATCTAATAAAAGTTTGAGTCGTTATTCCTGCTAAACTAAAAAAGATAAAAAAATTTAAACGCAGTTTTTTAGCTGGAAATATTAACATGTTAATTACTTGAAACGATTTTCTTAATCATAAAAACAAAAGAAATATTAAATAAAAACCAAACTTTCGAGCTAACACTTTAGTGGTTTCCATTAAATTTCCCATTCTTCCATAAGAACAGTTTTTGTTCAAAATCTTCCGCTTCCTTACAGCGATGTCCAATATTTCGCATAAATTTTCGATCACATTTAAATCTGGAGACTGTACTGGCGTTATAACGCCAGAGGGCAAATTCAGATAAGCCAGGACTTTACATTTCCTTCTGAATGCTTCTGACCGTTGTCCTAGTAAAATTGAAAACGATCGGAAAATTAAGGAAAACCCCAAGCTTTCGGCTCCAAAATTAGCTGCAGAGATCGAGGAGGAAATGGGCAAGAAGTGTAGTCCTGATAAGGTGCGTCGTGTGCTGCGCGATAATAAACTCTATAGCCGAGTAGCACGGAATCAGTGATTTTTCAGTAAGAGAAATATTGCTGCCCGGCTAAAGTTTACAAAGGAGCACATACTTTTAATTTCGTTCTGGAATGACGTAATTTTTGCTGACTGGTCCAAATATAACATTTTTTGTTCAGATGGACGACAATTTGAGTAGCGGCGAGTTTTTCCAGAGTTGGAAATTAAGCACTTCAAACCCACGGTCAAATATGGTGGCGGTCACGTCATGGCTTGGGACTGTATGGCAGCCCCTGGAGTGGGCGACGACTACACTTCTTGCCCGTTTTGTCCTTAACCTCTTTTATGATTCAGAAAATCGTTTTAGTTTAATAAACATGTTAATATTCCGAGTTAAAAAATGAGTTTAAATTGTTTGGTTATTTTGTAGTTTAGCAAGAATAAAGAATCAAACTTTTAACTTTTAACTGCACGAAATAAGCTGCGAGCAACTGTAAGTGAAAACATTTATGTACGACCGACTCTGGCCTAATATTACTGAAATATTAAATACGGGCAACTTATTCCAATTCAGGGTACAAACTACATTTTATAAATTTGTTGAAACCTATGTTCCTTACTTTAAATTCTCAACTACTTATCTTAACTTTAACTTACAAAACATCGAATGTCTGAATTTATGTTACTTCAAATGCGACCACATATTAAATATTGTATAATTCATCTTCTTATTTTATACATTTATAATTTTGCCTATGAGTCCCCAACATTTTATTTTTGGTCCGACCAAGGTTCAGGATGCCCTACTAGGGTTTTTTTTAGTACATTTTGAAAAACAGAGCAATATACGGGACTTCTACGGACGGTCACACTGGCTCGATGCGCTGCACTTGGGTGTAGAGAAATTTCAACAACAGTCGAAGAAATTGTAAAAATTATTGTATTTTCGCATTTCTTGAGCCGTCTTCAGTTACGGGCGTGAGTGTGCGAAAGTCAGTGCAGCTGCTGCAAACGCCAAGGTCGCCGGAAGTGGGACACAATGCGGGGCGGTGTCCCGGTCATTGGTCTCATCGAATTGTCGAGTCTCCGTGAGGACGTCTGAAAAAATCAATCGGACTCCACTCCAACGCGTAAGAGCAGGATGAGCAGCAACAATAACGCCCCCGCATCCGGAACAGACTCCGTCTCCAGCAATGCCAACGATCCCGTCTCCGGTTCGCTGTCCGTGGACAGCAATCTGATCATCATCCAGGACATGATTGATCTCTCGGCCAACCATCTGGAGGGCCTGCGCACGCAATGCGCAACTAGTTCCACGCTGACGCAGCAGGAGATTCGCTGCCTGGAGTCAAAACTGGTGCGCTACTTCTCTGAATTGCTGTTGGCGAAGATGCGGTTAAACGAACGCATCCCGGCCAACGGATTGCTACCTCACGCCACGGGCAATGAACTCAGACAGTGGCTCCGAGTGGTAGGTCTTAGCCAAGAGACCCTTACCACGTGCCTCGCCCGCTTGACCACTCTTGAGCAGAGCCTGCGACTGAGTGACGAGGAAATCCGTCAGCTACTGGCTGACAGCCCAAGTCAGAAAGAGGAAGAAGAGCTGCGGCGCTTGACCAGGGCCATGCAGAACCTGAGAAAATGCATGGAGTCTTTGGAGAGCGGAACTGCGGCTAGCAACAACGATCCAGAGCAGTGGCATTGGGACTCTTGGGACCGGCCCATTCACATTCATCGTGGCAGCGTTGGAAACATAGGACTAGGCCAAAATTCAAGCGCCTCCCCGCGATCCCATCATCGCCAGCACGGTAGCAAAGGGAAGAACACCACTCTGGTCAATTCAACTAGCTCCAGAAGCGGTCGTCAATCGCCTACAGCGACGGAGGAACTGAACAGCACACAGGGTTCCCAGCTGACACTAACTCTTACGCCCTCGCCACCAAACTCGCCCTTTACGCCTTCCAGCGGAGTAAGTAGCAGCCTTAATGGCACACCGCAGAGGAGTCGCGGTACACCTCCACCTGCCAGAAAGCACCAGACTCTGCTGAACCAAAGCCAAGTGCAGGTGGACGGGGAGCAACCAGCACGCAATCGTTTGCCCACTGATCCTAGCCCCGATAGCCACAGCTCCGCCAGCTCAGACATCTTCGTTGACGCAAATACTAATGCAAGTTCGGGAGGAAGTAACTCCAACGTGCTGATGGTTCCATGCTCCCCGGGCGTGGGCCACGTGGGCATGGGGCATGCCATCAAACATCGCTTTAGCAAGGTCATGGGATTCATGGCAACTTGCACATTGTGCCAGAAGCAGGTCTTTTCCCGTTGTCTGAAGTGTACCGACTGCAAGTACATCTGCCACAAGCAATGCGCTCCGCACGTGCCGCCTTCCTGCGGACTTCCACGGGAGTATGTAGATGAGTTTCGGCACATTAAGGAACAGGGTGGATATGCCAGTTTGCCACATGTACACGGAGCGGCCAAGGGATCACCGCTGGTTAAAAAGACAACTCTGGGCAAACCGCTGCATCAGCAGCACGGTGATAGCAGTTCGCCTAGCTCCAGCTGTACCAGTTCCACACCGAGTAGTCCGGCGCTGTTCCACCAAAGGGAGCGTGAGCTCGATCAGGCTGGCTCCCGTCCCAATCTGGTACCTACTCCATCACTGGGCAAGCATCAACAGAGTCAATTTAACTTTCCCAACGTGACGGTCACGGGTAGTGGCGGTAGCGGAGGCGATATGATTATATCCAATGAATCAGTGCAAGAGCAGTTTCCGCCTGCGCCTATTACCATCAATGGAATGGACAGTCTAGTGAGCAGTTCCAACGGGCACACGAACTCCCTAATCGGAAGCCAAATATCGAATGCTTCAAGTGTCGCGACTGTAACGGGCAGCCTGGTCAACAGTACAACCTCCACCAGCACCAGCAGTTTCTTTCCTCGTAAGCTGAGCACAGCCGGAGTTGATAAGAGGACGCCTTTCACCAGCGAGTACACGGATACCCACAAATCAAATGACAGCGACAAAACAGTGTCTTTGTCTGGAAGTGCCAGCACGGATTCGGACAGGACGCCCGTTCGAGTGGATTCAACGGAAGACGGAGATTCGGGGCAGTGGCGACAAAACTCAATTTCTCTGAAAGAATGGGACATTCCTTACGGCGATTTGCGATTGCTTGAGCGGATCGGACAAGGACGCTTCGGCACTGTGCACCGAGCCCTGTGGCATGGAGATGTGGCAGTAAAGCTTCTCAATGAGGATTATCTGCAAGACGAGCACATGCTGGAGACTTTTCGTAGCGAAGTGGCCAATTTCAAAAATACGCGACACGAGAATCTGGTGCTCTTCATGGGTGCCTGCATGAATCCCCCCTATTTGGCAATTGTAACTTCTTTGTGTAAGGGCAACACACTGTACACGTACATCCATCAACGCCATGAGAAGTTTGCAATGAACAGGATTCTTCTAATAGCCCAGCAAATCGCCCAGGGCATGGGCTACCTGCACGCAAGGGAAATAATCCATAAGGATCTGCGTACGAAAAACATCTTCATCGAGAACGGCAAGGTGATCATCACGGACTTCGGTCTGTTCAGCTCCACCAAGCTGCTCTACTGTGATATGGGCCTGGGGGTGCCCCACAACTGGTTGTGCTATTTAGCGCCGGAGCTCATCCGGGCACTGCAGCCGGAAAAGCCGCGCGGCGAGTGCTTGGAATTTACACCCTACTCTGATGTCTACTCTTTTGGGACAGTGTGGTACGAGCTAATTTGCGGTGAGTTCACATTTAAGGACCAACCGGCGGAGTCAATCATCTGGCAGGTGGGCCGAGGGATGAAGCAATCGCTTGCCAACCTGCAGTCCGGACGGGATGTCAAGGACTTGCTGATGCTGTGCTGGACCTATGACAAGGAGCATCGACCACAATTCGCACGTTTGCTGTCGTTGCTGGAACACCTTCCCAAGAAGCGTCTGGCGCGTAGTCCCTCCCATCCCGTCAACCTCTCCCGATCAGCGGAGTCCGTGTTCTGAGGGAGCTGCTACCTGGTCACTGTCACTGTCAACGTCTTATACACTGTTGACCGATTAACTAAACTAGCTCACCTTCTTTCCAAGCAGTTAACTATCCTAGGTTCTGAGGAACTAAGCAAAGATTGTAAATATTTAAACGTAACTACAAATTATAGCAAACGATTTTAAAACGATTAAAATTAAATTATGTATACAGCATCGGTTGCAATATAGTTGCAGTTGTGAGCAAAGGAAACAAAGGCAAAACAAATGCTAACTCGAAAAAGACAAAACGTTTAAATGTTAAAGAGAAGGAGCAAACTGAGAAGGCATAGACATACATATACAAACAAACAAGCACTGTGGCAAATATTAATGTAAACGTTAATCAGGTGAGCAATTTCTAAATTGTTAATTATGTGTAAGCAAAACTATATATATGTGTATGTGTATATACAGAAGTGTATATGAGGAAATAGTGTTTAAATAAATATATATTGTGAATTATGTATGGACAGATGTATATAGTTAATGGATGTGTCCATTATAATAAAAACGGAATCCAGAAAAATGTCAAATAAACTTATAACTAAAGCCAAATTATTCATTAATGTTTATTCCAACCAAGTGGAAGGAACTTTAAATAAATTCTTTTATCAATCTAATGAACTTTTCAGCTGAGTTTCTCTAGGTTATTATAACATATTTTTATATACTCACCCTGTACTGCTCATGACTTCGTAGAGAATTGACAATCGCCGCACCAATTATATGCTGCAAAAGAGGCAGCCTAGATCCCAAAGCCGAATCCATGGCCACGTGGAGTTGCAGTGAGAACATGGCACAGCCGAGGGGACTTAGCCACTGAAAGAGCACAGCAGGGTGGTCACTTCATAGACTTCAATCCCAAGACTTCAAATATTTACCTGATTATTGCTCCGTCCGACTCCCGAGGTCTGTTGCACAGGAAGCACAGCTAGACCGTTTATAAGTTCCAAATTGTTTATGACGTGCATGGAACTGCTCACAACTGGTGCATATATGACCAGTCGTCCAATATGCTCGGTTTTAAGGTGCTATAAAAGAAGGGGCATATCTAAATGTCAATGCTTTGATTAAATAAAAAGTGCGCACATCAAAATATTCCACTGTGGAGAAATCTTCAGGACAGGAATGTATCAGTATGGGCAGCACATTATTGTTTGCCACTGGAGGCTTGTCGTCCCTGCTACAGAATTTCATCGTCAGCTTGGGCGTTGCTATGACGTTGTCGGAACCACTGCAACGCAGACGCAGCTTCTCCAAAAGCTCAAACTTCGCCTAAAGGGGGAGGGAAATAATTAATCTTTTTGCCAAAAATACGACGGATTACTCACTTCATGGCGTCCCAAAAAATAAGCGTGCTGATAGACTACTCCAGGATGAGGCTGATCAACGGAGTCTCCACAATGGACTTGCACATCCAAGTACTTCCCCAAGAGATCAGCAAAGATCTCAAGGCGAGTGTGTTCGTTTTCCCTCAGAATGGAGTACTTCATTTCATCCGACTCAAATTCACTGGGGCTCATTTCCAAATGAACCTGATGGATATTAATTCATTTATTATTGTTAAAAAAATTTTAACTGATAGTAAGGAAACACCTGTGAAAAAACAGCCTTTCCACCGCTCTGCAGGCTTTTGGCCAACATCAAGCTGGGAGTATTCCAGGTTTCCTCAGTGCCCAGCACCTGGACATCTAATTCGTGGCTGTGGCCGGCCAGATCCTTCAGTTCCATGGACCTTGGACATACTAGAGCTCTGAGCAGCGTATCGTGGTTTGATTTTGTTTTGTTTTTTTTTGTTTATGTTTTTATTTTGGTTAATGGGAGGTAGGATTATAATAGTGATAGCACACACAAGTAGAAGCACACACAGAGATTTATAGATTGATATAAAAGGGTAGGTAAGGAAGCGATCACGCAGACAGAAAAGAGATGAGTTCATTCAAATACATTTCAAGCGAAGGGAATAATGAAAATGCAAATGATAAATAATAATGATAATATAATAAGTAAATTAATTGCAAAGAATAGTTCATTCAAGGAATTTACAGAATAAAATTTTACATGGTGCAAATTCGAAAAGGAATGACGATGGTTTTTCATGAACGCCGAATTAAATAGAAAAGAAGGCCATATTCACAGAACACGAGACCAATTTTAGCATGGAACATTTGAAATAAACGAAGAATTGGAATTAGATAAATATGGTTTATTATAAGCACAGTTATTTATTTTCTGTCTTCTTAAGTAGCTGACATTCAGTTAAATTTTCTAATAAGAAAAAATAAAAATAGTAAAAACCTTTTTACCACAACTTAAGTCCCCTCCGCATATGCAATAAGCAATTTATAAAATAGGGCGTATCATTGGGTGTATAAAACATGCAGTTTCGATTATACTTGTTAGTCAGTTAATGATCTATTTATAATAAAGATCAGCAGGGCTAGCAATATGTATTGAAGGTTGTCAGTCTGCTGCTCTCAGTGTGGTTGGGAAATAGGGATATTTACTTACGGTTTTCGTGAATGCGACTTGGTTGACTCCTCGCTATCCGTGGAGAAGTGTTTCTTAACCGGCGATGGCTGGTAGCAGAAGATGTGATGCATCATCTTGACCCGCTGCCACTTGTCATAGGAGAACTGAACCAACTCGTGCTCTCGAACCTGTACAAATATACGGACAGATTATATATTAGTTGATTGTTATTTTTAATGTCCAAAAACTTACCTCCGCTGTGCGATAGTTGGGAAGTATGAAATGAAGAATATCTGAGCAGAGACTCAGCACTTTGCCGCCTTGCAGGAAATAATCTACCAATATCTGACCGATTCCAGGTGCCACCGATCCACAAACAACCAGAAGCGCAGTCTGTTCCGTCCAATGTTTTTGAGCCGCTTGCTGTGGCATCAGCGGATAGATGGTGTACACATTATGCTCCAGCAGCTGCTGAAGAGTGGCTAGAGTAGACTCCCGGGCACTAGCGCTATCCGAGTACACTAAAACATTCAGTGGTTTACTCTCCTGAAGACTATTCTTATTTCTTTGCAGCACAGGGCGCGAAGGAGCAGAACTAGATGACGGAGGCGAATTTAAAGGCTTTACCACCTCAAAGCTTTTGCTGGGTTTTGTTGACTGCTCTAATGGTTTTATGGGCTCTTTGATTATACTAACATTTGGTGCTTTAACCAAGGAAGCTCCCTTGATGGGCGACTTCTCCATTTTCTCTACTTTCTGTTGCGCAGCCTGGGCAGCCGCTAGCTTCTCTAGTTCACTAGGCTTTGATTCAGCTTTACTTGACGTTGGCTTGGAGTCCTCATTGGTTGGGATCTGCTTCCTTTCGGTTTTAGCAGGAGTGGTTTTGGACTCGGTTTTTGTAGGCGAAGCTTTCCTTGGTGTTTCCTTGGACTCCGTTTTCTGGGAACAATCAGGTATCCTTGTCGGAGACAGGGATGTTTTGTTGGTGGGCTCCACTACAGCTACAGCCTTTGCCACGGGTTCTGCAGTCTGGCGATGCTCATGTCCAAGTAAATCTTGTTTCGTCCTTCCCTCAGATCGATTTCTTTGATACTCGAACTCGGTAGCTTGGTGAGCTAACACACCGACTGCTCGCAAATCCTCCAGGTGCTTTTTCCAGCCATCCTTGTTCAGGCAAACTGTTTTACGTGACTGCCGTTTCAGATGGTTTGCCAGCAACTCAAAGGGCTGCGGATCACCTTCCCGCTGAACCGCTAGGATAAAAAGAAAATAGATCAGAATGCTTCGATGGAAAAACGGGTGGGTATGAAAACGATTTTTGGTCCCGCTTACACTCAATCCGTAAAAGTGGCAGTTGATCGTTAATGCATAAATTATTTCGCAAAAATGTCGTTATCAAAAGTTGCGTAAAATGCTCGACGTCAGTTTCGATTAGCACCGCCAGGTGGGAGTCTATTTTCCATGCAATTAGCTTACCGTAATCTTCCAACTGATTTATGAACAACCGACATGCAAGCAGAAAAATAAGAAATTTGACCTTGGTTAGCAGATATATGACGTTAGCTTTCTATCGTTTGAACTATTTATGTTGGAACTACATAAAACTTCTTAATCACGTTACCGCACGCACAACCGCACACATTTTTGGCAAAAAAATATTAAAAAGTACCTTTAACTTTTTAATCTAAAGGATAGCCTTTACCTCTTTTACATTTAAATATAATAAGTCATACTAAATGGTTAGGCCACATTAAGGCTTAATATGAAAGAATATTTTACATGCATATGTACATACAGAAATATTGTAGTCTAACTTCCCGAGATTAAAAAGAACTTAGGAACATATGACATATGTTCTTTTATTAATAATAAAAATAAAGTTTTAAATAATAATCTTTTTAAAGGTTTGGAATTCTTTCAAACTTACCCGCACTGCTGTTGGGTCCTCGGAACTGGGCCGCTGCAGGGGGTCTACGTGAGCCTCGAGAAGCAACTGCATCCTCTGGTCGCTCTCCGCGGATAACAAGACTCGCTGTCTAAGCGGTGTGCCCAAATCCGTAGGCGTGGTTACCGGTGTCAATGTCTCTGCAGCGTAGGAGAAGGGCAGTAAACTGGGCGCCGGCGGGAAGCTGATCCACGGCGTGATGTGAAGCGTTTGGAGCGGACGGAGGCAACAGCCCCTCTGGTTAGCGTGCAGCCACAGTATGTCCGTGACCTTGGCCGCGTTGCGGTTGCCGCATAGCTCAGAGCTGGCCAGGGTGGGATCTAAAAATTAAGGAGGAGAACCTATAGTTTTACGGCGTCCCAAGGTCACTTTCACTTACCAAATCCATCGTCGCTACCCGCCGGGAGGGCATAGAAGGCAATGCTCGAGGGTTGCGCTAAGTGCTCGGCGATTTTGGAGCAGGCCTTCTGAATGCGCCAGGATTGCAGGACGGTGGCACTCACGTAATATAAGGTCAACATCTGATATCGGATGGGTACTGATACTGCCGTAGATTCTGAATTATTCAAGGGTAATTTACGCCAAGTCACAAGTTACATCTTGATTGGTGCCAAAATCAATGGTAGTTTCGTAATTTGCTCCGATTTTGCTTGTCTCTTGCGGATTTATCGGTTGCTAAGGCCGAAAGGAGCGCTTCCTGGTATGTAGTTTTCAGGCAGTTGACACACTTTTCGTATTCCCTTTCTCACAGCTTTTATTGTTGATTACTACATTTCACTCCAACTGGACGAAGCTTATCCCCAAACGGTTCCGATAAGAAAGCGCGGCAGGCGGTTGCAGTGCAGTCGGCTTAGCTTTTTTTGGTAAATTTTTATTTAGTAAACCGTAATGTGGAGTTTATTATTTTTTTTTTTTTTTTGTGTAATACAATTAACAATTTTGCTTACTCTCTTGCTCCGAAACATATCTCATAAAATTATAGCATAAGCCGCCTGTAAAATATTAAGACTAAATAAAATGAGCTCTCTTTCGTACCATAAACAAATGTTTAATTTATTTAAAAACTCAAAGAGCTTTTAAGTAAATTGCTATTAAGGGGATTCCTGAAACAACTTTTAAAGTAAAATATATGATAAAAGGTTTGCAAAAGTTTTAAAATATATGTTTCCTTACATAATTACTAAAGCCTTTCATTCTCAAAATTGTGTAAGCCAGTTTCTGATTCGTAGGGATGCACTCGTGACTCGACTACTTCGCTTAACGCAGTTTGTTTGCACATCACTACTTTGGGTATTTTTTAGTGTATTCTCGACACACGCCGCTTTAAGTTGTTTTCAATCAGCAATAAATTTGCGAATTGTTATCCGCGACAAAATAAAAGTATTTAATCAGATTTGAGTTGGTCTAGAGGCCACGAAGACGGCATGCTGTTGGGCGAATACGACACAACCCGGCGACTCCTGTTTATCGTGGCCGTTCTGCTGATCGTCCTGTATGCGAAAACGTACCTGTTACCCGGAGTGGATCTGGACTACAACTAGAGGATTCCAACGTCGCGATAAGATTAAGCAGTAATGACGGACCGAAGAGTATCGTACTTTTACAACGCGGACGTGGGAAACTTCCACTATGGAGCCGGGCATCCAATGAAGCCGCAGCGCCTGGCTGTCACCCACAGTCTGGTGATGAACTACGGGCTTCATAAGAAAATGAAAATTTACAGGCCGTACAAGTAAGTGGAGCAGGTGGAGTGTTTTTTCGTAAAATCTTACACATATTCCTTGGCAGGGCCAGTGCTCAGGACATGCTTCGGTTTCACAGCGATGAGTACATAGCCTACCTCCAGCAGGTGACGCCTCAAAACATCCAGTGCAATTGTAAGTAGATAAATGCTAACTAAGAGACAAGCTTAATTATAAAGCAAGCGATCAATTACAAAACTAACATTGTCAAAAAAATCCTTTTCAGCCGTGGCCTACACTAAGTATCTAGCGCACTTCAGCGTGGGTGAGGACTGTCCCGTATTCGACGGCCTTTTCGACTTCTGTGCGATGTACACGGGCGCCTCCTTAGAGGGAGCCCAGAAGCTGAACCATAACCACAGCGACATCTGCATTAACTGGTCAGGAGGACTGCATCATGCCAAGAAGTTTGAGGCAAGCGGGTTTTGTTATGTAAATGACATTGTGATTGGCATACTGGAGCTGCTGAAGTACCATCCTCGAGTGCTTTACATAGACATCGATGTGCACCACGGCGATGGTGTGCAGGAGGCATTCTACCTTACTGATCGAGTAATGACGGCCTCATTTCACAAATACGGCAATTACTTCTTTCCAGGCACAGGTGACATGTATGAGATTGGCGCGGAATCGGGTCGATACTACAGCGTGAATGTGCCGCTCAAGGAAGGCATTGATGATCAGAGCTACTTTCAGGTGTTCAAACCCATCATCTCGGCCATTATGGACTTTTATCGACCAACGGCAATTGTTTTGCAGTGTGGAGCGGATTCTCTAGCAGGGGATCGACTTGGTTGCTTCTCTTTGAGCACTAAGGGACACGGAGAGTGTGTCAAATTTGTGAAGGAGCTGAATGTACCAACTTTAGTCGTTGGAGGTGGTGGCTATACGCTGCGAAACGTGGCCCGCTGCTGGACGCATGAGACTTCGCTGCTGGTGGACCAAGACATTGAAAATGATCTTCCTGCCACCGAGTATTACGACTTCTTTGCCCCCGACTTCACTCTCCATCCAGAGATTAACTCACGGCAGGATAATGCAAACTCAAAGCAATACCTTGAATTAATAGTAAAGCATGTTTATGAGAACCTTAAGATGTGCCAGCACTCCCCTAGCGTCCAAATGGTGCAGACTCCACCAGATGTGGATTTAGAAGAGCTGCGTAACAATCGTGATGAGGCGGCCGACCCCGATGTGCGAATGTCCGTGGCTGATGAAGACAAAATGGTTGATGCTAAGAACGAGTTCTACGACGGCGATCAAGATCAAGATAAGCCTGACTCTGCGGAGAGTTAGTATTGGTCAACGTAGTGTAAAATGTTTAGTGTAAGCAGTAAAGAGCAGCAGGCTAGGTGTAATTTAATGTGGATCTACTTAATGGGAGGGATTTGTTCTAAAAATACAATATTTAAAAAGCTCATCGTGTTTTTTGACTTACGAGGTGTGTTCAAAAAGTAAGGTGACTCTTCAAATTTCGCGAATTTCAAATTTTTCGATTATCGAAACCTTTTAGAAGTTATACGAGGTGTGTTCAAAAAGTAAGGTGACTTTTCAAATTTCAAATTTTTCGATTATCTTCAGTTTTGGGAACAAGAAAAAGTCACATGGGGCCAAATCCGGTGAATATGGTGGCTGAGGCATTATTGTGGTGTTGTTTTTGGCCAAAAAATCCAAATCCTTTGATCCATATTTTTCGATAGCAAAAAATCGCCGAGCTCGCAAAATAACTTGTAACTTTACGCCTCTCACAACCAAACAAAAGAGGATGTTCCATTGAAACTTGGTACAGATGTTAGGGAAGAGTGTACCAATATAACAAAACAAAAAAATCGATAATCGAAAAATTTGAAATTCGCGAAATTTGAAGAGTCACCTTACTTTTTGAACACACCTCGTATAGTAGCAGGATGATGGTTTTAAAATCGACAGACACACTTTTATTTGAGATGAATAATGGTACTTATTAGAAGGGTATTACTTTAGTGACATATTGCTGAATCGCCGGAAGATCACCAGCCGGTTGTGGTGTTTGCCAGTCGCCGCATTCGGCGTGTGTTGCGGTCTTGGTCTCGGATCTTCTTTTCCATCTCGGCGTCGGTAAGCGTCTCTAGGAATGGTGCCCACGCATCGGCATCGCTCGGATTCCGGAAGGGCACATCAATCGTCGACAGTGGAGCCTCGCTGAAGGCATAAGTGCGACAATGCCAGGATAACTGACCCCGAATGCTGTAGGCAATAGCCGTAACGAATTCTCCGCCCAATCCCAATTCCGCACAGAGCTTTATGGCAAACTCCTCAGGGTTGTTGTTCTTTTCGGACATGTCCCACTCGACCTGGTCAACTAGCGAGGTGTTGCCCACGTGAATATTTAGTTTAACAATCACCCGCTGATCACAGCTCTCCTCAAGGATGGGGGGATCGTTGGGGAAGGCCTCGATCTGTTGCCGGATGGCCTGCGCAATCGCCGGCACAAAAGGAAGGGGATTTAAGTCCAGGTCGTCGCAAAGAACTTCCGCGAATTGCTCCGGCGTTATCATGCTCTCGTTCTTGTTCCACGTGAAGGTGTCCCGAAGTTTCTGTCCTTCAAGCTCCATGTCCAGTCGAATGGGCACCAGACACTCCTTCTGTGCAGCATTTTCCAGGCTGGCCGTGGGATCTGTGTCATCGAAACACATTGGGAATGTGCGAACTTTCTTCGTGTGCACTCTGTTGCGGTTAATGGGCGTAGCCTGCGGCACTGCATCCAAGTGGCTGGAGTTGGGCATCGTGGGCACATACTGCGGTTGCTTTTTCGACTTGCTCTCCCGCGGCACGGGCGTATCGGAGGTGTTTACGGAGACGGCGCGGTACCTGTGACGCAGTTTCATGATTAAAACAATGTGAGATAATTATTTTGTAGGATATTTGACCCCAAAAGGCCGCTACAAGCTATCTGGTTGATGTAAAATATAAAAGCCAATTAGGTTTATAATTTGAAAATCATTTAAAGTTGTGTCAAAGTATAACTTACTTTTCCCAATGACATTTGACTGAATTGAATGGAGATTTACCAAAACTAATGAAATTTAATCGATATTCATTGGTTTTGTATCGGTCACAATGTTAAAGTAAGGGAAAAAAGGAGGACATACGTATAGTAAAGTAAGTCAGGTTGTAATCTATTAAGTCTTGTTAACAAGAAGTTAATTAATGTCTTTCCCCTTTTACTATTAGTGTAAATTTTTAAGCAAAAATTTATACATTTTTATATCCTGAAATTTCTTAAAAATTATTTCATTATAGAATACTTTGTATCGAACATTTGATCCTATAAAATTTATATTAGGATTGAGGATTAGGATTCGTTGTAACATGTAATTATTTAATGATCAACAATCAATCAGATCAACAACATAGTTTTCTTTCAGCACTAAGCATCATTTCGTTGATTCCAAATTAGTACACCTTAGAACACTTACTTTTCATCGTTGCCGGCCATTATGTCGTCTACCTCCACAGCGCGGAGCAGTGAGACAGAACTGGCCAAAATATGGGAACTCAAACCGGACTCGGCCAGACGCTTCCGCTCCTCGTTGGACAGGACGATGCGGGTCATCCCGGGATACTTCTTGTAAAGGATGCCGCGGAAATGCCGCATGTAGTTGCCCACTTCAGAGCCCACGTAGTAGTATTCACCGCCCTCCTCTAGCTGGAAGGCCACCGGCTTGTCCCCGTACGTCTGCAGCGCCATGTTGTGTCAGTCTGCTTCCGTGCGTTTTTAAATCGATTCTCTGCAGGATTTTTGTTAATATTTTCCAGCTTCAATTTTCCTGTCGCATACACAAACACAGCCAAGTACATACAAGGCGTCTATCGCGGGAGTGTTGGAAAACGCACTTTTAACACCAACGCAGTGATGCTGCGCTCAAGTTGAAGACAACTATTATACAGCTAACAAATTAAATGTTTTTATATTAGTTAAAAGCTCTAACGGATTTGAAATTTATTTTACCTATTTCTCTCTATACTTAAAAACCATTAACCTAGTAGTCAGTAAAACAATGATAACTGATATTAAGTGCAACATAACGTTAAAAAATATATGAACTAAACCATTCTGAGCTTAAATTTTGTAAACTAATAAAAGACAATTTTACTTTGAGAATATTACTTTTTTTTAGAAATATTTATATTAAACAGAAAATTAAGATGTATAGAAAAAAGATAGCCAGCCTACCACCACTTAAACGTAATTTTTAAATACCTTTCAACACTGGATCCCACGCGCAAAATAATATTCGTTAATTATTTCTAAGATCGATCCAAAGATGTCTTTTTTGCGCAGTGTGGCCGGTGTTTTGGGTCGTGCTAAGCCCCTAGAAAGCTCTACCACAGGTATGTGCTACCAACGCATCCAATTCCAGTCAATAAAATGTGATTTCAGGACTGCAAGCCCGGCGCCATATCAAACGCTGGGTCTCGCCGACGTTACGTGAACTCGCACACCGGCAGAAAAAACTGGGTCCGCAGAAACCGGAGGCGCGTTCCGGATTCGTGGAGTGGAACCAGCGCTCTGAACTGTTCGCCTTTGGAAAGCGGTTAGGCGAATCCTTCGAGCTTTCCCAGCTGCAGCGAGCCTTCACAGAAAAATCCTTCGCTCGGCGTGAGGAGGATCGTCGACGACAGCTGGGCATTGAGGAGGCTGACCTCCAGATGCTCGACAACAGCGATCTTGTCGAGAAGGGTCAGCATATCGCCAAAGCCTACGTGGAGGCCTTCTTGCAGCACCAGCTTCCGAAGTTACCCAAAGAAGGACTCCAGGCAATCACCAGCTTTTTGCTCAGCACTGAAAACCTGGCTCGCGTGTCCTTCCATCTGGGCACCAAAGATCTGATTAACTCAACAGAGTATCCGCCCTCAAACGAAAGTCTGGCCCAATCTCTCCAGGCGGTCATCGGAGCCCTGGCCGATTCCAGTGGTATTGAGAGGGCTTTCCTTTTTGTCCGCGATTTCATCTGCACTCAACTGAATCAAAAAGATTTGTTGGATGTGTGGACACCGCAGGAACCACTACAGCTGCTCGATAATATTTGCAAAGAGCGAAAGCTGGGGGAAGTAGAACCTCGCCTGCTCGGAGATTGCGGCAAGAACACAGTACTGGCCGCCTACCAGGTGGGCATTTATGCTAACCGGCAGTTGCTGGGAAAGGGATTTGGAGAGGACTTGAAAACAGCCACTGAAACGGCGGCCATCGATGCTTTGCAGAGCATATTCGATACCCACGACAACCGACGACCCTTTGACTTCTCCATACAGCTAGAGGCTAAGAACGTACGACTGGGTTGAGAAACGAAACGGGATCTGCGTCCTAGTTGATTATTGTAATTTGCACTAAACACATGTACGCATGCATTGTCAGAGAAGTTTGCGTTTTAAAATCATTTAACTACGGCTTAACAACTGCCACTTAGTCGCTATCGTCTCGCTTTTTATCGTGGGTGCTAGGCGTAGCTGTTGTGGGCGGACCCAGGTCGTCCGGCTTGCTTTCCAGCGAAAAAGGCGGAATCTTGCAATCGAATGAATAACCATCCTCGCGCTCAAGGCGGAAGGTGCCCCACATATGACCGCTGGGAGCCTGCAGGCTCACATGGCTGCTGTACTGGAAAGCAGGCAAGCGAGGGCTGAGGATGGGCTCCTGGCCCACCACTCCCCTTCCACGGACCGTCTCTAAGGTTCCAGACAGCGAAAAAATTCGCCAATGACGCTCTCGCAGCTGCACGCTTAGCTCTCCAAGGTTTTCTAGTCGGATGCAGTAACGCCACTATAATAGAAGGCTATTTAGATAAGATCCATTATTTAAGTCTTCCTAACATACCCAATACACCGAACTAGCAGGTGTCTCACGGCAACCCATATAGAAGGGGATCACTGTAATACGCACGTTCTCCGTGGTCTCCTTGTGCACATCGCTCATATCTAACCAGGGATGGTTTTTCTCCTGCCACGCTTTCAGCGTGTCCTGCCCCACGAAGGGCGGATCCGCCTCCGGTGCGTGCGTGAGGAACTTGTCGAACAACTCGTGCTGCAACGGACTCTTCTCACTAGAGCTGTAGGGCATAATGTCCTCGTGGGCCACATAGTCCAGCCCGGGGATGGCGTACAAGCTGCGATTGGAGTCCTGGTTGCCCAGGAAAGTGACCGCCTCGGTCTGGGCGCGCTGCGAGTCAAGAAATACCTTTTTAGTTATGATTAAGTCAAAGCATATTTCATCTTACAATATGCGGGCAGTCGCGGGTGTCAATGAGCACCTGGTAAAAGGTTTGCACCTTGCCCTTAACCTCCTTAGGATCCACTTGCGTGGCGGTGCCTACATTGGTGGAGCTTTCGGCCTCACCGGGAGCGTCTGCCTGGTAGGCGGCTGAGGTAGGAGCATCACCGCCCTGCGCGGTTGTCACCGGCGGCGGAACGGAGTTATTGGCCTTCACCCGGAGAGAAGACTCTTTGGTGCGGTGCTGTTGGTTCGGACTGCCTGTCGTTGTCGTCGTGGTGGCGCTGATCTTGCCGGGATTGTGAAGATCCCGGTCATAAACACGGGCTGTCCATGGAAAAAGAATGACGCCGCGGTAGCCAAAGATGCGGTGTAAAAAAAGTTGGCCGGTCTCGTACCGGTCGTCGCGGGCCTCCACCAGTCGACCCACTTCAGCGAGTCTGCAAAAAATGTGCGTTATGCAATGTTCACGAGGATTCAGGACTCCACTTACTTGGTCGGGTATACCGCCTGCTTCTTAATGCCCCGTCGCAGCAGGATATCCACCCTGTGCAGCAGACACCATCGCTGATCCCACTTGAACACTTGCACCAGCAAGCCCATCGCGGCGCATCCAAAGTTCGCTCAGAGTCCCAAAGAGAGCCTCTTTAATTTTGACGGGGGAGCTGCGCTATTTATGCAACGTTGTGCGGCTTCTTCTGGCGATCGGTTCTCACGTTCGGTTATGTTCAGCTGGGTACATGTGCTTCACAATTTTGTAGCAGTCTTTAAAATCTCAACATTGTTATGAAAATTTTGATATTGTTTTCGGCACTGAAAAAAAACACTACGCGATTGCGCCAAGTCGCCGATAACTACATTCGATTAGCGATAGTTTTCTATGTAAACTGTTTAGTTGCAAATCATTTTGTAGATTGATTTTAAAAACCTTATCTACATATGTATCTTTTTTATTGTGCCACATCGGCCGTCAGTTTGGGGGCTACTCCAAAAATTGTTGTTAGAAAACATAATGGGAGAATTATAATTGTTTTAAATGAATATACGGTTGAATTACCTGTATAAAGTCTTTCAATCGATAGTAAACAAAGCTGCGTTGACGAAATAGCTTTTACATCTCTAATTGTAATTTGAACATGTAATGTAATTGTGGTATATCTGGTAAACAAATAATTAAAATGGCATCTTTAAAACAGAAAACATTGAAAGTTCTTTAATTGGAAGCAGCTTAAAACTTTAAAATTCTGATTTAAATGTTTATTTTTACATTTTTTTAATACATTTATTAAATGTCGATCAGCCAACTTAATGGCTATAATACGTTGGGTATAATATTAAATTGAACAAATAACATGAATACGTCACAAGAAGAAAGTTAACAAATTTTTATAGCTAGATACCTAGAGATTAATGCTACTAAGTCTGAATTACTGTTTTAGAACTCGAGGAACTTGTTGTCCTCTAGTACAGAGATCAGAAGGGTGCCTTCGCTTTAGACGTCTTTTAAGTCTTGTGTTAGCCAGGGAAGAAGCTAAAAGTGGTTGGTGTGAGTTGCAAGACGATCGTTGTACCGACTCGAGTGCCTTTTTTATCTGTTCTCTGATAGAAGGAAAGAGATCACTTGGAAGAGCTTCGTTTCTGACATACCAAGACGCATTTGCAATCATTCGCAACCCCTGGTTTTGAACTCTTTGTACTCTAGTAACGTTAGAGTCTGAAGCCGAAGCCGTTACATATGTAAAAATAAAAAGGAATTTGTATATATGTAAATTAAAACAGAATTCAATAGCATGGCAACGAAATCTTGAAATTAAATGATTAACTATGACCATGATGTTGAATACTATATTTCAATCAAGGTCTTAAAAAAAAATGAATTACTGAAGTGTAAAAGAAGTTAAGTTATATTGGGCAAAATTAAAGGTCTTTACCGATGGAGGACGAATTTCAGAACGTGTTCTGTTGATTAACATATACTATTTTTATGGTCAACTGTGGGTTCACTGTAGTTCCTTTGAAATTCAACTTCTGTGATAAAAAAAAATTTCTTGAAGAACGCGGTCAATTCATAATGCAAATATTCCTTAGCGCTGCCAACTGATTTTGTATAATCGTCTAACAGCACACTGTTGAATAACGGCACGCTGGTTTTAATAACAGATCGCGTTTTTGTAGCGTCTTGTGGCAGCCACACTATTTCCTTCTTTTCGCTTTCGTTTCCGGCGAAGTAAGTAAAATAAATTTGCTTCTTTTTTTCCTGTAATAATATTTAATTTGTATTTCCAGCGGTGTTAATTCATTCATCGAACAACAAGGTGGGTTTCCGCAGAAACCGGAAAACTAGTCATCGCACTGGAAAACCAGCAAATAATCATTTAATAACCTGAAATAATCTGGCCCACGTGCACCAAATTATGCTGGCAGTATTATTTTGTGATTGTTTTTGTCTGAGTAGTTCCTTCAGGACAATCTCTATTGCAAAGTTTGTGATGTCAGTTGAAAACCGCTCAAAAGCCATCAATCTGTTCTTTATGTAGTACACAATAAGAAATTTGCAGTGGTTTCCAATTGTGATAAAAGCAGTGTATTAAATGTTTCTTATTACACGTCAATAGTATTTTTCAAAACATTCTAAAGCAATTGAACCTTTTTTAATATTTAATACTGTCTAGCTTTGAGAAGTTTTGGCGGGATTTTCATAAAAAAAAATTCATGAATGAAATCGCAACAAAATATAAATATAACAAGTAAATTTTAACAATACAATAGTTTCCTAGTGGAAAAAAGATAAATAGTCTGTGACTAGTTAACTGCCTTATTAATTACCAATAGTGGCCATTACTAATAGTTATCCTTTCTAATCTACAGCTAAGCCATGGCCGACACACAAGCCAAGACCGCTGCTGCGCCTAAGGCCGCTAAGACTCAGAAGACACCCAAGGCAGCCAAAGCACCCAAGGCTGAGAAACCCGCCGCCACCGAGGCTAAGGTTTCCGCCAAGAAATACAAGCGACATGGACGTCTGTTTGCCAAGGCTGTCTTCACCGGCTACAAGCGTGGTCTGAGGAACCAGCACGAGAACCAGGCCATCCTTAAGGTAAAAACTTGTTTCTGTTCATCGACACTCTTAAACAAGCGTAAAGCGTCAAAGAACTTTTGTAACTGATATAACTCTGATATAAATTCAATAAGCAACATTGCGTGATAATCCTCAGCTTTTAAAATCAAAGCAGATGTTGGTTTAAATTTAACTATAATCAAAGCCTGTAAACTAGGGCTTATGTTTTAACAAAGTGACAAGACATCTATGACGTTATATTGTTAAATATATTAATATAAAAATAATCATTAACTTATTTTTTTAATACAGATTGAGGGCGCCCGCCGCAAAGAGCACGGATCCTTCTACGTTGGCAAGCGTTGCGTCTATGTCTACAAGGCCGAGACCAAGAAGTGCGTGCCTCAGCATCCTGAGCGCAAGACCCGTGTCCGTGCGGTCTGGGGCAAGGTTACCCGTATCCACGGCAACACCGGAGCTGTGCGTGCCCGTTTCAACAGAAACCTGCCCGGTCATGCCATGGGTCACCGCATCCGTATCGTAAGTGTAAACCCAACTTAGCCTACAATTCGAGTGTTTTCATATTTTTAACTTTCTTTTAGATGCTGTACCCATCAAGGATTTAAGTTAATATCCAACTTAAGTTACTGACCTGCAGGAGTAAAAAATCCGTTTTATATTAAATGAAACAATTTAAATTTAATTACAACATAACTGTTTTCACATTAATGGCGAAAAAATATGGAACTGCATATAATGAGAGATTAAAAGTTAATCACCTCTTAATTTTCTTCAAAAGTCAGTACTTACGAAGTCTGTCTATGGTCATGTTTTCGTACTCGTGGTATTTTCAACTACGGAGGGAAGGACTACAGCATTTATAGACAAGTCTGCATAGAATAGTTCAGATTTCCTAAACGATCTCTCAGTATACTTTTAAAAACAATCTGCATTTGCACCATTTCAGAGCGTAGATATTTTTCGGTGTAAAAAAGTTTTTGATATGATCTTGGATGGACTTCTTTAGATTCAGAAGTATTATGGAAGTTCTGTAAGTACCTTTGATATGAAATAAATGAACGTACAACGGACAGTTTAAATGCATTGAAAGCCTAGAAAATTGAATTTATTTTAAAATATGACCCACCTATCGATGTATCGATATTATCAATACTAATTCTCGCGTCAGAAATAGTGTTAATTTTTAAAGCCTGCAAGCTTCAATCTATTAAATATAAGATGGCCATTTTATTTCAAATATTCGAAAATATCCTTTAAGCATTAACGACATTATATTTGTAAGTTTTTATCACAAGCACACTCATTTTTACTATACAGACAATTCTTCTTACTAGTATATGTTTGATTCCGCGACATCGCGAAACCAGTTGAAATATCAGATCTTTTAATTAAAGGACCCACTTGCTGATTGAAATTGGATGTGTTCAGAATATTTAAATATCTTTCTATTCACGGTTCAGGTTCTCAACTGTCTTTACACCGATATCCCAACTACTTCATAGGAACCAGTTCGATTGACGGAACCACTTGCACACCACCCTGGTACTATCAAAATTGGTACTATCTGCAGCGTGTTGCGGCTCCTTAAGAAGGAAAACAAGCTTAAGTTAACCGATTTTAGGACAATTAAATAGTGACATTGCAATTGCCTGCAGCGCGCGTAAAAGAGTGATGCGGAGATGTGCGCCGACCTTATCGGGAGCCACTGCCGCCGCTGTTCACCCGCCGACCACCAACAGTGGTCAACACGTCACTTCAAGCCAATTAAAGACTTGCATTCCCATTTCGTTCCCCGAGCCCCCGATCGGCTATAGATAAAAATTTCGCGTTCGATGGGCATGCAGGACCACCTGGATGGCATCGTCATGCAGCGGCGCCGAAACCTGAGTCTCCTCCATCTCATAGCGCTTACCATGGCTGGCTTGGCGGCCATAGATCCCGTTCAGGTCAGAGCTGGGCACCTGAACGAGGATTCCGAACTCCAGACGGCGGAAGCATCCCGTTCCCCTGCCCTCGCGCTCTGCATGGGTCAGGAAGAACGACGGATCGGTCGAAGGTAGGTGGTACCATACTCAATAAATCGTGAGGAATATTTGTATCGAATGGATAAAGAAGAAGCATTATAGTGCGTTATGTGTGTGACCCTTCTGTTATGTTTATAATGTTCTCGAACATTCGCAGTGCAAGTGGTAAACGACAGCAGCTAGGCAAATATTAAAAGTAACATGTTAATATTTGATTAAACTAGCGATTATTTATCCAGATAAAACGAGAAATTCAAAGAGAACACTGTTATTATTAGGGCAGATGGAATACAGTTTGTGTTCAACCCTAAATTTCCGACGGATCACATAGTGATATCCCATTTAGTTCGACCTTTCACAAAGTGCCTAATTAAAGCAAAGAAATAAAAAAGCTACCGCTCTACGCGTAGTTTTTGATTAATCTGATAATATGATCCCTCTCGGTTCGAACCTTAACCACCTTTAAAGACCCCTAATCAGTGGACGCTTATCAAGCATGCGGTGAGTCATTTGCAAAACTGTTAACTGCCTTTTTTGTTTGTGCGGGACAGTCGAGATATGTTTATTTATGCACGCCAATCCGAACTGGTTTCCTCAATTGTTTTGCTTTCTTTGCGTTTGCTTAAGGTTTTCATCGAATTTCACCATTCTCCTCTCGCTTGCTATATCCCCGCGTTTGGAGGGCGCCATCTTCGGGTCTTCGGTGGGTGATGGAGAGAGATGGCGATAGGGGAAATGAAGTGGATCCAACTGCCACTTGTTGTCTGTCTGTTTTTGCTTCTTGGCGCGAAAACAGCTGAGTGTGACCCCTTCCTCACCCGCTTTACGTAGTCAGCTGAGAGAGCAAGTGTGACCCTTTCTCCTGACTGCCTTTATCCTTGCACCATGCACCTTGCAGCTGATGACGAAATTCGTGTCAGAAACTGATAAAATTTGGGGATAGCCCATGAAAGATCTTAAACTAAAATGAGATCTATAAGAAGACGGTACATTATCATTCTGTCTAATATTAAAAAAAAAAATAAGATGTAGTAAAATTTGTTCTTGTACTTTTTTAAAAATAACATTTTTTTGTTTCAAGAAGGGAAATTGTTTTTGTTTCATTTAATATTTGGTGCCGTGATTTTCAATATGTTCCAATTGTTAAAATCTGCTTTGGCATTAGGGTAGATTAAATATTTCAACATTTCTTAGATTTCTGCTTATTCCTAGCTAAATATTTTTTTTTTTAAATTCCTGTTTTTGAAAATTTTTGAAAACTACTAAAATAAACATGATTAAGTTAGAAAACTAGGTGACAAATTTAGTTTTCCAATATTTTGCAATAAAAAAGTTAACAAAAATGGTTGTCCGAAAGTTATAAATATATAACAAAATAGGAAGAGCCGTAAACTTGAATATACTATAAAAAATCAGAAAACCTTTTTGATAATATTAAGACATTTCCCCAAATTTAGTAATTATTCCTCTGTTTACCATCCCCGCAGACTCTTGTACATTACCACACTTGACGGACGACTGAGCGCCCTAGACATAGCAAAGTCCGGAAAACTACACTGGAGCGTGCCCACCGGACCCGGGCCGCTGATCTCGTCTAGCATTCACCGCCTTGAGTTGACCAATAATGGACAGTTTGTGCGCATGATTCCATCGCTAAGCGGCGGCATATACAAGTTCGACGGCGATTCCATTGACCCCATTCCGATTACTGCAGAGCATCTGCTTAGCTCGAGTGCTAAGTTTAGCGACGATTTGGTGATCTCCGGAGGTAAGGAGACTCGATCGTATGGCGTTTCCGTTCGCACAGGGCAGCTGCTGTATGAATGCTCTCTAAACGGATGTGTAAATTCCACGGAGGATGGACTTGCCATCGACGACACTATTAGGGAGCCGGAAGTGGAGGATCCGCAGGATGGCGGTGATCAACTAAGGGACGAGGCCGGCTATATAGTGGGCCATGATCCGCTCATTGACGACGTTATCGTAGTGCGTCGCCAGACACAGACGGTGCGAGCCGTGGAATCCCGAACTGGAATGGAGCGTTGGAACTTCAGCGTTGGCCAGCATGAATTGGATCTGGTGCGTCCTTCCGAGTGCCAACAGCAGCCACGCGATGAACTGGAGATGGCTGTACTTGACGTAGATATTAAGGTTGTGGTTCCTGAGGGAATCATTTGCGCCTTCAGCAAAAGTGACCCGCAGACCATGCTCTGGAAGTACAAGGTGACTTACGATTATTTTAATATTATTGTATTTGTATTTACTCATTGTTTTATTTCCCTTTCATAGTTCGATCATCCAATTGTCAGTGCCTGGAATACGAATGCAGCCGACGAGCTGAAGCCTATTGATTTGTTTAGCTCGTCCCAGTGGATCTGGGACAATGACCAGGAGAGCGAGGAACTCCCAGAAACGCCACAGAGACCACCGTCCATTTACTTGGGAATGTACGATAAACAGTTATATATACAGGAGTCTATTCGTTTACGACAGGAGATAATGGACCAGACAAAGGTTTATCAGCAGCTTACAGGTGACACCAGTCTAATGCCCAAGATCCCATGGAAGCCAATAGCTGCCAGCAGCAACTCTCTGGTCATCTTTCGTAAAGATCTAGAGGATCCTGAGTTGATTTCTGAGGAAACGAGTCCCCAAGGAGGTGAATTGGTGCCCTATGATGACCAAAACTCTGCTGTAGCTGCGCAGTCCGTGTTGAATGCGTCAGAGTTCGTAAATGGAAATGGCTTTTACTTCTATACCACCGGCGAACTGGAGGGTCCATCAGAGTGCGACCCACAAAATACACCTAGTGGCCTTCCCGCAATCAATGCTCCAACGCCTCCTAGCAATACCACATCTGAGGGAACTTCTGGCAATCATAGCATCAACGATGATTTGGGCTTTAGTCTAGACGACATTGACGCCCCTGTGAAGGTGGTGATACTGTCCCTGTGGTTTTGGTGGAAGGAGATAGTGGTCATCGCATTTACCTCTGCTGTTATCCTCAATATATTTATGGGACAGCGAAATCAACGCGTGGAGCGGGAGTACCTGGTCATTGAGCGTCATGTACCAGTACAAACGGCTATCGAGGCCACCGAAGCATCCACACAGGCCCTACTGGGTCCCGTAGTTCCGATGCAGCGCCCCGGAAACCGTTTTAGCTTCCCTTCGGGCCGGGGAAGCCAGCGCACTATTTCTGAGTCCACCACGCATTCAGGGGAGCATTACACATCGCGCTTTCAGTCGGACTTCGAGCTGATGCAGTGTCTCGGTCGCGGTGGTTTTGGAGTGGTCTTTGAAGCCAAGAATAAACTGGATGAAAACCGATACGCCATTAAGCGTATAACGCTACCATATAAAGAATCCTCAAGGCAGCGTGTCCTTCGCGAGGCCCGAACATTGGCCAGTTGCGAGCATCATAACATCGTGCGCTACTTCCATGTAAGTAGTTATATTTGACAAAAATTAATTACCAGACGAAAGGTATCTAAAATTTTGGTTTGGTTTCATCTTCTAGTCTTGGACCGAAACTCCGCCAACAGGTTGGCAGGAAGAAGAGGATCGCAAGTTGCTTGCCCATGAACTGTCCACTTCCATCCAAATAGAGACGCCTGATGATAGTACAATGCCCTCGTTGGCAGAACAATTGCAGGAGAAACGCCACCAGCAGCTCTTGTCCTGGGTCTCAGATGCAGCTAACAGCACTGCTTGCAGCCATGATTTTCATGGACATGGCGAGTCATCACTAAGAAACATTAGAGAGGAGTATGATGACGATGATGACGATTCACTCATTGAGTTCCGCAGCGAGTCGCAATCGGCTGCTTTAAGAGGAGGAGAGGATGAAGATGATGACGATGAGGACGTAGAGGTGCAGGAGGACAGTAGAAGACAGCACCGCAGCTCCGTATCTATCGACATTCATTCGGCCTCGTTCGACCTAAAGAACATAAACTACTCACAGCACCAGCTAGTATCCAACTCCTTCCAAATCGAATCTGTGCGCCCCAAGAGCAATGGCAGTGATGATGCTGAGGACGATAATAAAGTTCGAAGGAAGCCACTTACCTTGGCGCTTGCCCAGAACCATAATAACAACCACAACGTAAGCCATGCGACGCCTCCGAGTGCCTCTATACAAAACGGAGTGGTGGCCAAGCCCAGCAAAGTTTACCTGTACATCCAGATGCAGCTTTGCCGGAAGGAGAGTCTGCGTGACTGGCTAAGGGACAATCGATCGGAAGCTAGGTCTGCCCACATTGCTGACATCTTCCACCAGATCGTTGATGCCGTCGACTATGTGCACTTGAAGGGTCTGATTCATCGAGACCTCAAGCCGAGCAATATATTCTTTTCGCAAGATGGGCAAATCAAGATTGGAGACTTTGGGCTGGTCACTGATATGGCAGATATTCCCAACCTGGTTGCCAAGTGCGGGGATCAGAGTGGCCTGCCCTCTTGTGCCCGTCACACCCAGCAGGTGGGCACCCATTTGTATATGTCGCCGGAGCAGCTTTTAGGTCAGCACTACGACTACAAGGTTGATATCTACTCGCTGGGACTGATATTTTTTGAGCTGCATGTATACTTTTGCACCGAAATGGAGCGAATCAAAACGCTGCGCAGTCTGCGGGATGGCCAGTATCCTAAGGATTTCGCTATCGATTACCCGCAGCAGTACGATTTACTCAAGCAGATGCTATCCACCCATCCGGAGGAGCGACCGCAGACCAAGCAGCTGAAAAGCCAGCTACATAGTATCCTACAGCTCCCTCAACATCTGTCGGACGGACGGAGTGAGCAGGCTGCATTGGCAGAGCGGGCCAGGCGCCTGAGTCGCAGCCGCACTTTCAGCAGCTCCAGTGAGCAGCATCAGTGATAGACCAGACCATAGAGAGCATGGGCTTGAATACCCATTCAGTCAGCGCCAAGTTTAGTCATCAGTTAGCATTTCGTTTGTAAGCCATCCCTACTGCTACACGTTATTCCTCGCCTGGCTATGCCTCATTCGCTGACCTCGGTACGGAAATGCCGAAGATTCATTTAAGGGCAAATTAGATTCTATAAGTTTCGTATTACGATTATTTTTTAACCTTGCGCGTCGCAAAATACCAACAAAAAATATCCTTATGTTTTTAAGACTTAACTTTAGGAATTATGCTGATACATACATAAAGATGTACTCCAAAAACAGTCGATAGCTATCGATGTCCTACGATGCAAAATTGTTTGTCTTAGTTTGTTTATACCTATGTAGCCGCCCAACCAACATTAGAGTTTGTTTTTAGTCGTAGGCGATAAGAAATAAAATAAAAATGTCAAAAATAAAGACGAAAATATTTTCTAATTGCTAGAGATAATGGTAAGAATAATGGCTGTGACTAATCGTCTCGAAGCTATTGCCATATAAAGGCCTGGGATGTGTGATGCACTGAACTTGATTCCTCATCATCTAATAATTATTATTATTGAAACACACATCTTAGGCAGAAAATAGGCCTAAATATAAAGTTTTTGTGTTAAACCTGATCTTAGTAAGTAGCTGTAAAATAACTGGTTGGATACCCGTTAAATTTGAATAATATATGTATATATGTATACATTTTTAAACAATACGAATTTTGCTAAGAAGTATAGAATTTCAACATAATAAATATCTAAGTATTTTCAAAACAAATTATACAAAACAAAAATTGTCTTTATAAAGAACTACATATATATTTTAACTAAAGCATTCCACAATTAAAATTTTTTAATTCCATGACTTCCACTTAATGCTTCTAACAAATCCTTTTATTTTTGCCTGAATCAAATGTTCAGACACCAAAATAATTAAATTAACAGCGAAATTCAATTTTATATATCACTTTATTTTGTTTTTATTTGCGACTGTTGCGCATTTTTCAAAAACGTTCTCTACTTTTCTAACGGTTTGTGGAATATTCACCATATTCACCATACTCATGCCCGTAGTGCATACTACACTAAGTACAATTTGTTTGCTTCCGTTTTCGGCCGACATTTAATATTAAATTGCTTAACATTTAGTTTCGGTGCGTGTCTCTTGCTAATCTGTGGCTAGCTCCTGTCACAATAACAATTTGTTTCTACTTGCATTTGCGTCATGCCTTTTATTATAAAAAAAATAACAGAGATCATGAGCGCCCTATGCACTTTTGTAATACTTATCTAAATGTAGCGGCTTTCACTTAAAATTAATTACGTTTGACTGGTTTGAGCAAACAACAAGCGGCTGAAGCATTTGATTTGTTAATACATATTTTAATTTTTAGGCTTTAATTGCTATCTCGCTACTCATATATTCTTCTTCTCCTCTATTACAAACTGTCGCAGGCAACGCGTTGCTTAAGTGTAAATAATTAAACAATTGTCCTTCTTGCGTTTATTATATTTTTGTTTAATTCCCTTCAACTGTTCTGCATTAGCATCTTTATTTCCCAAAAATTAACAGCCATTTTGACGAATCCGTAAAGTTGAAAATTAAAGGCAAAAACTCGAACCAAACTCGTTACATTATCGTTATATTTTTATATGTGTATATATAGTTATGTTTCATATAAATATGTCTATTATAGGGCTTTCAGTTGCTTACTTGCGAGGAGGTTATTGCAAGTGTACAATGGGTTGTTTCAGTTTGGAAAGTAACATGTTGTGAACACATTTCTCAAGTTGGGATCAGTTCGGTGACGTGTGATAGGTGATAGCTGCGAGTCCTCAAAACTCCCGGTTTGGATCAGTTGAACAAGTAAGCAAAGTAAGCTGATATATATCATTAATGTTTTTTAATGGTATATGTCCTTTATCAAAGCCGCCAAATATATATTTAATTCATATTTAAATATATTTAATAACAATAATGGTATATTACTTCTGGTATTATTATCGATTTTGCATTGGTTAACCTTGAAATAATTTCAAAAAATTGTTTTGAATTTATTTGTTATCTTAACTATTTATTAACTATTATCTTAGCCGAACACTCAACTGGGAGTGGAACCAATTTTTGGCAGTGCGCCCAGTTATTTACCTTGAATATCAGTTAGAGCTTACTTATATTGCTGTAAAAGTCGGTTTCCATGGCTTTTCGAAAAGTTCTTCCTTTGAAATCTCTATGTACAAAGTCAGCCTTGATTGCTTTTCTTTTGAGTTTGAGTAGTTTGAGTTGTTGAGGTAAAGAAAGAGATCGGTATGGTATGTATGTGTTTCGTGGATAAGCACATAATTTAACTAACTTGTCGATTAATAGTGGTAAGAGCAGTGTTAAGAGATCGGCTAGTTCGGTATTTGATTTGACCTTTAACCTAGGGTCTAACAATTTAGAGTATGCGATAATAACACAATCGTCGTTCTTTGTGCGCTTCAATCAAGTTGTATTTGGTAGTTAAATCTAAGGTTTACTATGAAATATTTGCTTCTGGGTTCTTAAGGCTTCTTGATCACGACTGCTTCACGACAAAAATGAATAACTTACTTGGTTTTTTAATATTTTATAAACACGATAATTGATTTAAATTCTATTGCATTGATTTGATTTTAGATTGCATGAACAAAACGTGCCGCTTATGAAAATGCCCTCTGAAGGGTGTACAATTTCACGGATGTGCAGCAAACCTATTGGGGATTTTGATGGAGTGATTGTAACTCTTTGATTTTACCACCATCGGTCGCTTTCCTTAATACGTATGGCTATTTTTTAAATTGCTCTTATTTCGTATTTTGTCTTAGTACTAAGTATTTCTGGTAATTCAGTTTCGGAGACTTGACTTTACTTGACATGAACTGACGTTCTGTCTGTTTTGTGCCTTAAGAACTAATTCTTGAAATGATCACAACGTTAAAGTATGTTTAATTTATGTGTATAGCTTAGGATGACTACTTAAGTACCTAAACGATTTCGGGTTGTTTCGATAACAAGGTTATTCGTTCGTACATAAAGTGTATTGTAAATTATGGTGGGATTAATTGCCTATTTACGTTCCACGACAGAAATAATAACCACAACGTCAATAATAATAACCGCAAAGAATAAAACTTTCTCGCCGGCAATTGTTGCTGCACTTTGCGGATATCGCTGCATATTCATGGCAACTACACTTCCTGCCAGCTTACAGCATTGAATTGCAAATGCGGACGTTCAAAAGTTGTTAGCAAGGATCGGAATCTGGGTGCCTTTGCCGCTGGCCAAACGTATCCTCTGTTCGGCGGTCCCACTGCCATTTAAATGAGCACAGCAGAAAGCGCCCATAAAAGCAGCCAGAAAAATGTAGTAATAATGGCAAAGGGGGTGGTGGGGACTCGGGAGTACAGAGTGTGGCCACTAAAAATATATGTTAAAATATGCATCAGCAAGCATTGGCAAGGGGCAACAATGTCGTTTTTGTGTGTCCTCCATGGAAATTGCGTATACGCCACCTTGTCCCAGCTGCAGCAGCTGCTTGTCGCAAAGAATTCACTCGGATATAATGCGCCAGATCAGAGCGTTTGCTTAAAAAACTTATGCAACATTTGCTAAAGTATTGTACAGCGTCCTTTATTCCTAGTTGATTGTGAGTACTCAGTGCCAACCAGGCCACCGACCCCGGGCACGCCACCGCCGGCGCCACCTCCTCCTCCCGTGCTGGTGCAGCCCATCAGCTCACGGAAAACGTCGCCGATTTTGTAGTTATATCTGCGGAAGACCCCAAAAGATGGGAAGCCCCCTGTTAGTCCTCAGGCATACATCTCGCATGACAGATGGTCTATTGATTACTCACTGCGCCGAGCACTCGACGTAGCCGCAGCGCCAATGTTTGCGCACCAGCGTGGAAATATCCTTGAGCTCCTGCCAGGCCGCCGCCAGAATGTGTGGATTTGCGATAATAGAAAAGATTCAATATTGAGTGAAAATCTGCTGAATACTAATAACTGCGGGCTATGAATGGCCTAGCTCATCGTTCTTTCGGCTTAACTAGTCTATAGTTTCTGTTCCCTTGCATAAGAATTAACACATTGCCTATATACACCTTCAACCCGAACCGACTTTAGTTGCCTTCTTAACTCTCCTCAACTAAATTCGAATTCGGCTTATCTCCAGTTACTCTGTAAATTTAAAACTTTTTCCGGACTTTTTTGGAGTAAGAGATTTGCTTTTTGAACTTTTTAGGGCAAGATTTTAATCTTAATAATTTCTTTCTACCTAAATATATCATTTGTATTTCATTTTAAAAAAATTGGTAAAGAGAGAGAGAGATGCACTCACCTGCGAGTTGGCCTGCGCCTCAGTCACATTGTCAAATTTATTGCCGACCACAATTATGCTAAAATCACGATGACTGAAACTGTCCAAGATTTGATCTCTCATCGAGCGGCAGTACTGGAATTGAGTGGGGGCTAAGTCGGTCTTATAAGATCGATCAAATGGCGGATCTCACCTGAAAGGTTTCCAAATTTCCCATGTCGTAGACTAAGACATAGGCGTGCACCGTTCGCAGCCCCAGCGGATGTCCGTTGTTCCATTCGGCGAAGTTGTCAGCCGGAAATCGCTTCTGGCGGGATTGCCATGCCAATTGGTCGAGTGTTTGTTTTTCATCAGCATATTTCCGCAAACAAACAGTTAAACAAACAAACAAACACCCACATATGTCCACACGGTCGGTTGAGTTGTGTTTTCGTATCGCATTATTTTGGCATGAGTATGAAAAGCAAATATGGAAACGGAAAAGAGTTTATGGCGTTTAATGGCGGTTCTCAACTGGAATATGGCATAAATATGGAAATGTTCTTGTTCTTTATTTCGATGTGCAAATCTGTCGCCTACATAGTGTTATTGTTCATGGGTCATCATCGCCTTTGTTCCATCACAGCAGGGTAAATGCTGTTGTCTCCGATGCGCATATTTTGATTGGATTTTAGGTTGGATTACATTCAATCAATTGAAGCAACAAATAAGCTGCTGAATTGATTTTAATCAGTTTTAGAAACAATGTGAGAATGTCAATTTGAAAGACATTTCTGATATAATTTAACAAATGTTTCTCTTTCAGATCAAAAGGTATGCCACTGAACGAATTTTAAAGTTTCTGGGATTGAAATTTAGCAAAGTTCAGTCATTAATTCAACCACTTTAGTTTGAGAGTCTGAGAATTTGTCTAGAGCAAGCTGCAAACTGTACTGAAATTCAGCTTTCCCTTCGCCATCCTCATTTTATTTATTTAGGACTTAGTTGACCACTCTTGCGGGTGGAGCAATCTTTACTGCCCACAGTAGTCGCATTATTTGCTCGAGCTCACTGCTGCATCAGTAATAGGATTCACTTATTCACCCGCCTTCCCGTGAGCTGAATTTCCATTCCCCATTTATTAAATGCTGCTGAAACTTTGTTGTCGCTGTAGACATTCAAGGGACAAAGCTGCTCCCACAATGGCCGTAGACCATGGCAGTTACACTTCAGGATAATGGACAGCAGTTGATGCATTTACGGTGGCTGTGGCGAGCGTTGTCAGTAATTAATTGTTGCTCAATTAGTGCAGTAAACTGTGTTGCCAAGACAACATCGAGGGGCAAATAAAGAAAAAAATAATTCCTAACCTACAATTTTATTGAACACTTTTAAAGAACATTTTTATATATCATTTGAGTGCTAAGTAATTTCTGTCTATATGCGGATTATTTTAAAAACACTCCTCCACCGTCTAAATTAGAGAAATTCCGATGTACATCCATGACAGTCGAACGATGAGGCATATTGCCACTTTAACAACTAATATAAGGCAGGAATGGCAGAATTCAATGATTTAAATCAAATAACTCGATTTCATACTAAAAAGAAGGCTTCAGAAGTTTCCTATTTCAGATTACACTACACCGATTTGCCTGCTGATACTTATACTACATATGTATGTCTTTTCAGCAACACCTTCAGAGTACAGGCAGCAAAAAGTAAGTTTCAAAAACAGAGGTCGTTTATATACTTCCACACTTATTGTCGATTATTTTGAGAGATTTTTTTTGCGTCAATGCCATAAATCAATCCCTGAGCATCTCAACTGCTGACCTTTTTAAGCACAGAGTCGTCGAAAGGCAAATCAGCAGGCAATTTTCCACCACAGGCAGGTGGCCACAGCTTTCCCACGTCCAAACACTAATGACCAGAAAAGGAAATGGAAACTGAAAGTGTGCTGCCCGCAGTAAGACAGTAAGTAAACGTTATAATTAAATTTACGTCGCAGTATTTTAGGCACAAACAAAAGTCAAAGGCCGCCTAGACAAGAATACGAGTCGAGACATTTTGGAGGAACAAACAGCGGAGAACCAGAGATGTCAGTCTAGCCGTTTTCTGCCAAAACGACAGATAGAATTTATGAAGAAGATTTTTTAAGTCATTGATTTGTGAGGCTAAAATAATCCAAAGATACAATTTCACGCTTTGTTAAGATCTGTTTTATATTTATGAAACATTGCTTTTATGTTATTTAAACCAAAGAAACAAATTTAAAAAGGATAAAAATTAATAGAATTAATTTATTTGGTATAGTAGATCCTGATTTAAATGGAAAAAGTGCAAAAGAATGATACTCCTCGACAACTATAAAATACAATTTTTAACAATAAAACAAATTTTAAAAAATATAAAATTCTATGTTCAAATTACTCCAAAATACTTTTAGAGAATGCAGAATTTGGTCACTTTTTTAATAACATCAGCTGACAACACTAGACCCTTAGCTTAGATGCCTCCCCTCAACTCCTGACCCCGAACACGAATGGACAGCTCAAGGGTCCGCATTCCTTGGCGCCTTTGCGTCTGGTCCTTCGGCCTGTCAGTTCTCCAGCTCACCCGCTCCTTGGTCTCTTGGTCGTTTCATCCCCTTCGCGAATTCTTGCCCTGCCCTGTATTTTCCTATTCCTGCTTCTGCCTCTGTTTCTGGTTTCTGGTCGGGTATTGTGTCATTCTGGCTGGCAGACAGTCGACGCCACTCCCGTCGGGCACTAACTTAGCTAGATTTACGTTTTTGATTAAATTTCATTTAATTTGCGCTTCCCCCGCCGCTCTGTTGTGATTATTGTTGCTTTGTTAATTAACGGGCTGCCAGCTGGCTGGAAATGCGAGCAGCTCCTTAGCCAAGATTCTCAATGTCTGCTGGCCCGGTTGTAATTGTTGTAATTGCAGCATTGTTACCGCCTCGGATTTGAGCCGAGATGGATGGGACACATAAGGAATTTGGAAGGTATTGAGCTAATGAGCTGAACTCTTGAAGTCTGGTTGGCGCCCTGACTCGATTTTTCCAATCAGAACATCTAGGTCAGTCAGATTATTTTGGTTTTGCCATTTGTGGATCGATAAAATATTATCTTAAGAAATACGAGGTAAAAGGTATAGTTCTTGATAAGCCTTAATAATATTTGGAATTACCTAGAAGAAATTATAATAATTTGGTATTTGGTATATATTTGGTATTTTTCTTTTTTTATCATCAGAAGTCCGCAAGGAAAGCAGAGCAAAAACTTAAGCAAAATGTTTGCTTTGGGTCTTATCTAGTAATAACAGAGGGTACACATTTGCCTTTTTGCTTTTGCAGATTTTTAGGATATGAGTCATTTTCCCATGAACAAGTTTCGGGAATATTATTTACAATTAATTTTTCTAATAATTAATAGAATAAAAATCATAATAAATATATTCGGTTAAAATATAATGTGTATTGTAAGTTAAACTATCTGGCAAATTACACAAAAAAAGAATCGATCAACTGAGATATTTTTAAAGTCAATTTCAGCTTATTGCGGAGCCTGTTAGTCCAGGTCATTGAGTCCTGTCCCTCAGATTGTCATTTCAAGTAGCTTTAAGCAGCGGCGGTCACTTTGAGGAAACAATGGCCAACTAAATGGCCTCCTGTTCACACACACACACACCCAGAAAGCAACATCTGCTTCCGCTTTTCCCCCTGAACGTGTGTATGAGCGAAAATCTGTTGGAAAATAAATGCTGTTTGTACAAGTGGAAACCATTAAGGTGGACTTTGAGTTATGACTGCCAGGCAGTGCACTTGACGATGAAAAATTTACCACAATAAACAGGCGACAGCACTCCCAACCTGTGGGCCCCATCCCCAAATAAAAAACCCTGTTGGCCCGCTTTTAGACAACAGCCATTTGGTCAGCACAATGGGTGGACAACAAAGAGTATAATAAAGCGGGCGGGTACAGGGGAAAAAGCCGTACTCGAAAACAAATTCACGCCAAAATGGACATGAATAAGTTGAAAAGCATTGAGAGGTGGCACTGTCGAAGGGGGGCGGTTCGGGTCGCTCGGCACGTAGTTAATATGACAATGGATGTGGTTGGCTGACTGCCCGACTGCCAACTGCTTTTTGTTGCTTGTCAACTCTTTTGGTTCGCTTGCCATTTCAATTCCTCCTGCTGCACCTCCCCATCTGGGGCAATTCGTGTGGCAGGGGTTGGGTATCGGTGCGGTTGCCGCAGGCCTGGATATCCTTGGCTGTCCATGGCGCAGCCACAGAATCGTCCTTTAACCGTATCCTTTGGCACACACTTGGCCCAGTTCCCGATTCGCCAGATCAACGGCTGCTCTAAATTTATTCAGCCATGGAACAAAGGAGCATCTGCCTTAACCGCTGAAGGTAGAGACGAAAGCTGCTATATTGCTTAGTTTGCCTAGCGTTACACTACGCTTCTAATGTTTATAATTGGTAAAAATTATACACCACTTCACAGAATTAAAAACTTTATTTTGAAAAATATCTTATTAGAGGATGAATAACACCTTTCAAAATCAATTATAAGCAATATAGGAGATGTTGAATGCATTTTGTTTGGATGATTTCCTTTCCAAGGCTACTATATCCTTCAAAAGCGCCAAAAAATCCAATTTCATATCTCAAACTTTGCATATCGCAGAAGGCCAAGGGGGAAACCAAACAGCAACTGGCCTTGTTCGGAGTGTGTTCCATAAATATTTTATGATAGTTAAACGTGGCAGACCGCAAGACAAAAAGCAGGGGTATGGAAGGATGTCCGAATAGTGAGATGTAAGACAGTGCAGGCAGTGGCTGTGGCATCCTTTCAACATTTTCGGTGTCAGTTTGTGATTTGTGGTCTGACAAAACTACTGCCTAATTGCCGAAGTCTACTGCCAAGTCCTGAGAGCAACAGAAAGAAAGTTGAAAGCATAAACAGGAAAATGGGGAGTCCCAGACATGGATATTTTTTATAGAGTAGCCAACTGTGCTCACAAGATAAACGGACGAAAATATTTACAAACTTTATGGCCAGCCATAATTGGGTAATATTGTTGTTCTGCAACCATTTGGCAACACGAAGTAGTTAAAAATTGATAATATCCAACTACACATAAAGGTTGACTGCAATTTACCTGGGTATTCTTGACTGGAAAACGCTAAATGTATTCTGGCTACCATTTTTATGAGCGCAAGTTGGGTCTTTAATAAAGTCAACAGCTCGGCTAAGTTGAAGGGTGAAAGTTTGCTGAAATATTTGATGTCTATAAGGTAGAGGTAATGCCCGGAATAAAACCCTGTTTTCAGGCTAATTCGGTGCATTTTCCTGCAATTAGATTAAGGTACTCCTTTTCAAATATTATATTACTTTCTACAACATAGGTATTGTTTGTAAAATTATTACTGAATGTACAATCATGGGCTTGTGGTAGTTATCCGTTTAATATTCGTTATCTTTTTTCTTGCGTTTCCTTTCCTGATGTTTCTGATAAAAAATGAAATCGAGTGTTCAGATTAAAAAGTTGTGCAGCCGTTCGATGAACATTCTTTCCATGCCTAAAGTGTTATGCAAAAATACCAAATAACGTAAAAATGTAACCCACAAGAAAGTTTTCCCGGGGCAACATCGTTTGGTGTTGTGGTTGCTCTTTTCTGCGTTGTTGTAATCTGTTGCTCAGGGCGCTTCTGGTGCGGTGATTATTAAAAACAAAATAGCGTACTTTTGCAATCCGAAGCCTTTATACTCTTTAGGCTTTAGACAATTTAAATAGTTAACAGAAAACTTTGAGCTGCTTATTGTGTTTAAAAACTTATGGATTTTTTTCTTCAAATTCTGTTGATTGATCTATAAATACATAGACACAGAATAACACTTACTTAACACCTTGCGATATATTATACACTTCTCTATAAAACTCTCTGATAGGGTATACGATTTGAAATATGGGAGAAAAACTGTTCAGCTCGTAATGAAAATGCAGAAGGTACCAGTTCGTGTCTAGACACCGACGGCACCGACAGCAGGCTCAGTAACAAGAAAACATCGCAGGAGGACTTAAAGTGTCTTCGGGTTAATATTTATGCAGGACGAGGACAGGCGGCAGATTGCAACTGGTTAGGGCTATGGATCTGCGGGGCAATTTAAATTATTAAGCAATTTATTATGGCCAGCGGGCTGGGGCAGGGATGGGGGAGTTTTCTAATATATCAGCACCATGAAATTTACTGGAAAATTGCATAAAAATAGTTTGTACATATTTTTACAAAATTCCTAACTACAACCGCGCTCTGACAGTGGTAAAACTTTTAACTAAATTATGGAAAGTTAGAAAATGTGGCAAGGGCTGTGTCTGGGGTGGATTTATTGCGGGCTTAGGGCTGCCATGTGACAGGCGGCAGGCGGCAGGTGCTAACTCACCTGGGGTGGAACGTCCAGTACCATCAGCTCACGTATGCAGGTGTCGCAGACCAGACAGTTTTTATAAATCTTGCGATGCGTTGTCGTCTGATGAGTCCTGGGAAAGTCATGGTAGAAAAATTGCTGTAAATAAGCCCGAAAGAGCAGAGTCAGTTACATGTTGTCGGAAATTAAATATTATTATGATTGTAAAATATTGCCCTGGCGACCGTGGCAGGCCAATGAATATTAAAATTAATTTTCCATTGGCGAACCATTTCACTTCATAAAAACCCCGCCCAACCAAGCTAATATTTTTCTTTTTCTTTTGCTCTGTTCTAGCTTCTTAGTTTTTTTTTCGTTTTCTATGTTGAGCAAACATTTTAAATATTCGCTCTGAGCTTTTGCATGAGGTCCTTTGGCCGACTAAATCTCACAAACAGCCACACATATATCATGGACATTTTTAGCTTATTAAAATTGTAAGCGCTTAAATGTATGCTTTAGATTTTACGTTCTCTCGTGTAATCATAAAATGTACTAAAAACGGAAAATAAACTGCACACGATTCGCTGGGTAATGGTTATATGAGCTATATGTGCAACGGAGCGTAGGATTGGGTTTAAAGAAATGGAATTAAATATGTTTCTGTATTACCTGTACCAGGGCAGTTTTAAGCTTAAACATAACCTTAAAAACAGCGGTTATTCCCCAAAATTGACTATAAAGGTAAAGTTTCACCTAATTATCATCTATTTAATTTTTCCAAGGCTTTACATATTATTTTTCTTCAATAAACACAACGCACTTTTCAATCAAGACCACGTAATCCTCAACTTTCAGTTTAATTTGTTAATAAATTTTTAGATCCCTATTGCTGCGCTTCACTAGCTCTTTTAAGCTTCAGTAACGAGCGATATCTCTAATCCAAAGCTCATAATGCACACGCGGGACTTTTTTGGATTTCACTCTGCGCCGTGGTCGAAATGACCCCATTAACCCGCAGCGTTCACTCTCTTATTGGGTCTTTACTCTGGGGCCCGGGACCAAGGAGACGGAGTCGCCAAAGCGAATCGCAGAGTCCTAAAAATAAAGCCAAGGCCGGCGGATACATAAAATACAGTTTGTAAAGAAGAAAAATGATAATCAAAGAGGGGAAATGGTGATGGCTTGGGTGAGATTGGGATTGTGGCCTGTTGGGTGTGGGACTCGGACTGGGTATCAATGCATGAGCAGGATGAGTGACAGGCTCAAAGGATATTTAACGCCTGATTGCATTCTAAAGTGATGCCCTGTCGCCTCAAGAAGCCATCGAATAGATATCCTATTCATGATTTTGGTGATTGTATGCTCACTTTGAAAAAATAGCCTAATTGCATGATTTATATCCGGAAAATTGTCACATTAAATGTTTTATGTACACTGAGAGTTCTTTTTTCCATAGATAAAACAATTAAGTTATTTGTTGAGTTGGCTGGTTATTGAAAGATCTAAGAAAATATCAAAAAGCTTAAAATACTTTCTATAATACTTTTTAACTATAATTGGTTTGTTTGATCTTAAGTTTGACATTTTCAAAAACAGAATGTTTTCATAAATTGATCGAATATTAAATTTTAGTCAAAAGTACACAAATTGGATACTCCTGCAATAAAGCTATATTATCTGTTCTGTGATGATGATGATTTTGGCTAATAATGAAGTGAAGTGAAAATTTGGGTCCCCTTACCACTCGTCTAATATAAATTCAAATCTTTTTTGCCAATCAGCACACCCATTGTTGTCATTGCAATGAAATCAGATGCAATTTATGCGCACTATATTCAATTACGAGCGCCGAAAAGGAACCACCAAGGCCAACCACCGGAAGCGGAAGTGGCCGCATTAGGGAAGCGAGGACGCCACCGCTGGTTGGCCTAAAGGGGGGAATGACTTTAGCGAGGACTTTTTTAAATTATATGCTGCACACACACAGACACTTTCTCCAGGGAAAACGTGGGCGGTGTGGCGTGCAGGGGCGTGGAAAAGGGGTCAGATCGCAGCGCTTGGCATGACATCGATTCACATCGCATCGCTTTTATGTTTCAGCGCCGCATATCATTGAGTTTTATTTTTATTGAACTGGTAATTGAATAAGAAATGACATTGATGGTCTGCTCCGTGGTCTCCAGGTCCTGTTTCCATTTCCCAGTTTCCAGTTTCGTGTTCCGTGCTCCGTGCTCCGTGCTCCGGGCTTCTTGCTCCGTGCTCCGGGTCGTTGTCATGGCCGGCTTTGCGCCTCTTTATGCTTCTTGCTGTCCCATAAAATGCGGTACATTATCTGCCACATAAATAAGCACGCCGGGGATCCCAGCAGCTTTTCCAAATTTACCCAAATAGATATTCATGGCGTACTCTTTATTGATATGATGCACTGCGTTTTATTTCTCTCTTTTATCTGCCGGAATTAGTACATCTTATTTGAAAATGTTGCCATCCATTTAAGCCAGAGGAGATTTTGAGTTGAGTTAAGTCCAGGACGAAAGCTACACACTTCTAAATCATATAGTTTGAGTTAAGTATGTTTGTATGTTCGTTTCAAAATTTGGATATGCCCACAGACATTAGAAGTCGGCAGCACCCAGATAAATGCGATAAAAGTCCAGCCTTTTTGCCGGAATAGGAATAAATTAGTTTTCATATCGGACTGTTACTTAAGAAGTTATGAGGGAGTTAATGGCTTGGACGGATGACGCCATTAAAAGTGTACATACTGGTAGCACTTTATTTTCAAAACGGAGGAACTGTTATCTGTTTTTATACCCTTTACTCGTAGAATAAAAGGGTATACTAGATTCGTTGAAAAGTATGTAACAGGTAGAAGGAAGCGTTTCCGACCCTATAAAGTATATATATATATATTCTTAATCAGGATCAATAGCGAAGTCGATTGACTCATTTCCGTCTGTCCGTCCGTATGAACGCTGAGATCTCAGGAACTATAAGATTCTTGAGGTCCCTGAGCAGCGCTATTAGAGCTGGAAAGTTAAAATTATGTATGTATAATCTTGAGATGCCAGCGCATCTTATGGTGGTACCATTATCTGGCCACACCCACTCTTACGCCCACCGAAAGACGGTTTTTGCGTTGTCTAGAAAAGCTGATATCTCGGTAACTATAGGTGATAGTGAGTTTTTTATGATACCCACAATGCGAACGTTTTCTTCCCATCTAGCCCCACGTCTACTTTAACGCCCACAAAACCCGGGAAACAAAAAATGCAAAAATTTCGCGAACTATAAGAGCTAGAAAGTTGTAATACGCATTTTAGAGATGCCACTGCAGCTCAACACGAGTTTTCATCCGGTCACACCCACTTCAACGCCCACAAACCGTTGAAAACTGTGGCGTCCATAATATTATAGTGTATGGCTTCGATTGACCTTGTATAACATATTTTTGTCAATATCTATCGACTTACCAAAGATTTTTCAAAATGGAACATTATTTCGCTATTTATGAAGAAATGTTGGGCATAAGGCCTCTAATGGAAAGTGACGTCACTATCAGTTACTTAAATTGCTTTCTCTGATAATAGGTGGCGCTTTGTAACTTTCAACTAGCAAAATCAATATTTTAAAAATGTGCAAAATAGAAACGGGTATCTTATAGTCGCGGTACTCGACTATGGCGTTTATTCTTGCTTATATCATGCAATCATATTATCTCTCAAAAAATACAGAAAAGAGCACAGACCGAGACTGAAATCTAGTGGAATCTTTTCCAAAGATTGTTTTTTTCGATTTCAAATGAAATATTAAAGAAAAAACAAAAAAATATACAAGTAAAAGTATAAAGTGATTTTTTAGATAGTTTATGACAAGTATTTTGCGGTTAATAATTTTTGGTCTTTATTAAATTTCAAAGTAATTTTGATTGAAAATTATCTACCATTCTAGCTACAAAAAACGCGATCAAAGGCTTATTGTTGTAATAAATTGTGAAATAAAGATCTGATTTTAATTTTTTTTTGGTGGATCCCTTTGCTCTCAGATAAAATCGGTATTATACCTTCTATAGTCTATACTGAAGCTCAAGGAAAAAGGACTATAAGTATAGAGACAGCGTAATGGCTCGATTAAGTTTATTCTGCAATAACAATTATGTGATTTGATTTTTCATTTACATGCCTTTTACATTTACGCGGCGATAAAAATTTGGGATGCTTGATGTTCCCGCTAGACCTTCCCCCAGCCCGTTAACGGGTTCCCTTTGCCAGCTTGACCGCAAACGGCCATTAAACAGCACGTAATTGATTTTGCAGTGCTTAAAATGCCATAAAAATGCGCAAATCTAGAATTACATACAAGAAATAACGCCCAATGGGAAACCAGGAAAATGGTGGAAGCTGGACAGCTGAGCTCGGAGAAGGACGATGGTTCGTGGGAAAACGGTTCTAAAAGCTAATGCACGCACATTCACATTCGTGAAAATGAAACGCAGCTGTAGAACACACACAAACAAGTGTATGGAAAATAATGGAGAGCGCAGTGGGAAAGCAAATGGCAAAGCGGCCAACTCGCAACTGCCAACTGCAGTTAATTGAATTTGCTGAGCGAGAGGTGAAAGGCGGGGGTATGGTGTATGTTTTTCCACGCCGAGTAGTATACTCTTTCGGCAACTAATTTCCGCTGTTTCGACGTGAAAACAGCTGCGTGCTGAGCGGGCTATAAAATGTCAGATTTAGCATCTTCTTATGTTCGAAATTTTCGGGCTTTCAATAGCTTTCAATATCTTTATTGATTTTTATTCATAATTTTTGAACATTTCCCCATCCAAAGACTAGTGCATCTGCTTCTGATATGTGTTTATTCCGAGACATCCTATTTATTAAAAATGAAGTGTTTTTTAAGGAAGAGTAAACAAGAACTTTCGCTTTTCCACTTTCCGCTACAAAAACAAATTTATTTTACTTTGTTTCAGTTGAATTGGAAAACTTTTTTGTTTATTGGCGGAGTTTAATTAAACGTTTCAATACGTTTGGTATAACGAGCCATTTTTAATACATTTTTAATTCTTCGTCCATGTATTTTAATTTAACTTGTCAATTATTTAGCTTTAACCCATATTTTCAAACTCTTTCATAGCAATGAATTTTGCCTTTTCAGTACCGCAAGTCCATTAAAATGCTGCAAAAAATTGTTAAGTTAGCTAATTGAAAAATAATAAAATTACAATCTAAAAACAGCTATGATTAATAAATTAATAACTTTAATAAATAAATTGCGATCATCTTCAATTAGCTACAATGCACTTTAATAAGCCAATTTGGACTCCATGCAAATTGTCAATTCATATTAATTAGAAAGCATTAAAGTTGTCAGTAAATCAAATTGACAGTTTCAGGTAGTCTTAATATATATATTATTAAATCCTTAAGGTGCATTAATATCTCATTGCTTGAAAACATAGATAGATAGATCTAATCCTAAACTAAAAAGATAGAAAGTAGTTAGGAATGGCCGCTGCTTTAATCGTAAACTCAAGCAGACTGTTCTTGTTCATCATCGCAGTGACCAACATTGTTAATATACCCCCTGGTAAAGGTAGGGTCTAAACACATATGAGGCATTCCAGCCCTGTGCCTTGCCATTGTCTAATTACAAAAGATAAACCACAAAAGATACGATGCGAAGCGCAAATCAAATTAACGACGCTCCTACACGCACACAAATGCAATTAGCAGATTTGGGGAAGGAGTGCGAGGACTAGGAAGGATGTGGTCCTGGACGGAGGTGGCTTTGTAGGTAGATGGAGCGCTAAACATCGACGATGAAAGCCAGCTGCCATGGGACTGGTCTATTAAAAAGTTTGCCCCTAAACTTTTCAGCTTTCATCGGGGTCGCACGGTGCCCATTAATAATTTAAAGCCAAGTTGGAGCATGAAAAGTGCAGCGTTTGCATCTCTGAAGCGATCCATCATCCCCCTGGATTTACCGGTCTGTGTGTATTGGGGAAACTTTTAATCAGGAATTGTGTTAATTGAAAATGCAATTTATTATTGAAAAATTAATTAATGCGACTGGGCAACATCTACCCTTTCTATGCTGCTGACGATTGGATCGGATTGGATTGGATTTACGATGATTACAGTCATTAATTTTAATTGCATTACAAAACTGAAACGCACTTAACAAACATTTAAATTATCATTGCTGATTCCGTATTAATTACATCAATTAGGATGCGATGTTTGGCTGATGCACTTTGATCCCTTGAAATTGACACAAACCAATTTAGACAGTGTTTGTAATAAGAGTTGCCTTCAATTTACATTGACCTAATCGGGTTTAAACATGTAAAGCACTTAAAGCCAATGATTTTATGTTTGCTTGATTCCGTAAAATGAATCAAAAAATACAGAGAAAAAAATCGTGCCCCGGGTGAGGCTCGAACTCACGACCTTAAGATTATGAGACTTACGCGCTGCCAACTGCGCCACCGAGGCCTTGGAAGTTGGCACCCTGAAACACCTTATCAGCAAGGGTATGGATTTGATGTTGGGCAAAGGAATGTATAGATAAGAAATCACCTCATATGCATACACTTACAAAAAAAAAATGAACTTTGAAAATCAAGCATATGAATGTTACAAATACGACTGTAATGCGAAGGAATGCGAATGCATGTGGGATAATTTTTAAGTTCTTGTTTTTAAGATATTTAATGCTAGCCTATCTCCAGATTCGAATTTTCTTGACTGAAAAATCGGTAAAATTTCTTCAGAATTTTCTTTTTCATTCTGACATTTTAAAGAAATTTTAAATCTTAAGACACCATATGGCATTTTTCAGATTTGCTCACACTTTGGTTTGCTCTCTAGAAAGCTATGGATTAGAAATAAACTCACCTGTAATATGCTTGTTTTGCCGACCCCAGCAGCCCCCAAAAATGCGGCTTTAAGGGGGCCCTGCAGCCATGGCGGCTCCGCACCACCCTCCAGAGTGATGCGCTATGCCGAAATGCACTTATTCTGTATATGGAGCTCCATTTCGATTGAGATCTTAGTGGTGTTCGCTGCTGCTGCTGCTGCGGTGGCTTTGGCTTTTGATCCTTTGGCTCCTGCTGCTGCTGCTCCTGTTTTGTTATTGCCTGCTGCTGTCCTCGCACTATCACCGACATAATCAACGCTTCGTGTGCTTCCGATCAGTAGTTTCTTAGAGTTGGTTGGCGATATAGTACTACTCCACATTATATTGTTATTATAGTTGCTAATAGTGTTGTTGTTAGTTTGCTGCTTGAACGACGCCAGCTTGACTGAGTTTGGGCACAAGCTTGGAAAGAAGTAGAAGCGGAGTCAAAGCCAGGCAGTAGCGAGGACAGAATGGCAATTTAGCTGGCAGCCAATATATTTTGGTGCTAAATGATTTGTTTACTTATGCTGAAAGAGAAGAAGAATGAAAACATTTATATTAATTAGATTAATCGGTTTTATACAGAATATTAAGTAAGAAACCTTTTACGAAACCAATTTATCTGTGGATAATTCATTTGATTTGATTGAAACGCTAGATTGGTCATGGTATTGTAATTTAAGTGGCGTTTCCAAACAATTTGACAGCTACAATGGAATAAACACAACTCAAAAGCAATCAAATAAATTGGAAACGAGACGGCCGAAAAATCGACCCAAAAAGATTTCGTGCCAATCAGCTGGAATTCTGCTAACTAAATTTATTGAGTCGCCAGCGGATATTGCACATTGATTTCAGTTTAATAACATAAATATTGTTTGGCTCGGGCCCTCCACCTTCATTTTAGCTCTTCCTTTGGGCCTCTTTGCATTGCCAATAATAAATTTCAAATTTCACATTTCACTTCCGCTGCACAACGGAAGTTGATTTCTGGCTCTCGTTTTCGCCGAGGGCGCAGATTCTTATAGCCTATTTTTTGGAAAATGGGAAAAAGCGTACAAAAAGAAAAACATTAAGTGAGGCGTGAAAAATGTTTGGCAATTCCGTCTTTCGTTTCCAGTATTTCGGTTTTGGGGTGGACCTTGGCTTGTAAATTACAAGAGCACAGATTTATAATTAGAAAAGTTTCGAAAACGAGATTGGGCGTTGATTAACGCCTCTTTTGGGGCTTGAATGCCTTTTTAAGTTCTTTTAAATTGCACAGAAGCCGTTTTGGGGTTTTTGGGCGCTGGCTGGCAAAACATTTGGCGCCTACTCTTAATTAGTTAGACATCTGACAACAGCTTCATCTATCATCCATCAACAGTCCACTCATCGCCCCCGCCGAGTTGGGAAACTTAATAAATTTTATAACCACAAAATATGCCGGCAGCGAAATGTGTGGAGACAGGGTGCTAAAAATGCCAGACAGCCTTCGCCTAGTTGGCGTATTTATAGCCTTCATCCCCATCCCCATCAGCATCAGCATCACATCCTTCGACATATCCCTTCCTTTTCACCTACCGAAAAATCATGCGTCATCAAGACGACGCCCACACCTAACCGGAGACGTATTGTGAGGATGCCAGGAGCAAGATGTGATTCGATCAGATATGATTGAGAGCGTCCGCCAAGGGCGCGGCTTAAACGGCGCCCCCACACATGGAACCCGCTGAGAAACCACGGCAAATCGTGAGTCACCCCAAAAGATGTTAGGGGGCTAGATGAGCACCTGGAGTCGACTACTCTATATCCTTCAAAAATTTAAAAAAAATTCTCAAATCAAAAATAAATTTCAGAAAACTAAACTTTTGTATAAGTCAATGTTCCAGCTCTGAATTTAAACATGAAAAAAAAACTTGAATATAAAAGCCATTGTTCTGAGTGTATTTTCTGAAATGTTAGACGATGTCCTTGAAGGAGCCACAAGAAATGGGCATCTCCTAAACTACATGAAGATTTGCATATCCCTCGTAAATCGGAAAGCTATTTTCCAATCGAACCCGTAGTTGATGGTGGCAGCCCTAGCACTTTGATTAGATTCTGGAGGCCGAACTGAATTTAATTTGGAAAACAACACATTCGGTGGGGCATGTTATGACATTCGGAATGGCGTGGGGATGGATGCCTTTTGTCTCCAGCCGCAAGACCCCGTTCATACGCCCCGTGGCCCAGTTGATTGATACGCTCTCAGCGAGCGTCGAAGTACGTAAACAAGTGCCGGAGGCTGAGGTTGAGGTTGAAGTGGTGGCGGCTGCTTAGGCCGAGGTGTGTGGGCGTGGCCCGGAGACACAAATCCTGGCAATTGAAAACTTTCCACTTTGGCAGTCCTCCAAGGCTCCGGCCTCACCCCCAGCCCGAGAGCGGAATCAAAGCCAGACAATTGTAGCCCAGTTATTGTGTTCGTACATTTCAGCTGTGTGTATTGTAATGCTTTTATCTGCCCACCCACTCGGGCCTTTTGCAGCGATGTTTATGCTGACAGGCTCACGCAACCTGTTCGGCCCGAGTTTTCCGACTTTTCCGGGTCCGAGTTCGACTTCCGACCACGTCAAGTCCTCCCCCGGCTTTTGTTTTAAGCCCACTCCATACTCTGTCCTTTGTTTGCTGCCCGAAGCTTTTTATGCTACGTGCCACTAAAATTTTATTGGCTTATTTATTGTTTTCAGAGCTACTTGCTACAGTTGTTTCGCAGCCGTCTTTGGACTTCTCCCTCTCTATGCACTGAATTAAGCGCTGGCGGTAGACAATCAATTACAAGTTTTAGCCATTTTATTGGCGGGCTTCAAGCCTCAGCTTTTCAATGAGCCCAAACGTTGCCTACAAAGAATATAATACAAGTACGGGGGCAGGACGAGAAGAAAGGACCTCGAAAGGACATTAAACTGCGACAAAGGAGTGTAACCTATAGACCCCCTTTCAGCCAACTATTTGGGACAACTTCCTGCAACATTTGGCGAATAAAGGATGGAGCCCGCAGATAGAGGGGACAGGAAATCTGCATATGTGGGCGTGTCCCGTAGACAGGCGGAAATGAAATGTGTGACACTCGATGGCAGCGAATGGCAACGACTGGCAGCTCCTGGCGGATATTGATTTCGGTGTGTGTACAAGAACTGTGTCAAGAATAGGAAACATTTACCTTCATGTCGGGCCATAGAAAACGGGCAAGTAAACTCCATGTTGGATATAATGTCAAATCAATGTTTTAGCACAGCCCAACGTGTTTGGATCAGGATTCTTGCTGACAACTATTTGTGCAAATTTAAGATTTATATAGATTTCGTTTCAGCTTCTGAAATCTATTTTCTTTGAAATGAAGGCGGGTTTCAGGAAAAGCGCTTTGGAAAACTAGATAGTAAGCTTTTAATTACTACAAATGAGCAACAAGCCAAGCCACTAACTGGGCCTTCAGTCTACCTTCAGTAACAAGACCCTAATGGATCGCCACCCTTTTCTTAATAACAAGCCACGGCTTCCATCCTGCCATTGGTTACCTAATCCATTCAAAACTAGCTAAACAAAGCAATTTGCGCCCTAAGCTCCGTCATTAATTCAAATTATGACGAGAATAAAGCAAAACAGGGCGCTTAATCAAAACGCTTAAGTGAATCCTTGGCAAAGGACGGAGTGGATGGAGCCAAAGCGATGACTCGACTCCCTGGAAAGACACTACACTCTATGTCATTTGCATTTTAAGCACACCGCTCCAATCCCTCGTCCTCCGTCACGTTTTATCCTGCTGTATCCCGCAAGCTAAACGCAAGTTTCTGCGCTGTCTCAGTGCGTATTTCATACAAGCTAATTTTTTTACGATTATATGCGCTTAATAAACGCCATCGCCCGTGGAGCTGCGATGAGGGATATCAAGGAATCTCAGACCGGAGTCCCAGGCATCTGGGTGCCATCCTCATCCTCAGCCTTATCCCCATTCCCAGCCCCGTCACGTGCTGTGCCCACTGCTTAGATGGGGCATTATCTAAGCCAGCGCAGCGGAAGCGATGGCAACGCCATCATCACCAACACCATCATAACGAACAGCACAGCGGAAGTTCCTTCGCACACACACACACACACTGGACCCACTTACACATGCACACATGCTGGGGGCAAGGAAGCAGATAGTGCCAACTCCTTTCGACTTGGATAGAGATCCTTTGTTACGGGTGTCTACACTGGCTAACAGGGATTACTTGACGGGAATTCCAATGAGAGGTTCTTGCACTTTAAATAGTTTCATCGAAACGGGTCTTTAGTCTTTGTGTAAGAGTTTACCAATTTAAATAGAGCTTGCTTTGTTTTATTTTCTATTTGACGTGTTGTATAATTTTGTATTTATTTTTTCATATGCATCGAGTATTCATTGCGATTGATTATAAATAAGATGAAAGCTTCAACTACAGCAACATCCTAACTAGTAACAACCTAAAGCCAAAAAATGTACCTTATCTTTGGTATTTCAGCTTTGTTACGTATAAGTAAGTTAAACATAAAATCATTAATTAATTAATTGCATATTTTAGCTTATAGCCTTTAAGAAATGAACAAAATATTATTAACAATTAAATTAATATTTATTACGCTATGTTCAGCTTCAGTTACGAACGATGCAAGCAGGAGCTTTCTTTGTCCCTCTTTTCCAGCTTATTACTCGCCATATTCAAGTTGTAGCTGTTAATCTGTTGATAAACTAAAATTATATATCAAACTAAACTCAATAAGTTTACGAAAATAACAAGATTCAAATTCTATTTATTAAGACTAAGCATTAATACAAAACTCGAATTACTTGATTGACTTAGCAATTGTTGGCCAATTTTAGTTGCCAAGGCTTCCACTCGGTTTGGCATTCTTCCCCGTTAACAACACCATTGTCATTGAGGGGAGTCCGCTGGTGTATCTTTCCCGTGCGATACAGGTTCCGTATTTGCTGTGGCCTCTGAGAAAGCACTTAAGCAATGTCAATGTGTTTGGATTTCTCTGATTTCGGCTGCACGTGTAATAAGAGCTCTCCCATGCCAACGTGGTTGTGAGGCAGCTACAGTTTTCCGCCGATTGACTTCCTTTTGCATATATTTATCCCTACGTCCTTGTGAGGTGGCTTCTGTCGCCGTAAGAGCGCGTTTTGAGTGTTCAGCAAATATGCGAGTACTTGTCAGGGCTTACCGCATTGGAGATATGGCACCCCCCATTCCCGGAGAACCCATTGCCACACCCATTTAAGCTCTGTCCGGATTCATTTTACTCCTCGGCCCTATTTCGCTTAGCTTCCAATTGCCCGGCGGTGGGAGAACTTAACACTGCCCGAATCGGACTCAACTTCTGCTCGAAGTGCACCGCCAAATGGATTCGCATTCGGTTTACTCTGCCGCCGCCACCTCCTTCCACACGCCTTCGCACTTGATCTTGGTTTGGGTAAAACTTTTTCAATATTTCAAGAGATTCCGTGTTTTATTTATTCGCTCTCCTTCGGCAGTGAAGCTTTATACAATTGAGTGGAAGGAAGCAGCTTTAACCGCACGAGTTAACCGTGAAGAGGTGGCAGCCAGGGATATTTTGGATATAAACCTTTTGATTCGGCATTTCGTAGTGGAACTTTGGACGTAAAGAATATGTTAGAGATAACTTAATATGAAGGAACAGCAAAGGATTTCTCATTAACAAAACGATTCCCCTTTTGCTAACGAGATTATTAAGGACTATCGCCAATAACCGAACCATAACTTTTATGTTCTAATTAACAATAATTCATTTATTGGAATGTAACCCAGAAACCAAGAGGATAATAATTCCAGCGGATGGCGCTCACGGACATGTTCGTGGCAAATATCAAGATGGCAGTACGTGTTGGCACAATCATAAGGATGTAGGAACAGCAATTTCGGATCATAAAACCTGCTCCTTCCTGGGAACGAGGGTCCAACTGTGGATGGCCCCAAAGGATGTTGACAAGTGGGCACATGTGCACGTGAGATCCGAATAAAAGGCCCAATTCTCGCCTTGGACACGCACCGGGAAAATCAAATGGGAAAGAGACAGCAGACAGCAGACAGCAGACAGCACGCAGGAGGCAGAAGGCAGACGGCACAGAAATCAGCAGAGAATTTCCACGTTGATGAGCCGGATTCATTTCGGTTGCGTGCCAAAGTCAACGGAAGGTGCGAATTGGGGGTGTCGCATCTGGGTCCGCATGGGTGGGATGGAGTTCTTTGGCTGCAGAGTGGAAGGCAGGCAGGAAGCAATACGAAACTTACAGTTGACATGAAGGACATCATTAGCAGGAGCACGGCCCTTTCCCAACAGGCAGCTGTCACTCGGCTCGGAAATTACGCATATCCTTTGAGAAATTGTAGCGGAAAACGAAATAATGAACTCAAAGCACCAGTTCCAAAGTTTGCCCGACTGAACAGAGCTGACAAACTATGGCAACACTTAAGGATTGTGCGTTGTGTACACCGGGATGGCAAACTTTGCTCCAAGTGAGAGGATCCTGATTGGGCGACTGCCACAGTCACTGCCACTGCCAGGACATTCGGGAATGTTTTGGGATTACCCTGACCCACGTCGGTTAGACGCAAGCAGGCTTTGGCTAATGTCATCAAATGACATGTCACTCAATCAGGGAATAGCTGGGGGAAATCCGATAGGGCTCCACACCCTCGCTCCTGCTCCTGCTCCTGCTCCTGCTCCTGATAAGCGAGGAAGGACGCCCCGGCGAGATATAAGCTTATGCAAAATTAAATCATTAAAATGCAAGACAGATGAAATTTTCTTAAACTGTTTTGCGCACGAGTTGATGCCAAGTCACACATGCCAATGCAAACACGCACCCACACACACACAAACACGCCCAATGTCCTTAAACACACACACACACACACACATCCTCACATGGGCCGCGTGCTTGTGCCTAAGTAGATATTTCATCGGATTTTCACAGCAGCTCAGATAAAAAATGAAGAACAGGAAGCAGGGGAAGGCGGGCGGGTCAACAAAAAATTTAAAACGGTTTGGCATTGCGGAGGAGCGGCGGTATGAGTTCCCCTCGTTAATGGCTGGGGTCATGTTCTGACCTGGTTGACATGAAAGCAGCAGCCAGGAATAACAAAAACATCCCCGTCACATGTGTAAAAGCGTGAGACATTAAAATTAAAGCTAGCTGGGGTAAAATGCAAATTTTTGTTAAAAAAGAATAGGAGTGGAAAATCTGTACACTCATAAAATAAAGATGTCAAAGGTGAAAAAGTTTGATAAAATATTCAAAGATTATTAATCCTTGCGTTTAAACATAACGAAGGCAATTCTGATAAATAAATAGGCATTCCGTATTAAATTTGACTTTATTTATGTCTCTGGGCTAAGATTAATTTGCTTTTAAACGCGGCGTCTGCTGTACTCGTACGTTATTAATGGTGGCATTTGGAGATATTAATAAAGGGATATCGAATAGACAACCCTGCCGTGCGTTTATTCTGCGGCAAGCGTATGCTAAATGTCTGTTTTTGGGCTAAGCCCGGGCTGAGATGTGTTTAAGTTGAAGGGCCAACGCCCACACCATCCGATTCCCATCGCATCCCGACTAGGGTTGATCCTTCCACCGAGCCCAAAGAACAAGTGAGAGTACGTGTTCCATCCGAAAGCCTAGACAACGCAAAGCCACGACTAGGCAGTTGAGAAATTAAATTCTAGTTACGCCCACGGAATTTAAAAATAGCAAACAATCGACGGGGTGGATGGGTTTTGGCGGGTGTAGGCTATCGCCTGGGTGTGGGCTGAAGGACGATGCTTGGATGCGGTTCTTGAACGTGTTCAAATTGCCGAAACGCGTCGAAATTATGTTAATGTTGTATGTACGTGTCCCGAAGGCGGCCAACAAATTGAATATGTATTTAAGCTTTTAGTGGAAAAGGGGGGTGGGGAAGAGAGAGGAATGGTTATCGGGAACACGTCATTGTTTAATCTATAATTTGGCATCTATATCTTCATTCAACGGCAGCTGGGAGGTGGAAAAAATTTCAACATTTTGGCATCTCATTGTTTGCCTTTGTCATTCTTACATTTTTCATGTCTCCGCCGATGTTTGATGTATGTACGGATATATACGGCTGTATAGGGAGGAGCCTGCTTAACCATTCCTGTTCATCTCTTCCGTCACTTTTAATGAGTTTTTGTGCAAGAGCTTTTGTGCCCTCCGCATTCCGTCTGCAACTTGTTGGCAACAATGTCAGCGAAATTGTCGCCGCTTCTGATAATCAGGCGAACGCCCTTCGAAGTGAGCGCGGGGCGTGGGCGTGGCCATGACGCATTGTCACGATGATTATAATTTCCATTAAGGCAATTTTGTAGGGCTGCCGGCGGAGTGAGCACCGAGCAAGTCATATTGAACTAATTTGCATTACAAGGCGAGAGGCGGCAAGTGCGAAAAGTCAAGTTCATCGGAGGAGAAGAAATGTGGCAATAAGACCCAAAGGGATGGGGCCATAAATTTGTTATTTCACTTCAAGTTTAAGTTGGCCCAAAAGAGTCAGATTATTGTAGTCAAATTATCAGATAAGAAACACGTTTTAACTGCCTCTACATTAAGGAGTTATGCGATATTTGGCGGATATATCTATATATATTTTAAATCAATGTAAAAGCATGCGGGCCACTTCCTTTGTTGACGAATCAAACACCAGGACAGCAAAGTTTTCATCGCATCCAAAAGGCGTCTAAGCATATGTACATAAACCGAGGCGAAAGGCCAGACAGCATCCCTAGTCCAAGACATCACATCACGCATTCGCCATGTGGCCGCAAAACTCCAGCTGGCTGGCAAACGAGCGTGTATGCAAATGATTTAGCTGTCCAAAAAGTTTTGAGGCTTCAGCCGAACAACAACCGAAAAATTTGGCAGACGAACAAGCAAAAACTATGAAATATGCGAAGCATGTGCAGACAATTTGGTCATAACCTTTGACATGCCATCAGAAAGGAAATGCGGGGGCGCGGCCAAGGTGGGGATAAGTTTTGACAGGACTTATGTTTTCAATTGCCAAGCCAGGAATGTGAGAAACGAGGCATTGATGATGGGGCACTCGCCAATTAAAAACAAGATGTGATAAATAGCAAAAGAGTTCGAGCTGGCCATGTTCATGTCAAAAGTGCGCAGTCACTTTAAATGGCTAATCATTCCGAGCTTCGTGATGAGGTTTTTCAGCATTCAAAGTTGGCAAACTGTGGCAGGGGAAAAGGGTGAATTGGATAGTTATAACATTGCTTTTTATTGCTGTTAGCTGCTGTGACAGTATTTTAATTAAAATTAATGCGCCATAAGCTTTAAATTAATGCCACTTCTTCGTTCTAGAGCCTCTTGCCGAGCAACCATAAAGGGAGCATTATTGCATGCGAGTGGGTGGTCCTTGTGGGTTTGGAGCCATAACTGCTCGACGTGGATACGAGAGGATGCCCATCTTGTCGGGACTAACATAGCTTTGTGGGCCTGCTTCCATCCGCTTGATGTGCTCATTCGCATGGCATAAATAAGGGCTTATGGCCAGATCCACGCATTTAGTTGTTTGGATTGTCGCTCCTCCAAGCCGAGAACCTTCCCCGAAAACTGCGGAAGCACAAATCGGCATTACAATTTGTCAAGGCGGCCAATTAGTTTATTTTATGGTAAGCGGAAGAAGAATTCGACTGACCTGGTTTTGGAAATCAGCTAAAATGTCCTTTTAGGTAATAAACACATTAAAGGGAAAATCATCCAAAAATCACACAAAACACATCTATAGTTCATACAAAATAATTGTTCAGGAGAAGAAGAGAAATCACTATTCAAAACCTAAACTGTCCCTAATTCAGTGGAAATATATTATGCATTGCTTTTATGTAAATGACAACTGTGCCTAGTTTGCAAAACTATTTCGGCATTCAAACTCTGCATTATGCGTAGTTTCCAATTCACATAATGCTTAGCAAACATTTTTGGAACTCATCCAGCGGAATCCGGGCGCACGAGAGGCCAGGCAATCTAATTATGAATATTTGTAATCGCTTTGGCCATAAATCTAATCAACTCAGAGGCATTCGACTAACGGCAAAGAAGATAATGGAGAGCAGGGAATGCGGCATTTTGGTACAAAATCATGGATAAAGGCATGGTGGGCAGGAAAAGAGCATGTGAGTAAAGTCCTGGAAATGGCAAATTCCAATGGGGTCCTGCATAGAGGATGGGTCGAATTCACCTAATTGAAAGTGCAATTTGCAAGCCCCAAATGGCAAGTATTCTGAGTCCCAGTTCGAACAGATACCCTGGCAGTTCGAGTGACTGGCAGCCACATGATGTACACGATGTCCCGGTGTCTGTGCGGGATGTGAAGATGACAGAGCAAGTCAGGTTACGTAATCAATTTAGTAAATTAATCCGGTGCCGTGCAGTACATGCTTACCGCAGGACCTATGAATGTGTGTATGAGCGATGCCAGCAAGAGTCTCGATTCGACAGCCATGTGCGGGCAGATTCGCTACGGCTAATTGGAAAATAAGTGCCAAAGTTTATTAAACTGCCAAAAAATGGACGAAAACAAACGGGAAAGAGTGAAAACTTGGTGTGGAAACAATTTCAACTGAAGGATGAAATCAAAATTAAATTTTTCAAACTGACACTGAAGACTGGATGTGATGTGAGATGGCTTTGATGGCCACCGATTTCATTTTCTCTGGCTAAATAAGTGCAACAAAATTCCTGACGGGCGCTCCATTTAATTAAAATGCAATATTCGATTTTTAAATTAAATATTTAATTTTGGTTTTTGTTTCTTAGCTTTGTGTGAACAAAGTTCCGATATCTCTGAGAACTCAATCATACTTCACATCATACTTATCCAAAGTGGCAACAACTGATCGCCCGACAAAAATTTCGCCTCTGCCTGCGAACAAGTTCGGCGAATTCCCGAAGCCGCATGGCAGAACCGGAAAAGGGGCGACCCAAATACGAGAGGCGTTGGCAAGGCCGCCCAAATGTCGAGCGCACCAAGCCGGAGATCCGCAAGGAGCAGCGACAACCACCAATAACACAGCGCAATGACGAGAAATTCCAGCAAAGAGAGAGTTATCCCTTGGAAGTCCAAAAGTCTTCAGATAAGCAGGAATCTCTGCCTGACGTTATAGTAGCGGGCCAGTATCGCCTACTGGGCCTGCTCGGAAAAGGTTCCTTTGGGGAACTCTTCCAGGCCGAGTGCCTCATTGACGGCGAGATGGTGGCCGTAAAGGTGGAGAAAGCTAAGGGTAAACATCAACAGCTGCCTCGAGAGGCCAAGATCTATGAGATCCTGCGTGGCGGGGTGGGAATTCCCGATGTACGGCAATTCGCCACCGAAGGGGGGTACAATCTTATGGTGATGGATCTGCTGGGTCCTACTCTAGAGGACCTTCTACATACCTGCGGGCACTCATTCAGCTTAAAAACCACTCTAATGCTGGCCGATCAGATCCTGACCCGCGTGGAGTTCATCCACCGCAAGTGTTTCATTCATCGCGACATCAAACCAGACAATTTTCTCATGGGCCGAGGTCCCCACATCTGCCAGGTGTTCATGATCGACTTCGGTCTGGCCAAGAAGTTCTACAGCATGCGCTCCGAGACGCACATCGGCTACAATGAGGATCGCAGTCTTGTGGGCACGGCTCGATATGCCAGTATACGGGCCCATTACGCAGAGCAGAGCCGTCGGGATGATCTGGAGGCCGTGGGCTATCTGCTCCTCTACTTTCAGCGGGGTCGTCTGCCCTGGCAGGGAATCCGGGCCCAGTCGATGAAGCAGAAGTACGAGAAGATAGCCGAGTACAAGGCCAAGCTGTCAGTCGAAGCCCTGTGCTCCGAAGTGCCCGTTCAGTTCTACCTGTACGTAAAATACTGCCGGAAGCTGCATTTCGCCGAAAAGCCAGACTACATTTATTTGCGCACGCTTTTCAAGGTGCTTTTCCGGAACAAGTTGATGTCGCTGGATAACATGTACGACTGGGTGCTTATCCACAAGCGGAATCTGAAGGAGAAACGAGCACGTCAAAAGATCAAGGAGAGGCTAAGCGATGGGGACAAAGATCGCAAGAAGGATAAACCTGTAGAGAGGGAAAGGAACCCAGAAAAGTCCTGCACCCAAGAAGCTGCTACCCAAAAGGAAATTAACAAGGAATGCTACTTCATCCATTACCTTCCCGACGGGGGGGATCACGATCGGAATCAAAGTAAAGAGCTGCAGACTGCGCAGATTAATGTTGGGGATCCGAAGGACTCCCACCATATGCCACGCCGCATTTGATATTTTCACTTTTTGCAAATATTCCTTCGTGTTAATTAACTGCCTAGCAACTATACGAGTATTTAGCATAACTCAACCGTTTACCCATCTCAGCCTCTTTGTTCGGCAAATCGCGGCTTGGGCAATTGGCAGGAGCTGCCTCGGTGCAGAGAAGCCAACTGGCAACTTCGCAAACAATGGGGCGAAACTTTGTGGGGAGTTCGTTACGGAGAAATCGATACCCTGCCAGCTCGAATGGAGTCAAAGATAAAGAATGTTAACAGCATAATCTTCAAAAAGATTAAAAAATATATTCGATAGTTTATCCATTCGGGTTGGATTAAATTATTTTATTAATTTTTTGAAATTTTTAACGTTTAACCCATAATTAATTTATAGCATGAAAGTGTTTTGAAATTTAATAAAATTGGTAAAAGGTCATCAATTATTGTTTATGGTGGGCTCGCTGGATATTGTACAGTTCCAAGAAGTACCTTAAAATATGTTACTAATTTAAATCCAAAAGTTTCTTCAAGAACTCTTCTCTCTGGCACTAAAAATGTAACTAAACACTAAGAAAGTCCCCTCAGCAGGCAGCTCAGTTGAGTCTTTTGTAGTTGGGATATTAATAAAGGGGTTAATTATTGGCCCAGTCAGAATACGTTACAACTTACCCAACATGACTTGAGGATGTGTCTCTGAGGCGAAAGACAAAAGACCGGAGGACATATAAGAGATTCCCCCAGTGGCTTGGAAGGAAATAGGGTCAACGCAGCCGAACCAAAGTAGTTTGCTCAGTGGCGCTGCAATAATGTGGACTACGGCTCATCCACACACGGGTCCACAAAGCCCCAGCAGTCCGCAAGCACACACAGATGGCGAATTAACTATTTGCTGGCCCAAGGCGATTTTTGCCCAAAGCCCCGAAACCGGCGGCAATGATGATTTGGGGCTGGGCGTGAGGGTGCATAAATCTATAAATAACTCGCCTACGCTTACACTGCGCAAAACGGGAAATATTTCGCATTCAAAAATATTAAAATATATATATCAAATATGAAGATTTTTAAATGTGCATTAGCTTCTAGTTAAAATATCAATATAAATTATTATTAATTCAATGATTGGCTTTACTATATCTAGCAATTTTCCGTCGGATAAATCACCATCTAACCATCCAACTCAAAGCTAACCTCCTTCGCATCCTTTTTCATTTCTCGCCTGTCTAAAAATAGCTTAAATGTTCCTTCTGAAGATGCTTTTCCCCGTGTAGGTGCCACAGACGATGCCACGCCCATTTAACATCCCAAGTTTTGCGATACGAGCCGAGGAGTCTGGGGAGCAGGCGCTTCCATCCCAACATACTCTGGGCAACTTTCCTAAGAACTTGAATGCATGCCTAATGTCGGAAACCTCACACCACTGAAAACACCACACACACACACACATGTACACTCATATTCATGACAGCCAAACACACACTCATACGCGTTTCCATACACGTACACAACGCGCTGAAGCGTAAAAATATTTGCGGGCTTTTGGATTCGGCTTTCGCTCGTTTCTTTTTCCTATTTGGCCAGACGCATTTCAAATTAAGTTAATTTTTTCGTTGAACAAAATGGCTACAAATCTGTGTTTTATTTATAAGTGACACTGACCGAGTGGGCAGACACATTACAGAAGGCAGCGAACTCGGACCGGGTCTAGTGATGGCTCCTCGATGAACTTCGGTGACATTCAAAGTGGGCAGTTAACGAAAATTGTGCAATTTGTGGGTCAATGCCAAGTGGAGATAGGAATCCGAATATCAAGTGGATGCGGATGGATATGTGAGTGGGTCCGATGGGACCATCAAACTTATGAGTGCCCTAATGGGGAATAACTTGAGACTAAGGCAACGTTGCGTATGAGCAATATGGTAGTTTTTGTGAGATCAGCATTTCGCTATTGTGTATGTTATCCTTTGACTTGGTAAGTCACTGCTTTCTATGATAATATTCTATATAATAATAAAAGAAACAGAAAACATTATTAAATAAAGTAAGGCAGCTTTATTAATCATTTTTTACTAAATTAAATCTTATTTTAACTGATTTTAAAGTGCTTTTTTTCAAGCTACTTAAGTCCTTAAGCGTCTTATTTCATTGGCCCTTAGACACATTATCCTTAGCTGCTCCCATTAAATCAATTAACTTCTTTAATCAATTTAAAATAACCTTTGCTCATTAAATAAGCCACAAGCGATGGCCATTTGTAATAATTATTATAATTTAATCAGCGTTTCAAACAACTAACTCCACATTTCTGGGGCACACATTTTTGTGCCTTGTGGCCAAAAATAAATGAGACGACAAAGTAATTTAAAATGTTGCATGCGTGGCGAACATTAATTATTCAGATGTGTAATTAAAAGTATGGCTGCACTAAAGCCTTTTCATCAGCGATTGAGGAGACTGTGCAACTGGTTGTTTCTTTCTATTCCGATTTTAATTGCATGCCATTAATTAAGCACTTTAATCGCCACTTTGTTTTGATAATAACAAATAAATAACAGCTTACGGAAAAACAACTTTGGTCATGACAGGGTTCTTCGGGGTAATTATACTTTGGAACGAAAATAAAGAAAAAACATTTAATGTTAGTGCTGAAATAAATAGAGGTGGGTGTGGGTTATTGTATACTAAAGAAAGTCCAGCAGGAATCCATTTTAAGCCGATTCCAAATTCAGCAGCTAATATATCCATAGCAGACCCAATAATTTGCCTTCGCAGCAGAAGGTTGTTCTTGTGGTCATAAATTATTCAATTGGAAATATGTTAAAAATTCACAGTGAATTATTCACGCCGGAGACCCTGTACACGGATATTTACTCGAACGGGAGTGGGTACGATATACGACTACGTACGGCCGTATACTCGTTGGGGCCAGTGATAACCTCTGAGGGGTCTCGGGCCACATAAATTTAGCCATAAATTTGCCTTCGCTCACCAACAGTCGCAAATACAGAAATCACGGACACACACGAGCACTCTGCCTCTCGCACTCTCTGTTGCCAAGTTTCATTGCATAACTTTGTGCGACTTTGTGGCAATGTTCGTAGTGCACAGTGGTCCACAATTTTGTTTATGTTTTTCTGGTCAAATCAAAGTAGATTTTCTCTCATAAATATTTGGAAAACCAATGAATTCGGACCCACTGTGCAGTGGCTGCGTCTGTCGTAACAAAAGTGGTGCTGCGTGGTCAGCAGCAGATGTCCAGGCAGCTGATGCCGCTGCTGCAAATCAGTCAACATGGCAAATGATTACCCATGCCACGAGGCGAGCCCTGTCGATAAGCAGACGACGGGGCGGGCACATGTGGCGTATGATTAATGCGGCTGCTACGCGCTTAATGCTTTTAAATGCGCATAAATGATTGCAATACCACTCGTCCTGTTAATGCAGCTAAAATCGCATTACGTGCAATCGGAATCAACCGACGAACTGAGCAATTGACTTGAGGCCAAGGCAGTGGTTGACCCATTTACTTGATTAACTGCGTGAAGACTCATTGTGTGGGTCAAAAGCAACCAAAATCAGATAAGGGGGAAATCACATAGGAAAGCTCTGCCATATATTATATAAACGCAATGGTTATCGCTTTTTTAGGAAAGTCATTTTGGAAACTTTGCCAATAGTAATGGTTGATAAACATCATTCGTTGGTTGCAATTACTTTTTATTGTCAATTTCTGCTTGAATATAATTATATAAATTTGTTTATTAGTTATAAGATTGTTCTTTGTGATTAAGGCCACGCGATGTTCCTTCAGACATTTATAATTCATTCGAAGAGCTCTTATTTTTGCTTTATTCTTCCTTTTTAAGTTGTAAAATGACTTTCTTAATATAACAATACGGAAAAATCAATTCAATCATTGATATTTCTTCTTAGCGCCAGTAAGCGGCCATATTGTATTAGCCCCAAATTTTAGGAAAAACATAATGCTTCTTTGTTTACTTTTTCTTATCCTTTTTGCCATACACATTGTCAAAAAGGTTAACACATATATATTTACTTACCGAATTAGATGAGCCAACAGAATTAATTCGCCACATTTTCCTCAAACGAACCCAATTTAGTGGGTACACAGCATTGGGGCTGTGTGTGGGCTTAACTTATTAGCTAATTAGTTAAATATTTGCGGTCTAATCACACAGTTAATATTCACTCCTAAATCATCACATAAGCCCGGTATCAAGTGCCTGGAAAGACGCAGGCGAACTTCCATTTGAGTCGCTCAAGCGTCTTTGATTGATGCGCTAATTGAACATTTAGTCGCAAAGGCAGGGCAAATATTGATTTTATTGACACATCTATCAGGCTCATCGGCCGCCAACAACTGCAACAACAATGTTGGGCCAAAGTTTGTGTAAAGTTTCTATGTTGTTGTTAAGCTTGTTTTGTTTTATTTATTTATTTTACTCGGTGCCACCGCACTTTTTCTTCTTTGACAGAGCAAGCGGGACGGAGCATGTCGCGCGCTCAGTCCATCCCGCGTTTCCCACGAAATTGCCCCAATATGCGATATCCTTTGTGAGTATGTATGTGTGTGTGTGTGTTTGCCAAAGCGCTTGGCCATTAAACCAATTTTCAGGCAAACAAAAAGTCGGCAAAAGGGAAAGCGCACAAAAAAGGCAAGAAACGGGAAAAGAGAAAACTGAATTTTTTTGTTAACGCCGATCAAAATGGTTTCGGAAAACTGCTAGAATTTTGAAGGACCTATTGCACATGGAAAAGTACTTTGTAAATTGGAAATGATTTCAACAATTTCAGTTTTGAATTTCAAATTTGAAGTGGCTCTTTTTAGAAATGGTTATAGTTGATTCACAGTAAGAGTTTGCGCTTTAAGTACGAATTAATCACTATTTCACCCATATTTTAATATACATAGTTGCTTTGTTCTTAAACTTCAAAAAACCTCCAAGAGGTCATATAAAGTTCTTTGGTCGAAAATAAAAAATGGGTTTGTGTATTTAGTCATCAGTTAGTTATAAATTTCTTTTATTATATTAATAAGTTTAATAAAAATTGAATATGAGAAAGGGTAACCAAGGATCTACTTCTAGCCATTGGCTAGATTTTATTTTCCAGGAACAAAAAATCACTTTGTTTTGCTCTAAGAGGGCTTCCTTTTCTACTCCAAAGGATGACCCTTTTTAATTGCTGAAACATTTAGGCACTTTCACTCCTTTTCCCACGACAAGGCCCGACCAATAAAAAAGAGACGCGTAGATAAAATTAGTCAAGTTTGAAGGGGGCGGGTAATGAAAGGCAGGTGTGAGAGGGGGAGGATGGGCCCTGTAATTTCCTTAATCGGCTTTCGGACCTTTGTCCTGTTAATTGCCTTTGATTGCCAACCCAGCGATATCTTAGACAAATAATTCTCATTCGATATTCATTCGAGCCTTTCCTTTCTGTGTTTTTTCTTAATTAAGATTTTCGAGAATTTTCTGGAAAGAAAAGCTCAAGTGACAGCTGTTGTAGGTTCCCAGAACCAGCATTATTGATTCCAGGAAGGATTAAAATACCAGCCTTCGGCTGACGGGTTAAATCCAAAGCTATACAAATTTAATGTAATATTCGCCATTGAAAATAATTTTTGTTTACCTAAATAGAAATTTACATTATTCCGAAAAAATGTGCCTACAAATTGATAATTTATTTACTTATTTATTCAATCGAAATTCCCATTAAGCTTAATCTTCTCTGATTACGTTTGCAGAGTATGCGAGTATGTTACTTTTTCTGCGGAAGTAAAGAGCTTAAAATTGGAATTATCTGCTTAAAGTCTATATCCGCCTGCATTATCCCTATAATGAGCTTGCCAACAAGACCCCGGGTCAATTGCACTGAAATTGAACGCATTGAATCAGCTTAAAATGTTCCACCATCCAAAGCTTCTAAGAGGCTTTGGTTTAGCATACAATGGCCTTTGGATAACAATTATTTCCCTCAATTCAGATGAGTTTTGGATGGCTGCAGCTTTGCATATAAAGCAGATGTGTTCGGGACCGTGTAATGCCATTTCGGCTAATAGTGTCTGTCTAGAAGTTGGAAGACAGCCGCTTTCCACTTAATTTAATGCACTTTCGTTCGGGCCTTCTGGCACTCCATTTGCAAATGTACTTTTTGGCTCACGTTTAGCTATCTCCCTTACAATTTTTGGCCAAAATGTTCTGCCTCCTCAGGAATTAATAACATTAAAAGCCCTACCTGGCTTGGGCAAACAAGTGCGACAGTATAATTTTAAATGCAAATAGAAACCAGCGTCGGCTGCAAAGGATGCGACTTGAAAGGACTCGCCACACTGCTGAGTCAGCCATTTTGCATGTCTATATTAATTTCCAAACTACTGCACAATGCCAGAGACAAAGGACTCGGGCAAAAACTGTAATTTACGAGACAACAACAATTACAGAAATAAACACCGCACCCCACAAAGGCTCCTAATGGGTCTCAAAGGATGTTGGGCTATCATGGAGCTGGGGGATGGGGATGACTTCATTGGGAAATTCTTTAATGCCAGGCACGATGCCAAACTCACACATGAACGGCACGAACGCACGCTCCAAGTTTCAGCTGCAACAAGAAAGACGTCACTTCCAGGGATTCCCCTTACTAACAGGACAGTTGCAGAATTAATTGCATATTTCAAGGGTTTTTCCTGGCTGGTATTCGGAAAGCAGATGTATACGATTGTGTGCACCGGCAGATAATAAATACCTACTAAATTGTTTGTACTAGTCAACTCCAACCTGCCATTAGAATCGACACACCTTGGGGTTTTTCGTAGGCGTAGGTGGGAGTAAGCTAATTGTTAAATGCAATTGAATTTAAGTACTTTAAAGGTGGGTGCAAGGAGACTATTGCCAGAGACAATATAAAGCACAGCCGAGGGGATGACCGAATCCATGGGCGTGCTCTTTAGTTGAAAAGTCTTGGCCCAAATTGCAAGTGCATGTGTGTGGGTTTCGTGTTTGCATTGTTTATCAAAAAGGCAAACTCAGAGCGTGTTTTTATTATATATTTCATTCTCCTCGATGCGATTTTATCTGGAGGTTGTACAACTTTTGCTTAGAAAGTGCCGAAAATGAAACATTCGCAAATAACTTTCTAGTGCAGTTGGACAAGTTTCCTCTTTCTGGAAAACTTTTCGGTGTCCTGCAGCGTCTACAGTCGCCAAGAAGAAAATGTATAACTGCTGTTCGGGGAGGATATGATGGTTAGGGGGAAAACTCAAAGCAGTTAAGAATTCAGTACCGTAATGAGATTAAAAAGAAATGAAGCTGAACTTACATTTAATTGCACTAAACTTATGTTCTAAAAGCTTACGGAGAAACACCGTGAACTTCCTAATTTCTCTAGCGAAATCTAATCCTGATTTCATGTTTAGTCATTGGAACTAATGACCCTTGCGTTTGCTCTGTGAATATTATGATATTTCTAGTAAGATTATCTAAAGAAGGTCCTTCCAAGGCAAATATTCTTAGTAGGAACATAATTCTGTCCATCCCAAGATATTCTGGAGAACACCTTAGTCGGAAAATTTCCAATTAATCAACATTTCGCACTTGAGGCAAACACAAGTCGAGAATTCCCAGTTAAAAGTGTACAGAAGAATTTGAGGTCAAATGGAGGCAAACCTGATTTCGAAATGGCAGCATAGCTTCTGTCAATTTCAGTTGGATTTGTGCTAAGTTTTTGGAATTGAAATTCCTTGCAGCAATTAGAATTTCTGCCATGATTTCTCATGAAAATTTCCGACAAGGGACTCTGCAGCTGGCAAGCTTACCAACTTTCAATTAAACGGGGGCAGAAGAAGGAGGCTCAGTTCCTACTTCCACAACCTCATCCATATCCACTCCACTCACTCAATATTCCCAGCTAACCAGTACTTCGCCCACGTACCTAATTTCGGTCGTAATTTCTTATGTACTGACCCCCAAAAAGCTCCATGTAGCTGGCCAAGATTAATGACTTTTCCCCGCCCGCTGACGGCAGCTGCCAGTGCTGATCTCTGGCTGTGTGTGTGTGTATGTGTTTTAATAATTAATGCATAAATAATGATTTACACAAACTGTGGTCAGCCGCTGAGTGGACCACAGGACCGGGAAAAAATGGTAAGTAACCAGGACGAAAGGAAAGCGCGAAAAGGAAAGAAAAGTTGGTCAAAAGTAACAATAACTAACCTGATTTTGCTGCTTGTGTTGCTGGTGCTGCTGTTGCAGTGTTACTGGTGTGTTGATGTTGCTACTGCTGCCGCTGCTGCTGCTGCTGCTGCTACTGCTCCCACACTCTCGCTCTCTCACTCACACAACATCAACAACAACTGGGAACAGTTAATCCATCATCATTATGATTTTCTTATTTTGTTTTCCACTCTTAACTTTGGGTAGATGAAAACAGTTTTTCTTTCAGTTTATTTTGTTGGCTGCTGCTGTTGGCTTATTTTCGGGATGATTTTTTCGCTGGCTTTCTCTGACTCATGTTGGCGGCCACATAATATCTTTTAATCGTGTTCTATACTTAGGCGTTGCTTTTGTTATTATTATTATTTTATGTACATGTGTTTGTGGCACTTTTGAAAAGGCATTTACAGTCCTGGCATAGCTATTGTTTTTTAATCCCGCTCGGCTCGGCTGCTCGACTGCAAAATTCTTGTAATTAGCTGCGGAGACAACAATAAGTACAACAACAACAAGTGGCCACTCCGCTTTGTTTTTATTGCCTAATGCAAATTTAATTGCGGTTTATTTTCCAACGCCCCGGCCAGAACGGGAAATGTTCTGTACTTCCCAATGGATTTTTGTGGCAACATTTTGAGACCTTATCATGTTTCTGTTGCCCCAATTTGCCACGCCCCAGCACGCACACACAGACGCCCACACGCTGTGCCAGACCATTTGCTTGGCTTTACCTCCCACTTGCCCCTACTTCCAGGGCCCGCTCTTCCTTCTGGTGGAAAACTTTCAGCTCATTTCTACTATCGCCATCGACGTTGTTGCTGTTGGCTTTAATGAGCTTCCTTCTGATTGTGGCAAAATGCGAAAACCATGCAGCTTCCGACTTAAAATAGCGCTGCTGAACGTAGCAGTCTCACTTGCCACCTGCGGGAATTAGGTGCACCGGCATTATATAAATGACATGCAGCAAATTTGACGATCATTTTAAAAGGCGTCGTAAATAAGGGAGCTCTTAGGTAAGAGCTCTGTGAAATGCAGTTAAGCAGATGTCTTTTATACGGGTATTAAGTATCTTGAATTCGCTATTAATGAATTGCAGAAAGTTGCAGTACTTTCGTGTTTTAAGAACGCATAATAGTTATAGTTCTTATCTCTATAAAACTGCCTATATATCTTTTTATGTTAAATCATAATCAAGGTTCTAAAAGGTACCTTCGTTCTAGTGAAGTTTTTTCTTTTATGCAAAGTTATATTATTACTCAGCAAAGTTTTTAATATGATTGTCAACTTCGACCTTGCGGTGTGCTAAATGCTTCTAAAAACCTTTATTTTCAAGAACAGAGACTTTTTATAAGTTAAGCCTAAAAGAACTTCCTTTAATTTCGATTGTTCTTTTTTTCCATCATTCAACTATTAAAACAAGCCCACTTAATCTGAAATTATAGTAGTCACTGAATTATTGGCATTTTCTATAAAAACTGTATGCTAGATGCAAGATTTAGCTATTATCTAGTCATTATCACAATATTTGATTATTTTAAATCAATTAAAGAAATATTTCGCTATTCTTAAGAATAATGTAAAGGTAGAGTTTCAAAATTTAACTTTAGCCATGCGATGCTTAGTGTAAATTGCGGCAAATAAAAAGTAATCGCATTATCATATTCTTTAATGTAGTTGTCGTTCGCTCCTCATTCGCCTAACCTAATAAAAGCGGTCTCTCAACCAAAGTAACTTTCAATGCCTCATTGGACATTGTGTGGCAACTTCTTGGATAACCCTTGGCACCCAATAACAATCACTAGGCCTATCCTTCCCGACTTGGGCATCAGTCGAGTGCAACAGTGCGTATGCGTTATCCAAAGTTTGAACAACAATTGCTGCCTTGGTAATTGCCGAGAAGCCGAGTGCTGTTGCCTTCGCCATCTGATGGGCGGGCAGCAGCTGTTATCACATCCTAATGCTAATGCGATTTTCATTGATGGTGCTGTATCGACGGCATTATCTTCCCCCTTCCCTTTTCTCTTGATTCAAGTCAAGTATCGCTCTGCTCGGCGCATGCAAAGCGAAATTCATAGCATACTTTTGGCAGCTGGCTGATGTTAACGACGCCTTTGGCTGTCTTCAGATGCTGCTGCCGATGATGATGATGATGGCTTATGTAACTGGTGCTGCATAAATCCGAGCACACACACAAGACGGGCAGAGGCCCACGAAATACTTGTGTATTGTCAATGTTTCTGCTCCTTAACTATTCAAATGTCTTTTCTTGTGTCCCTCTCCCTTCAGGTATTCCCACCTCCATCGCCATCTTCATCTCCATCGTTTTGGCTGTTTGGGTGTGTATATGGGGCAGTTGAGTCTGCAGCAGTGGTAATTCTTTTGGCGCACTCATGCTGCGTGCTTTTAACACTAACAAGCAGCTGCAAAAGAACTAGGACCAAAGGAGTGGACGTTTCTTGTTGTCTGACTTCAAGTGGGTGCAGGAGGAGGATTACGAGGAGGAGGATGAGGTAGAGGACGAGGTCCTGCGACCCATACAAAAGCACTAGCACCGACACTCACACTCACACCAACATCTGTGTATATCTCACTTCACTACCACACACGTTCTCTTAGACTTGGCCCGGTTCGGTTGGCTTTGGCTTTGGTTTTGGCTTTTGGCAGCGATTTGGCTTGCGAATCTGCTGGCGGATGCTGCTCTCGTTGCTGTTCATCTCCCGTCGATGGACCATTTTTGACTGGCTTCCAATCGAAGCCATTGGCTGCCTTTCGTCGCCATGCTCATTTTGAGCTGGCCAAAACGGAGATACCGTAACAGTGGCTGACTTTTTCGACTCTCCGACTGTTGTTGCTCCCGTGCTGCTCTGCTCTGCCACTTCTTATACTCATCTTTGCAAGAAGAGCGAATCCTGCGAGAGAGCAAAATCAGATGGCGAAAATACTTCTCTTGTTGCATTTCACAGTTTTACCGAGTCAAAGATAACGCACGTGAGTCCAAAGGGCTGCCAGACTGTTTAAAAAATTATAGTGCAGCTGAAAAGGTGAAACAGTATATGCATTTCGATTTTGTAATAATATATGTAACCTAACAGTTTTATAAATATCTTACGTTTTAAATTATATTTTATTACTGCTTTTATTTTTGACATGTTTTAATTAGTGGTTTTGACAGTAAACCAATTATTATGAAGTACAATTAAAATTTAACGGGGTTGAAAGATAAAATATTTTAAAAAGTATTCAACAAATTATTCATATTTACTTTTTTAAAGTAATAAATTAAGTTTTTCCATTAATCTTACTCATTTGGTTTAATTATATAATTTTCAATATGGTGGCAACGTCAATTAATTCGTAATGAAATCTCTTATACTCTGAAAGAATATTTTTTCTCTCCCTCTCTTACATATCTGGCTCTCCCTGCGCATCCTCTCTTGAGGGCAAAACAACTTCGAATTTCGGGCAGAAGGATAACAAAGGCAGCCCACCAACAAACAGACACACCACATACTCATACAGAACACCACAAGACCAAAACTCGTTTAGTTGCCGCGTTGACAACTTTGTGGCAGGCAGCAAACAAACAAACCTCACACTGGTCCCAAATGCTGACAAGGGGTGGGTATTGGGCTGCAGTTGCAGTTGCAATGTGAAGAGGCAAATGCAGCGTCTTTGTCGGGATGTTGGCCTGCATTGACCTGCTTAGACAGCTGAGAGATTTATAACTCCCCTGTAGCTCCTAACACGGGAGTAAGAGTAACAGCATTAAATGGCAAATAAATCTAAAGTTAAACTTTTGACACTGTCTCGGCGAGGAGCCACGAAGCCATTTCCTTCCGCTTCCCCTACTTCCGGTCGGAATCTGTCTGCCCTGTCAGCGGCCAACAAAAGGAGTGACATTCGCACACAGACAAACAGGCACAAATGCACTGGCAGAAAAAGATTTTGTGTATAAATGACCCTAACCCTCTTAAACTCTTCAATATTTCAGTAAATTCTAGTGATAAACTCTTGATAGTAATTAAAATAGTGGTGGGGGAATATGAAACTTTTGTAAATTATAATAATGGATCGATTAGAATAGTTTAATATTTGATTGATTCGTTACTATCTCTTCGATATATATTCTTCCTACAGTTAAGAAATTATAAACTAGCATTAAAGTGAATTTTCACCTTTTCTGGAAACAGTATAAAAACTGTCTTTTTTTCACCACATTGATATTTCACATTTTTCCTTCTGTGTACTTACTTACAATATATAAGGATAGAATTTATGAGCGCCCGGCACCTTCTTTCCGAAATCTTATAAAACTCGGGAATAAATAATAATAATAATTCTTGCGCTTTTCTGCGCCATTCCGTTGTTGTTCGCATTTCTCGCATTTCTTTGCCATTCTTATGACAATGTCAACATTTCTTTTGCTCCTTTAATGTCCTGACAAAAACACACGCACGCACACTCACAAGCACAGACCGCACACTCAGAAACTGCGGCACACTCGCACCTATATGTGTTTTCAATCGGTTGTTGTTCTCCCATGTCGGTTATGCATAGCCATAAATTTTGGTAAAAGCTTCTCTAGGTCGAGGGTTACGGGCAGTCCGAAAATAAAGCGGATAATTTCTGATGCTGACACACACACACACAGGCGCACAGAGGTTAAAGGACCTCCCACACACACACGCACACACACACACAGTTACCAATTGTTGTTTTCGCCATTTTTTGGTTGTCATTTAACAGATTTTTCTGTCCTTGTTCGGTATTGATTTCTAATTTTTCCTTCGTAGGCTTAATAAAAAGTCTTTGCACCACATGGATGTGTCGGTGTTTTTTCTCTTTTCTAGGGGTTTGCATGAAAAGCGAAATTTTATTATGTGTGCGTGTGTGTCGCATTGATTTCGTAATTTATGACCGATTTGATGGATTGCTCAAATAACTTTTTATGTTTATTTTTCAGTTTTTATTGTTTTACAGCTTGTGGTTGTTCTTGTTGGTGCTGGCATAAGGGTTTTGTGGTTTTTGGGCGCCCATCAAGGATTTCCCCATGGTCCTTTGGTATCCATAATGGAAATCATTTGGTTTTTGGCTAAAAATATTAGGCACTTAAGGTGGGAAAAAATAATGCGGCCTATATTTTTGGGCATAATCATACGTTATGGCAGGCACTTCATTAATCAAAGTGTTTCTTATAGCATTAAATTATTATAAATGGTTACGCCAGAAGGCAAAATGATTGCATATCCATTAAAATGACACTCAAATTAACAATTAATAAGGTTAATTAATTTTGATATCTATATTAACAACAGCAAACGGAATTATAAAAATTAACCCCATTATGCTTATGCGTTCAGTTGTAATTTAAATTAAGTACCAGGGACTGCCTGTTTTAAATTTGCCTAATAATTAATGGCAAGTGCTGCAGGCTCACGATGTCCGCGGTTAGCTAATTGAGCCAAACGCATCTGCGTAATTAAATTTTCAGCCAGAAACCAGCCAGAAATAAATCAGCCAAAACGTAGGGCTAAAAGGGGGAAAACATGCGGGCAACCGGCTGGCAAGGATGAGTTCTGGGCAATTAAACGTTGAATCAATATTGTTAAATCCCCGCACACAAAAAACAGATCCACACAGGCGAACATTCACGTATTAATTGGTGTTCGTGAGTGTCCTGCATTTAAATAATCCATGAGCTGACACATCTGTGTCGGAGTTCCCATCTATGTATATGGGTTTTAAGCCATCTGAGCCGCGCCAGCCAGCTACTCGGTGGAGTCCAATCCCTTCCACATTTGCATTCCGGCACATAGTTACCAATGTGCCTCAGTAACTGTAATCGTATTAGTAACTGCTTTGTGTCCCTGGCACGTTGATTACATTTTAATATTGCTAAAAACTCATTTAAACTAACTTGATTGGAAGCATGTGTCCTGTGCTTGTTGTGTTTTCTGCTGTCATGTTTCCGTTTAAGCCGCTTCACAGTTCCATTCAGACATTATTTTACAGTTCTCTTAATATGATATTATAATGTTGTAAAGTAACATAGAAAGTAATATAGAAAGATTATCATTTATATGAATGTGTTACTAAAATGGTTAAATTCATGCTTGCAAGCAACGCAGCTCAACTTAGGACTCCTTCTGGCTCACTTCGGAGGATATCCTGTTCGATTTTGCTTTCTGCGCCCATTGAGCCTTGGTGCTTTCGAACCGAGAACGGAAAAATGAACAAAGACCAACTATCCATCACACACACACATTCCCATGCAAATGGGTATACTCGTATCTGTTATTTTTTGGGTCAGCGATTCGGGGAAGACTCCGGGGCAGCGGTTGGGTGGCACTTAAGGCCAACAAATACAAACAGGCATAATAAAATAATCGATGCTTTTAAAATTTGCATAAGTTCGGAGACCGCAGATGCTACGCAAGAGGAGTCAGAGGAGCGTATTTCCATATCCCACTTCCATAGCCCATTGCGCATACGCCCCATGGACAGGGACAGGACCCTAACCTGAGTCCTAGACCTGAAGACGGCGGCAGTGGCGGTCGGCAAGTTCGTGGGCGTTCGATTTAATTGTGGGAATTCGGCGTCTGCCACGCACCCATCACATGGACGGACGTGGCTAAAAAGTTGAATTTTTAAGTACTTCACGGCGGGTTTAGGGCCCACGACCCATATATTTTCATTAACATGTGTGGGTCGGAGTGAAAGTTTCAGGGCTCTGATTGAAAGTGGCCTTGTTGTCGTCGTGGGAACGCTGCCCTCAAAGAACACGTCCTTATGTACAGCCAAAGCCACCACCTAGCTGGCAGAGCCAGGAGGAGCCATCACTTGGCGGGCAGAGCTTGTTAACCTTCCAGATTTCACATTTCATTAACGTCGACAACGCCCTGCTGGCAGGTTAACTTTGTCCTGGTTTCTGAAACCATCTTTAAAACTTAAAACATTTCGGTGTAGTTTTAGTGAGTGAAATGTTTGCCTAGAAGTGCATTAATTTGCACTCAGCTCTCAAACGTTCAAGGATCAAATTTACGTTTGTCTTATTTAAGGTTAAATAGCAAGGTAAACTTCTGGTTTCTGAAAATTACATTTGAATAAAAGAATCAAAATGTTAAAGCAAAAATTTCACAGTAAAATAAACCAACGATTTGTCTCGAAAGAGTTTTTTTAAATCTAAAATCATATTTTCATTCCAATTTCCTTTCTTTGGAGGAATTGAGTGGAATAAGCTATTAAACTATGAACAAGCAAATACTCAAAGCAATTGCATCTAATCTCAGAATGTCGCTCTTTGATGTCAATTCAAGAGAAGACCAGCTAAATATTTAATTTTGGCTTAAAGCTAAGTGGGCACTAACTACACAGACGATTAAATTGCCGCATTATACGTTATGCAAGTATGAATAAAACATGTGCAATCGATTAATTTTCGGAGGGGATTTCCTCTTTGGGAGGCCCACAAGCCAAGGCCAAATCACACAGACGGAATATGGAAAAGATTTCGCTCTGAAATTATCCATTGGCCATAATTGCTAATTATATTGGCGAAACCCAATTAATTTTGCCGTGCAATTTTTCGCCGATCCACAGAATGACAACCTCGATGCAGCCCAGCAAATATACGGGCCTGGTGGCCGACCTGATGCCCAATATACGGGCGATGAAGTACTCCGGCCTGTTCATGCACAACTTCACCGGCGGCAGTGCGTTCATGAAGAAGGTGTACTCCTCCGTGCACCTTGTGTTCCTGCTGCTGCAGTTCGCCTTCATCCTGGTCAACATGGCTTTAAACGCCGAGGAGGTCAACGAGCTGTCGGGCAACACGATTACCACCCTCTTCTTCACCCACTGCATCACAAAGTTCATCTACTTAGCTGTCAACCAGAAGAACTTCTACAGGTGAGCTTAAAATGGAAAACCAATGAAATGTATTTAAAATGAGATGCTAAATGATATAGTTTAAAAAAGAGAATCTCTAATATAAGAACTAATAGTTAATATCTAGACAACCTTGTAGTATTAAATCCACCCAATGTAAATTTAATTGGAATCTGATAAAGGTTAATTATAAAGATATTCTTAAGATGTTAACAGACAGATTGATCTACTCTTTTTACTCTACACAGAACCTTGAATATCTGGAACCAGGTGAACACGCATCCTCTGTTTGCCGAATCGGATGCCCGTTACCATTCGATCGCTCTGGCCAAGATGAGGAAACTGTTCTTCCTGGTGATGCTGACCACAGTGCTCTCGGCCACCGCCTGGACCACGATCACCTTCTTCGGCGACAGCGTCAAGATGGTGGTGGACCACGAGACAAACTCCAGCATTCCTGTAGAGATACCTCGGCTGCCGATCAAGTCTTTCTACCCGTGGAACGCCAGTCATGGCCTGTTCTACATGATCAGCTTCGCCTTTCAGATCTACTACGTCCTCTTCTCGATGGTCCACTCTAATCTGTGCGACGTGATGTTCTGCTCCTGGCTGATCTTTGCCTGCGAGCAGCTGCAGCACTTGAAGGGAATCATGAAGCCTCTGATGGAGCTGTCTGCCACACTGGACACGTACAGGCCAAACTCAGCGGCTCTTTTCAGGTCTTTATCGGCCAACTCAAAGTCGGAGCTCATCCACAACGAAGGCAAATTTTACCTTATTTATAAAGTAGTTCCCGTTTTCTTATTTTCTTTTTTAATTTCAAGTATTTCTAATGAACTTAAATGCTTACTGAAACGATAATCCATTTGAGAAACACGATGACGGAGTGTATTTTAATTACAGAAAAGGATCCCACCACCGACATGGACATGTCGGGCGTATACAGCTCGAAAGCGGATTGGGGTGCCCAGTTTCGAGCACCCTCGACGCTGCAGTCGTTCGGCGGGAACGGGGGCGGTGGCAACGGGCTGGTGAACGGGGCTAATCCAAATGGCCTGACCAAAAAACAGGAGATGATGGTGCGCAGTGCCATCAAGTACTGGGTGGAGCGGCACAAGCACGTTGTGCGGTGAGTTTAAATCCTTGCCAAATTTGACCAGCAATTTGAAGAGGGCTCTGGCCACTGTAAGGATGAGTGGTGGGCCGCAGTGAGAGGGGAGCCATGATTGCATGTGCGGTACAGCTCATGCCTGAAAAGGCCACTAAAATCTAATTGCATGAAAGTTGCAGAGAATGCAAAAAACACTTCAATAAATTCAAACGAATTTACCCATAAAAAGTATAAATATTCGGAATTTATTTTTAATCTTTCTAAGCTTTCCAAACATTAAACATTCCATCAAAGTTTGAGTCCAGCTCTCAGAACAATTGTTTTCATTTATTAGGAGCTCGACAGATCCCTGCAGCTTGTTTGATTAAGTTGATTATTTCCTCAATTGCAATCATTGCTCGGGCCCCTAGAGTGATGGCCTTGTTTGTCCTGTCCGGCAGTTGGCTTGGCTATTTGTGTGTGCCGTTGTTGATCAAAATATTGACTTGTTCTCGTCCTTTCCTTTTCCGTTCGCCTTTCCCTGCAGCTTGGTGGCTGCCATCGGCGATACCTACGGAGCTGCCCTCCTGCTGCACATGCTGACCTCGACCATCAAGCTGACCCTCTTGGCCTACCAGGCCACCAAAATCAACGGAGTGAACGTCTACGCCTTCACAGTCGTCGGATACCTGGGATACGCCTTGGCCCAGGTGTTTCACTTCTGCATCTTTGGCAATCGATTGATTGAGGAGGTGAGTTAAGATGGGCTATCAGAAATCAAAAACTTTAAGCCACAATTCACCTATATATATACTTTCAGTTTATTTTTAAAAAATCGTTCACTACTACAGAACCTATAACATTTTAATTTCCCAGAGTTCATCAGTCATGGAGGCCGCCTACTCGTGCCACTGGTACGATGGCTCCGAGGAGGCCAAAACCTTCGTCCAGATCGTGTGCCAGCAGTGCCAGAAGGCCATGAGCATATCGGGGGCCAAGTTCTTCACCGTTTCCCTGGATTTGTTTGCCTCGGTGCGTTGCATTTGATTTATTGATGATGGGAAAATAAAGCTAAACACGCTCGAACTTTCCCCGTTTTTCCGCTTCGCAGGTTCTCGGTGCAGTTGTCACCTACTTCATGGTGCTGGTGCAGCTCAAGTGAGCTGCCAAGGAGCTGACGGATTTTTTGTGCCAGGAAAGCGAATGCCAAGGAGCCACCGTGCTAAACCCATCCAACAACAGTCCCAGTCGCCCAGCCACAGTGCCCATCCACCGCCCCCGCCACTGTGCAATCAGCAATATTATAGAGCAATTATAACGCAAATTATATATTTTATACCAGCGACGAGCGAGCGAGCCCCTTGGGCCATCATGGAAACATACTGGGGCAACTAGAAGCCTGCAAATATTTATCGATTTTGTACACGTGTAGAGCTTTCAATGTAAACCCAAGATGCAAACTGAATAAATGTGTAGTGAAAATGCAGGAACTTATGGGGTAGAGGGGATTAAGTAGGAGATTTCCAAATAAGTTTGATTCCTCACTGCTTTTCGGTTAGAAATCACTTGAAATTTAAAAGTATGCTGTTGAGTCGTTTAAAATCAAGTAGGCAGCTAATGATAATCCATCAATTAGTTTTCATTTATTAATCAGCGGGGCTGTTCACATGATAAGTGTGGAATTTAATGGGCTAGACGCCGAGTTAAACGCATCACTGACTTGCATGCTCACAGCTTTTCTCGGCAGATGTGCGAAACGAACCTAATTTAATTTGAATTATAAAGTCCAATCTGGTGAGCTGTATTCATTTTGCTACGTTTTTTCGGCAACTGCTGGCGCAACAGTAGAAACTGTAAACAAGCGGCAGTCCGCAGTTGCAGCCAACAATTAAATGTGGCAAAAGTGTAATTCGGAATCACACTCTCGAGTGTGGATCTCCACATGCCTAGCTCTATTTACCTCTGCTGTGCTCCTATAATATTTTTATATATTTGCCGTTTTGAAAGCGCACTTTATGGTTTTCCAAATTGCCCAACTGGGCTGACTGACTCCACTGCGACTTGCGAGTTGAAATTGAAGCAACAACAAGAAAACGCTCTACAACGCGAACTTTTAATGCGGCCACGCTCTGTACATTCGGCCGAAGTTTTTATTTCTTGCAGCTTTCATAAAACAAAACGAAAAGCGAACGAAAAGCGACTATAACTAAAATTGCGCCAAGAGTGTGAGCCAGGTGAGGCAAGATGAGGTGGAGCGTAGAAGTATCTGCTGGCTGCCCAAAAACCCCTTCTTACTGTTAATTTCTTTATTGCGCACACTTTCGTCTGCCAATGAAAGTTTCTCGGCTGTGGAAGTGCAACAACAGCGTCTGCTGAAACTACTTAATTTATAAGTCTATGGTTTAATTAGTTTTCTTTCTTTCGTGTCTTGTTTTACTTTTGGGGGCCACGGAGGGCAGCAACATCTTCCTGTTCTTCTCTCCGTTTTTGTCGTTTATGCGAATTTTTCAGCCTCATTTGTCAATCGCCGTGCGATTTCTTTTCGGGTTTTTAAAATAACGCTACACGAATGGAGTCATTAACATGCCAGCATACCATACATTTTTAACTACCGTCATTGTTAATGTCATTTTTATTGAGTCCTAAGCACATTACCTGTTTGGCTTACATAATTCTACACTATAGTAGCAAATTCCATTTCTTGGTGTCAATGGGTAATGGAGAAATTGAGGTGTTCAGGGAAATATCTTTAATTAATCAGCAATCAATTCTTCAAAGAGGTTTTGTTACATAAGAAGAAGTTTAAAATATAAATTGATTTTGTATTGTTGCTTAAGGATTTTCCTGATATCGAGCGTTGATACTTACAAGCTCAGGTTTCTCTACTCTTTATTTTATCCTCCTTATGGGCGTTTCTATTCAACATTTCTGATTCTGAACAGCTTTTCCATAGAGTATGCTACTTCATTTATTTCGTGCTTAATACCATATATGTTAGTTTAAGTTTATATTAACATCATTAAAAAAGGAAACTCTTAATAATATTTGATTATTTGTAATAACCAAAGTTGGTTAAAACACTAAGCTCTGCTCTAAACTGAGAATATTTTTTAAGGGAGAATGAAAGTAAAATAAAAAGTAAAGACCTAATAACCAAATTACCTCGCATCGATTGAAGTCGAGTAACTTGAAAGATCTCTTGACAACAACTCAAAGTCTATATATTAACATTTTTGAGTTCAGAAAGTAAAGCAAATATTACCTGGCAATAATATATCTTTGAACTTAGCTGTACATGTACAGGCACTGACAAATATACATCGATCGACTGTATGAGGTAGGGTTTGGCCTTTTAAGAACTTTTGAAAACCTTCTTAATATTTATGCATCTATTAATTTTCTTAAAAATATTTGTTTACCTCTATCATTCTGGCCCAAACAGAGTCAATATGCTATAACGCCTAAAGGGTGTGACGATTACAATAATTCGTGGGAATCGCCCGAGCTCGTCGATATCGATGTCTCACATTTTCTTTTACAGGCACAGATACAGATAGGCCCGTTTTTTTGCATTCGGTTCAATGTTTATTGCCACATTGGCCGCGTCTCGCATTGTTTGCTTTGGGAAAAGGGCAAGCCAAGTTCAATGCATGCAAAGTCAAAGTCGGAATCCTCCGCCCCCCGGAAGCCCCTTTTCCCCAAACAGGCGACTATAATTGCTAGCAATCAGCTAGCTGGAACAATAAAAACCCACAAAATAGGCAAAAGGAAAATAAAAGCAGCACGAGCAAAACGCAACGCAGACCAAGACAAACTTATGGAAAATGTTCATTTTCATTTAAATGAAAATGAGGAAACGGCCGGCAAGTTCAACGACTCGCGGCTGCTTAGTAAGAGGCACGACGCGAATCCAACGCCAATTCCATGTGCACTAAATTGCTTAATTGTGAAATGTCGAAAAAGTATAAAGAAACAATTATGACAGAAATCATTTCAGCAAAGCAGCGACTAATGCAATCCCGAGCCGATAGATTGGCCCACACACACGACCGTTCGAAAGTTAATAACTAACTAACTTTTGGCACGCACTTCGATGTGTGACTGATGCTTTTTGGGGGGCGTGGGGCAATCAGCTTTTCACCTGGCCATTGCAGATCAAAAGACTTAGCTATTGAATTTGACTGACGACCTTTTTTTGGATTCTTTTAGGGGGTGTTGAAATGGGGCTGAACAAAAGACTTAGGAAACGAACTTCTTCTAATCACTTAATAACTACTCAAGTGACTATTTTTGGGCATGGTGTCTGGTAATGCCTGTCGGGAGCAGCTACAGCTGGACGATCGGCAGTGGAGCGTGGAGAGACCGCGCCGCTCATTGAACCCATCTTGCGCAAATGGCCAGCCGCCGACTTCCTTTCCGCTCCTCCCCTTCCGAGGAGCCGGCGCGTGCATTTTTCTCTTTGACCGATTTTCATGGCATGATCTGTTTTACGGCTTTCGGTTTTCTTTCATCGCGCGGACCGAAGACCGATCGGCAGTCTTCGGATCTTCTCGGTTTCGGAGTCGGCGAGTATTTAAGTGCCGCGAAACGTGTTTGCAGACATTCAGTTTCTGTTAACGTCTTGAGCGCTTCGGTTGTGTGCTATTCATCATACGCCGCGTTATCCGTTGGATATATCACCTAAAGGATTACCTCTGACCAACTAACCATCTCATTCTAACCAAGGTGAGCCATCCCCAACCCACAATTCTTTGGGCTCTTGACATAGGACAATGCCTGGAATTTAAATTAGTGCCCCGAAATATTCGCGATAAAGTGTGCAAATCATGTGCTGCATTCCAGAAAGACAAAAGAAGTCGAGGATTTTCGTGATCCATTCGACGAAGAGCAATAAATTGTCAAGGGAACAATAACTCGACTTGATATTGTGCGAATAACTCAATTTGAATGACAGCGAATAATGAACAAGGCGATTTATGTGGGCCAACAATTGTCGTTGGGATGCTAAAGTAACAGAAAAAATTCAAAAAATATTTATTGGAATTTATAGGAGTATACTTTAAAGAACAAAGTTCATTGAACGATTTTACGGAATGTAGAAAGGTTCTTACCGTAAAGGTAGTAGGTTTTTACGGTAATTGATTTAACTATAATTTAACAACAAAGGAGTTGATAAAACATTAGCTTAAATCGTATAAGATATATCAGAATACTATTTTAAAAAAACAGATCCCACTTCCGAGCAAACAACTAGACTATCATAAAAAGTTATACATATTACTTAAGTCAAAAGATCAGAACAATTTTCTTTGACTTTGCACTTGAAACGTCGTAATAGCTCTAAATGTATAAGCAGTCAGTACCATTTCCATTGGACACGGTGATGGCTTTCCTGTAAGCCTCTGCCTTACAAGCCATTTCCTAAACCACTTAAATGCTACCCGAACTCGTTGCTGAAACTCTCAAGAAATATCATTACAAAATAAATAGACAAACAGAATTATTGTAATGACACCGACTGGTCTGATGCGGAACAGGGCAAGTGAGACGAGGGGCAGAAGACAAAGGCCGGGAGAGACAGAAACCGAAAGCACTTTAACTGGAGCCAAACAGCTAAAAACCCGAAAAATAAGTTAATAAAACCCGTTTTCTGGCCATTTTTCACGAGTCTTGTCCGCTTGATTTTCGAATCGCTGTTTTGTTTTGCTGAAGATTTTCGCAATATTTGCAATAGAGGTGCAGGCAAGAAGAAAAATTTGCAATAGCCGCAGCGGCCATTAGCGCAACAAAAAAAAAACACGGGAGTGAGCACACACAGCAATTTGAGTGTGTGGCCGAGCCTCCTCCAACCCACCGGCGGTAATTGCAATTCTAACAGGTTGCAGGTTGCAACTGCAGCAGCCGCTGTGGTTGCATTCGAAGCTAGTTGTGGCATGTGCAGCACATGCACATGCTGGCTATACGAGTATCAAATCCCCATCAGACTCTCGCGCATTTCGAGAGCTTGACCTCAATGAGCTCCGCATCTGCGGTGTTGCAAATTTCGATTCAAAATAGCCCATTTGTTGCAGTCGACTTTTCTGTTGCCCAATCCAATCCTGCATTATCTTTGGCCAATATAATCAATCATCCCCACGACAAGAGGAAAGACAATTTACGCATCACTTAGTAGGATTTGAAAACAAAAGTAAACAAACAAGAGCTATAAAAAGCCAAGCCACAAGTACGCCCCAATGAGCGCAAACAAAGCAGCGAGCGTTTAAGCCAAAATATACTGTATAACCATTTATTGTATTAACCGCCAAGCATGACTATCTCCAAGTCACTTTCCTCCATTTGCATTAACTGTCATTATCATTACTTATTTGTACAATTATATATAGTATGTCTCCTTATCAGGCAGGGCAGATGGCTGATCGCCCAAAAGTGAAGACTCGTATCAGAAGGGCCATAGACAGGTTTTGAGGTCGATGTCAGCTGATTTGTTTTTTGGCCCTTACGCAAGCTCCCAGCCCCTTTTCTCGGTGCTAAGTACACATCTGCTTGAGGGAGGAGGTGGGCCAAGTTACTGCATATTTGGACACAGCCCATGCTAATGAATCCAGGCAGTGACGTGTGACCACAAGACCTACGATCGAGCGACGTTTTGAAAGCGCGCAATTAAAATGTCAAAAATATCTGATTTTTTTGAATTGCGTATTAAAAAGTGTGTCGAAATAGCCGGCGAAGAATAGGGGGTTGCAATTTCATTGTTTTACTTAGCTATTTTTATAATTATTGCAAGGCATTGGGCATGACTCAAGGAAAGGTCACACAAAGTTAATAGACCTCTGTAAGGCCTTTGAGAGATTTATCTATTTTTAAATATTCCTAAAATTTAATTTATATTTTGAGAGCACTTAATAGGGGCTAAATTATTGTAATCTAATGACCTTCTGATCTACCTGCTCTTCCCAGATGATGTTGCTACACCCCACACCCGAACAGCGCGTGAGCATCCGCGATGAGCTCCGTGAGCCGGAGGATCCAGCAGACATTGACCGCGACATCAAGCTGATCCGCGAGTGGCTGGAGACCCAGCCCCATCTGCCCAAAGACATGGACGACATGCGCCTCACGACCTTCCTGCGAGGTTGCAAGTTCAGTCTGGAGAAGGTGAAGAAGAAGCTGGATATGTACTACACCATGCGCAACGCTGTGCCGGAGTTCTTCTCCAACCGGGATATTAATCGCGAGGAACTCAGCATCGTTCTCGACTATGTGTAAGTACCTGAGTTTATTCTTCTATGCAATATTATTTAATATTCAATATTTCGCGTATATTCCATATTTTCCGACAGGCACTGCCCAACTCTCCCAGGAATCACGCCTAACGGACGCCGCATTACATTCGTCCGGGGTATCGATGTCGACTTTCAGCCCCATCACATTCTAGACGCCATGAAGGTTGCCCTGATGATTGGGGACGTCCGCCTTGCGGAGGAGAGCGTCGGCATTGCGGGGGACATCTTCATCATAGACGCGTCGTTGGCCAGCGCTAGCCACTTTGCCAAATTCTCGCCCACCGTAGTGAAAAAGTTCCTGATCGCCGTTCAGGAGGCCTATCCCGTTAAGGTGAAGGAGGTGCACGTGTTCAACATCTCCCCACTGGTGGACACCATCTTCAACTTTGTGAAGCCCTTCGTGAAGGAGAAGATCCGCAGCCGCATCTCCTTCCACAACGACCTGGAGAGCCTCTACAAGGTGGTGCCCCGCGACCTCCTGCCCAACGAGTACGGCGGCAAGGCCGGCAACGTGGTGGAGATGAACCAGTGGTGGAAGCAAAAGCTGGTCGACAACACCCAGTGGTTCAAGGACCAGGAGGATAAGAAGGCCAATGAGTCCCTGCGTCCCGGCGCCCCCAAGACCAGCGACGATCTGTTCGGCATGGAGGGAACCTTCCGCCAGCTGAACATCGACTAGGGCCCAAAGAATCCAGGTCCTGCGACCTCGTCCCAGCTTGTCTAACCGTTTATATTAGCCGCTCATTTGATTAGTCCAAGCTCGTGTGCATGACTCTTGCTTAATAGCTTCATTCTTTCGCCAGATACCATTGTTAATCCATCTTTATATCACCAGTACATTGCAGTAATTACGATAATAAAGAACCAGCATCATATTAAGGAATGAATAAATAAATTCAATGTGGTTTTACTTGGTGGCAACGTTTCTCTTTTAATACAACTTGAAATGCTCTTGGCAACACTTCCCTTTATGCCATAGCAAAATTCCTTCAAAGAAATAACATAAATTTGGTCAACTGCAGTTATCATCCAGAAAAAGGCTATAAAAATCACCGCCATCAAGGCAGACGAGTCTTTCGAGTTTTACGACAACTTCTAAGAAAGTTTCTAAAAGGTGATTTAGTAAATAGGTAGATATTATTCTAATATATTTTCGATTCAAATTTAATATATATTTTATACCTCACATAGACTACAATAGAAACGAGAACGCATCAAATTAAAGAATAAATTAATCAGGGTAAATGTCCTCGCTCTTTTGAACATGCAATAAAGTTGGCAGAGAATGGATGCCAAAGGACAAAAACATTTCTCCACGAACGCCCCATTAAAATAATGACCAAGGCTGGAGGATGAAGAGGCGGAGCAGTGAGTGGCCGATGCTTGATTGCATCTGCCACAGTGCACCCAGCATGCACATGGCCACATATTTCACTCGTCGCATGTCGCCACTTTGTGCAACATGCACATTGATCAACGGAAAGGGAAACTTGTCGCACTCCAGTGGGCGGATGGAGGAACCTCCAGCCGGATTCCTCCCGGCTGACTTGTTCCTTCGACATATTGGTTCCGTCCATTGTTGTGTGCGCATTTCGGCGTACGAAATCAAGTGCTGCCAACATATCGCAGTCACGACTCCTCGGACATGGTCAACTGTGTTTCAATGTAAAGCGCTTTCCCTCTCTCGACGGCAGGGTTTATTTGGAATTGATGGCCCGCCAGCCAAGGAATTGTAAAGCACCCGTCTGAATGGATGGGCGGTCAAGTGGCGTTATGATTTATTTGTACAGCCCAGTTGCCAAACTTCGCAAAACTAACAGCAGATTTCCGTTGGTGAACTTCGAAGTAATAGTTTTTTGGTCAAAATCGGTGAAGCCACTAAAGCCCAATTCACTTCAATTCGGTTTTGTAACGAATCGGAAAACATAACAAGGATTTTCTTAGTGACACTCTACATTTCTCAACTATTTAAAAAGTAGAATTAATATTTAAAAAATGAAATCAAAAAGTAATTTAAATCTATTTCAACTATTATTTGAATTTGTATTTTCGCAGCTCTCTAATTGGCGTCTTAATAATAAAAAACTTTAAAAGTTTCTCAAAAGTTGTATGAAATTATAGCCCATAATTTATTCATTTTATAAAAATCACAAGACACTTTATAGATATTGACTACAATGTGTAATTTAAACTTTATTTTGTTATGGCCGTATAATTGAAAAGTTTATGGAAACTTAGGCCTGAAATTCCGAGCCTATAAAATAATGAGGCCAAAGGGTTTAGCTTTGGATAACATTTTTTGGTCGGAATGGAGCTGAAACCCAAGAAGGAAAAGATTAAGGACGACTCCAAGCGTCGTGATCTTTTCGTTTTCGTAAGGCAAACCATGTGCATAGCGGCCATGTATCCTTTTGGCTTTTACGTCAAGGGTCCTGGATGCTTGGCTCATCTCGTCCGAGCCTGTGACTTGTTCTACGAATTCTTCAACTACTTCGTATCGGTTCATATAGCTGGCTTATTCATCTGCACTATTTACATCAATTATGGCCAGGGCGACTTGGACTTCTTCGTTAACTGTTTGATACAAACCATCATTTATTTGTGGACCATTGCGATGAAGCTGTACTTCCGACGGTTCAGGCCAGGATTGCTGAATGCCATATTGGCCAACATCAATGAGAATTATGAGCCACGATCTGCTGTGGGATTCAGCTTTGTTACAATGGCTGGTTCTTATCGGATGTCCAAGCTGTGGATCAAAACCTATGTGTACTGTTGTTATATTGGCACCATTTTCTGGCTGGCCCTTCCCATAGCCTATAGGGACAAGAGCCTACCTCTAGCCTGTTGGTATCCATTTGATTATACTGTGAGTTAAGGATTTATATGTCTTTATATTACTTATTTAAAGGCGATCTCTTATAGCAACCCGTTGTGTATGAGGTAGTGTTCTTCCTGCAGGCAATGGGCCAAATTCAAGTTGCTGCTTCCTTCGCCTCCTCAAGTGGCCTGCATATGGTGCTTTGTGTGCTTATATCAGGGCAATATGATGTCCTCTTTTGCAGTCTTAAGAATGTTCTGGCCACCACTTATGTGCTTATGGGAGCCAATATGGCAGAACTCAGGTAATTAAATTTAAAACAATAATGAAAATATTATAATATACGGTTAATAAAAGAGTATTATGATACAATCTCAGAGAATTGCAAGCTGAGCAATCTGTATCCGATTCGCAGCCTTCCCAATACGCTTATTCCTTGGAAGAACAAACGCCTTTACAGGACCTTTTACAACCCACAGCGGAAACTTCAAAGGATTTTTCGACTGCATTCAGGCAGTCCTTCGTTCACTGCATTCAGCACCACCGCTACATAGTGGCTGCTCTGAAGAAAATGGAAAGTTTCTACAGTCCTATATGGTTTGTGAAAATCGGAGAAGTAACCTTCCTTATGTGCCTAGTGGCGTTTGTTTCGACGAAGAGCACTTCGGCCAACTCCTTCATGCGAATGGTTTCCCTGGGCCAGTACTTGCTCCTGGTTCTCTATGAGCTCTTCATCATCTGCTATTTTGCAGACATCGTATTCCAGAACAGTCAACGATGTGGCGAGGCCTTGTGGCGAAGTCCATGGCAGCGACATTTAAAGGCGGTTCGCAGGGATTACCTATTTTTCATAATGAATTCCCGAAGGCAGTTCCAACTCACTGCCGGTAAAATAACCAATCTCAACGTGGAACGATTCAGAGGGGTGAGTTTACTAACGGTCTAGCTTGCATCAAAAAGATTATATATTATAATATAAACTAAATTTACTTTCCAGACTATTACCACTGCGTTTTCGTTCCTCACCTTGTTGCAAAAGATGGACGCACGAGGCTAAAAATAGCATTTATTTGGATTTAAAAAATAGTTAGTTATCATTATAAATGAGTAGCGCATTTGAATACCTAAGCACTGAGTTGTTCTTTATTTGCTTTTATCAATAATTGCTTCAACTTTGGCAATTGCACTCCCGTGCAGTGCGTTACACAAATATTTTAAATATAATATTAAAATGAATGCATTCTTGGCATCCACATTTTGAAAACACATTAGCCAGAATTGTTAACATAAAGCCAACAGTAGAGTATATACATCTTATACTGCAAAGCAAATTAAAATGTTTGAATTTGTTTACTTATGAAAGGGCTAATTTATTGTTAATAATTTTTTTAATTTCTTAATAAAGAGGTAAAAATTAATTTCCAAAATATTTTCATTATCAGTTGAACCAAACACAAAATGCTATATAGTTAATTTCAAACTTATTCAGTAAAAGACAAATTTAGTTTTTTTTAATAAATGCCTTTTGGTTGTTTGGCGCACTTAAAACAGCCTTTCAACAATAGCGAATTTATTGAAAAGATCATACAAGAAGATAATGTGCTTGAGAATAAATTATTGACTCTAAAGGCAAACTAAATCATATACATTTATAAGGTACTTGGGTTAACTCTGCCGACTCCCTACCTCGCATTCGCTCCATCTCTCCTCTCGCGATGTGTTCCCTTCATTCGTGTTAACTACATTTGAGCAAGTATTTTGCTTAACAATTTGTGTTTTCTCTCCATTATGTTCATTCTCAAAATGTTGTGCTTGGCATTTTGTACAGTATCAAAAATGGTTTGTTGCATGCTTTCTATTGCGGCCAAATACTACAGTTCTTGTTTATTTTTACATTACATATACATTAGGCAAATGCTCTAACACTTGCTTACAATTAGTTAATAGAGGCCCTTCATGTTGGTTTTTATAAAAATGTACATATTTTTCAGTATTTCAGTAGACGAATGCCCGAGAAGATCTCGGTTACTATACTCAATATAGCCTTCTATACTGCCTAAATCAGTTGCATTATTATCAGATAATTATTATCAAAAAAATATATGTAAGTTTATAATTTATGTATCTTATAATCATTTCCCATTCCGATTTCCCTCCTCAGCACTCCGTTTCGATCTTTTGTTTCGTATTTTATATATAGATATATTAAACAAAGCATAACAAGGCGAGCAGCCACAACAACAGCAACAGCAACAAGGCAGACAGAGCAACAATTTTAAATTGTTGCTTATTTTGATAAATGCAATGAGTATGCTGTTGCTGTTGTATCAGCTGATGCTCCGGTGTTTTCTGTACATTCCTAAGGATTCTTGTGCTGCGAACTGAGTATATGACATTCCTCCTCTGTCGAATGCCGCTGACGGCTTTGGCCACAAGTTGTTGTTGCTGCTGATCCTGCGGCTGCTGTCGTGGCACCTTGCTTTTGCTATTGCTGTTGACTAGTGGGTGTTGGCTGCGCCGCTAGCTGGCGTGTGCCGTACTCGTGCTGTTGTCGTGGTTGTAATGCTCCGTGTTTACAATAACCTGCACCACGTAGCCCTGGTGTATGCTACACTCATCAATGGGCACCTTGTCACCCAGCAGCTTGCCGCTGTAGAACCACCGCTGACAGCAGGCGTCGACAGCCTCAGCGGCCTATAAAGGTTACCAGATCGATTAGTAAGCTAGAACTATAAAAACAAGAGACAGATGACTTTCTCGACACTGAACTCACCTGAAGCTTCTTTTTGCACTGCCCCACGGTGTCCTTTGAGTAAACCGGAAGTTTAACATCAGTCATGGTCGATGATATGCGCAGCTTCAAAAAGATCTCGGTTCCGCCATCCACTGGCTCAGAGTATTCGGCAGGAGAGTCACGTCCATTCTCCTCTTTTACTATATTTATGGGATATGACAGACAGTAAATGGGCACCTTGTACTGGGTGCCCAACTCATCGTAGCATTCTGTTAGGTAGCTGCAAAATACAAACACTGATCAGTAACCAGGCGGGCCATCCGTTATCACTATCTTATCGAAAATCCCAAACAAGCCCAAAAAAATTTGTCACCCAATTGAGCCTAATGCTAATGATTCAATGCCAAGTGGGACAAGTCTGATAAGGCAATAGATAAAGACGGTATTACGTAGGGAGCCCTCATCAAGGACACTGGTGCATGCAATTACAAAAGTGGTGGAAAGGTCAGCGCTGCATTTAAACAAATATGGTCTACAGTCCGAGGCGAGTAAGTGCCAGAGTGTCAGTCAAAAATCGATGTCTAATAAAAACGTTACCGCGAGAAATTTGAAAGCTTTGGTCGACCGCAAAAATACTCTAAACTTGGAGTACGTTACAAACGCTTTCTTTAAGCCTTAACTGAAGTAAACAAATAATTCGATACAATGTTTTTATTAATAAACGAATGATTTTTAATAGGGCATACTCTTTTCGAGAACCATTTTTAGCCGCGCAATTTCCAGTCCATTTCGAACTTTCCCGAAAGGACTCATCACAAATTTATGATACCCCCGTGGTCTCTACCAAAGGTAATGCTGTCATGCTGTCATGCATTAATGGAGTTATGGCCATGTGGAATCACTATATACATTATTGATTTTCTAGGCGACGGCAATTAGCATGCCGTGTCATTAGGGACTTTACCGGATTTGTATTACAAATATCAGGAAGTTCGGTCTAAATTATCTAAGATATAAATTAAATATTTTTAACTTTAATCATTTTTTAAATACTTAAATCTGATAGTTACTTGTTCGTAAGATAATTGTTGTTGTTAAGTTGTCAGTCATCTTAAACCAATGACTAAATTATCTAAGCCCAACAAATAAGACCAAATCCTTTGATTCGCACTATCGATTCGTACAAAAGCCTAATTCGTAAGGATTAACTCACCCATTTGGAACTGAGACATTGGCTCCGTCGAGGATAGCCTGCGCCATCTGGAAGTCAAGGCCCTCGGCCGCGTTCGTGGCCGCCCGAAGTGCATCCCAGATCTCTTTTCGGCCGTCGAAGGCCGGCGCAGTGTCCCAGAACTCATCCCGCTTGGACCTCAATTGACCCTCAGTCAGTGGTACGTCAGATCGCCACCGGATGGTCTCATGGCAGAGCGGTCGGTTCTTGCGCGCAGCGCCCATCGCAATGCCTACAAAACGAGAAGATGTATAGATGATATAGACATATATATATGGGCTACGTAGAAGGCCACTCACCTGCGCTGGCCGGACGCGAGATGCTCGCCGAGGAGACGCTCATCGTCTCATTGTCGGGATTCATGCGACATACACAGGCGCCCATTGTCACGCTCAGCTCCACTCCCCTCCGCTCCGGTAAGAAGGATCTATCAGCGATATATATACATACATGTGTGTATTGCACTCGTACGTAAAGTCACGTACATACACCAGTTCCGGAAAGTCGGAATCTGGAAATAACGGATACTCACCTCCGTCCCGCACAGCCGCCTTGTTTGCCTGCTCGTCTATATTACGTACGCCTTATTTTTGTGCTCAGTTATCGGGTCGGCTGTTTATTTTTATTATTGTTGCTTTGGCTGCTTCTGCCTTTTCTTTTATTTTTTGTGCGACACACGACCAGTGTGACCGCAGCTGTAGCGCCAAAATACGATGCACTGCGTGCCGAGTTGCAATAAAATATACCAGAAAGAATTGTGACATATACCCTAAGGAAAGTATATTTAGCATACGACTTAAAAGTATTTGCCAACGAGCGGCGGGAGTACCCTTACCTTATTTCGAAAAATATTTGGCAGCTGTGTAGATGTAAGCTGATGCGAATTTTTCACAACGAGCACCTATCATTAATGAACAAATTAAAAGAAATTAGGCTTCTTCTTACAGCAGCTCGAATAGGCTTCTTTGAAATAAGAGATGTAAGGCGTTCACACTGGTCGTCTCAGTAGTGAAAAGAAAAAAATTGTCAATTGAAATCAACAACTAGAAAGTTTTCTCCTTAAAGTAAAACTCAATTATTAAAAATGTTTAAAGCATTTACATAGGGATAAAAACTTTAACACTGAATATTTAATTCTTCTGTAAATTTTTGAGCACACTTCGGTGATTCGAGTTGATGGTTCTTTTTTATCTCAGTTAGGACATAAACTTTCGGAATGAGAAATCGCTGTTGCCGCCGCGGAATACGCTTTTAGCCTTTCTCAGGATTCATTTAATCAAAATTTCTTATCTGCTATTTGTGACAGAACATAAAATATTATTTTCTTTGAAATGTGCAGAAATAAATTTAATTTTAAGTAATTTCATTCTTGTTCTTCAGTTGTGAATCATCTTTGTCAGTGTTTAAACGCAGAAGTCGTTATGAATTAGGAAGAAATTATTAAAAGAAGTTAAAAATTAAGATACCAGAAAGGCTCCGATTAGCAGGACCCAAAAGGAAATTAAATAAAAAATAAGTAAACTATGTAGTTGAAATCGATTTGTGTTTGTTATTCTTTGTACGAGGTGTGTTCAAAAAGTAAGGTGACTCTTCAAATTTCGCGAATTTCAAATTTTTCGATTATCGAAACCTTTTAGAAGTTATACGAGGTGTGTTCAAAAAGTAAGGTGACTTTTCAAATTTCAAATTTTTCAAATTTTTCGATTATCTTCAGTTTTGGGAACAAGAAAAAGTCACATGGGGCCAAATCCGGTGAATATGGTGGCTGAGGCATTATTGTGGTGTTGTTTTTGGCCAAAAAATCCAAATCCTTTGATCCATATTTTTCGATAGCAAAAAATCGCCGAGCTCGCAAAATAACTTGTAACTTTACGCCTCTCACAACCAAACAAAAGAGGATGTTCCATTGAAACTTGGTACAGATGTTAGGGAAGAGTGTACCAATATAACAAAACAAAAAAATCGATAATCGAAAAATTTGAAATTCGCGAAATTTGAAGAGTCACCTTACTTTTTGAACACACCTCGTATAGCTTCAATGTTGAAAAATATTTAAATTTTATTTACAATATTCTTAACATGAAAAATAAACTTCACATGGAATAATGTAATTAATGTATACATATTTTGGGTCCTCCGATGTTGTGCATCTTGCAAGCAACAACAACGGTAAATGCAACTCATGTACTTCCAGGCGCAAAGAGCTCTCTCAGCCTTTGGGCTCTCGCGCTCTTTGATCGGAATATTGGAGCAGCGTTAATAAAAGACGCCAACAGAAAGCGGCAGAAAAGAAAAAACCAGACGACCTCGACCAAAGTTGTCGCAAAAACAAAAGAAATAAAGACATGCAAATAAAAAAACAACACACATGCAGTGTGGGAAGAAGTAAATAACCTGGAAGCAAAGGTGGCGAAAAATCCCGAGAAAGACAGTAAACATACTTTACTATTACTTTACACTCTACTACTTTACACTTGTAACATAAGTATTATTAAGTTTAATGCAATGAAACAATAAATATTGATAAAAAACGAGGTTTTCATTTTTCTATTTAATGTTCATTGCAATTGCACTTTCCAGACAAACTTTCATTGAGTCATACAAGAAAGGATATAAAGCTGGCAAATGCGCAAATTTTTGAGGACCTACTGCTAACTTAGTTAACCGTTACCACTCACCACTCCAAAAACGAGCAAAAACATGCTCGGTAAAAACAAAATAACAAGCTTAAGCGCTCATAAAAATTCACTTCCAGCGGCAGCGCAGCGACTACTACGCCGACAGCGGCAACTTCCAGTGGGCAAAAACGAAAGACTTCAATTCAGTTTGGCGAAGACAACGAACCCGAAAAGAGCTGCGCGGACGGCAGCAGAAAGAGAGAGAAACGTCTTACAAAACGGTACGTGCGCGCATGCGTGTATCTGTGTGTGTCCAAAGTGAAGGTGTGTGTGTGTGTGGGCCAAAAGTTTAGTGCAGCAACAGCAACAATTTTACCAACACACGAACAACGGCCAGCAAAAGAGAAAAAGTTAATGAAAAGAAATCAAATACGAAATTAAGTTTTCAAATCAGTGGGCCACGCAGGCGAATCCGCTAAAAAGAAAGGAAGCTGGCCAAAATCCACAATTCGTGCAGTGAAAAGTGCCTCTGTTTGAAATTCCTCTGTTCTTTTTATAGCCAACAAATCGGAGCCACATTCACCTGGACAAGTAAATCCACTCTCGATATCCGTGGAAGACAATAGCCTGATTCAGTGGACTTTTCTTTTGTGCCATTTCATCGCCGTCATCCGATCAACAGAAAGCAACGGTACAATTCTCATACCATATGTATATCTGCATGTGAAAGTTACGGATCTCTTTCTATTTCGTTGCCAGCTTCTCGCTTTTCATTTCTTTTCTTCTGCTTCTGCTGCTAACGGGTTTTGTTGGCAACACTTTTGCTTTTCACAAGCTGCAGCCAATCTGGCTATTTAGCATTTCGGAGCTGGAAACAATTTGCGTTGTTTGCGGATCAGAAAACCCGTTCGCCGAAATATATCAACACACCCAAAAACCAGGCAACTTGTTCTATAAATTATGATTTAAATTAGTCAGCCAAGGCAAGTCTGAGGTCTCGGGTTTTCTTGGCATTTAGCACTTCCAATGGGATTTTTAGGGGCTTTCACATGGAATCATCAGCTTGAAATGTCATTTGGTCTAGGTTTTCACCTGGATCATCTCATTATTGGCGAATACGTCCACTCATTCGCTTGGCATTTCCAATAAGATTCGCTCAGACGCCTCCTCTTCAAGATTCTGTTTATAAGTTTTGAGGTCTTTTCTCTCTCAGTGCTTCTACTGCTACTTGCTCATTTCAATTTTGCTCACATCTTTCGAGTGGCCCGCTGCCAAACAAAAACCTCTGCAAATAGTCAATGTTTATTTGTTTTCTCTCCATAAAGCAGGTAACTGTTGTTTTGGACATTAAAAAGAGGGTGGCCTGCCCAACATTTTCAAAGTCAATGCTAAAATAGATTATTCAAATGGTTTTTAAAACCACAAATTATGTAATTTATCAGTCAGTTCTTTAATATTTTTTTTCTACCATATCCCTATATCTGCAATAAAAATTTGAAGCACAAGACTTACCAAAATCCCCCAACTTAAAGACACCCAAAAACTATGTCATTGAACATGACCACTCATCGGTGAATGTTTAAAATCTTTTTGAAATCCAAAATATACTCATCAACGAAAGCTCAAGTTAAAGACCGAACAAAAGACAAATCATTCTCAGGTCTCGAAAGAAACCAAAAAAAGAAAACCAAAACATGAAGTGCCAGTTCCGATTCAACTTACGCATTACGTAAAAACCAAACACTTCACTGTGACTCATTTCACATAATCAAAACGCCTTGATTCAATCTTGATTAATCATGGTTGGCTTTATTCCATTGGCATATATTTAACCATATCTCAAGCTTGACAAACAATCAAATATTCTGCAATTGAATGCATTTTAATTGGTTTAGTCGCCGACAACGAAATGCCAAATTACTTACCAAAATTAATGTGACTCATTCGATGTTAAGTCAAAACAGCTAACGGTAAAACAGTTTACAGACAAACAGGATACTAAAAGGTGAAGGAACCGAAAATAAAAATGAGCTGGCAAGAAATATCTTTAGATCTGAAAAGAAAATGGAGGTTGGTTTTTTTGGGTGTAGTCTTTTGTGAAACTGTCAACTCAATTCTCCAAAAATAGTTCAGTTACTTTTTGAGATTACATGTTTTAATGATGACGGCTGTAAAATATTTCATGTTTTAGTTTTCTTCCTATTGTAAAACAACTTTAAAGTGTCGTTGATGACTTAGCATATATTATCAGCTTGATGTTAATTACAATTTGTTAAACAATACAAAAGTGATAACTAAAATTATTCATAATATCCCTGACCACTAAGCGTTTTTAAATCAACGGAATAGGATCTCTGAATTTTCATAAGTGAACGTACGAGCTCAGTTTAGGAGCAGCTCCAAGATAGATAGCATGATCCACAGGAATGAATCACCCGAGTTGATAGCATACTGGTATTCCTGCAATCCGATTGCAGGCAACCTTCAAGCAATTTTGACTCTCCGCTGTGGCAAGCATAAATCAATGGCTTAACTGGCCAATCCCAGTGAGCTAACCACTGCACATTGAACCCACACCCATAGATGGCCCTCATTCCCTCTCTAAAACTTGCCCCATCTTGGCCATGTCACCACGGTATTCGCAGTTCGTTCCGGCTTGGTTCGCCTGCAATTTTTCACATAATGCTTGCGATTTTACTCTTATTGGCGCATATTTCTTGGCCCCAGCTCGCTGGTTTTCCTGTTGTCCGCCGAAAACTGGTTGTCCGGCAACAAGCAGTCAGCAGTCAGCAATCGGCAATCGACAAAAGGCAGCTGGTTGGCGTGGTCGGTTCGATTGCCGCGTTCCCGTTTTGACTAGTTGGCTTAAATGTAGCAATAGCAATCAATTTATGCGCCAGCCCAAGCAGCAACAACTGTTGCAGCCCAACTTGTATCTGTATCTGAACAGACTTCAGTATCTGAGCCCCAGTATCGCACAGATTGTGTTCGCTTATTTCTATAACATTTTTTACAAGTATCTGACTTTCACTTTTTTCTGTGTTTCTCGGCTGGCTGTCGGTGGAGCGCAGGTTTTAATTGTTCGCCTTCTTTGGCGGCTTCTGACTTAGCCCCACAACTTAAACATTAAACTGAATAGATATGTATGACTGTAGGTACACAGAAAAACACTTTTAATACACTAAGTAATTTGGCTTTTAAAATTAGTAGGCTTGCAAGACATACCTGTTTTAAAATGTTTTGTTGGTTTTCTGACTTTAAAACATTTTATTCATTGCAAATTTGGTTATTAGCGTAGTGTGTAACTTAAAGTATCTATAATGTTATCAGTTCATATATTCCTGTCAGTAAATTGAGACAATCTTAGCTTAAGACCCTCTGCTGTCCATGCTGACGAAGAAAATATGTTGAAAGTAATATTATTATAAAAATAAAACATTATCGTATTGTTTTTCTGTATGTAGTATCAATTATTTTTTGGTCCAATGGACATTCACTTCTCTCTCCAACCCACCTCCCATTAATGCCTTCCCGCCCGCGCAAGGCGCTAATGTGGTTATTACAACAGACAAACATTATTAAATCGCCCAACGCCTGCAGCTGTGTCCCATTGTTTATTTCGGTGGGCAGCACAAAAGACTTGGCTTCATGCCACTCCAAGACCACTAGTTGGCCCGCTCCAGTTTGCCTTCCTGTCCGACCGGTTGGCTATCGGAGATCTGTTACTCCAAACGAGAATATACAAGAATATGTTCGTTTCTCCCACTCTGTTACTTTGCAAAGTCAATTCCACAGGCGTAATCCTTTGCGGGCTCGATCTTTCTAGCCCTCGGCGTTGATACAGCGCGTCGACATGAATGCCTAATGGAATTCGTATTTCGTATATCGTATTTTCCGCCACTTGGGTCATATTTGGTATGGCGAGCACGTTTAATGTGTGTGGGTAAAAGTACTATAATGTTGAGGCTGGCTAGGGTTAACTGAGTTCATTTCCACGGGGATATACACGTTTCTTCAAACATCTAGATTTGTTCTTTTTCGATTAGAGTTGTCTCAAGGGAGAATGCCACCATTCATGATTCAAAAGAGAATTAAGTTAACGTTTGCTGATCGATTTCCCCGTCTTTAAACTGATTTATTCTTTTAAACTCTTTTCAAGCTTATTCGCATCAGAAGTCAGTTTCAAACGTAAAAACGTCTGAAAAATATTAACGGACACACATAAAGTTGCTTGGCTAAATGGTGCAATTTATTTCTCAAGCCCCGCTAATTATGTTAGGATAAGCATACCAAACAACTTTAATAACAAATGCACAGCTTTTATATTATCATTTATCTCAATTTAGTCTTTAAATCAACTCAAAGCTGCCGGATTATGTATTCAATTTCTCCCAAGGCAACTTTAACTTGAAGATATAGCCAATTCATAACTAAACCAAGTTCAACTGGTACATAAGATCTGTTCTGGTGGACATTTGACATTTAGCAGAGTCAGAGAAGACGAGACTTTTGTTGGATATTCATTGGCAGTGGCCAATTGAATCGTTTTGTACGACGGTTGCTCAACTGCGTATTTTTCCCATATTGAATTGATTTTGCATTTTGTGTTGCCAAACAGTCGAAGAGGAAACGAGTTTTTATTGTGTTTTAAAATAAAAGAGGGGATGACTTATCAAAGAGATAAAATATGCCTAATTAGTTACTAAATCACCTTTAATGACACAGTCTGAAAAAATAGGAATTTGGATAAACAAAAAACCGGCGAGCATAAAAAAGTGCATCTAGCCATTACATTCGACCGTGACAGGACTCGAACCTGCAATCTTCGGATTCGAAGTCCGACGCCTTATCCTTTAGGCCACACGGTCTGCTTGCAACGACATGTTGGTTCCTGCCCTATAAAGCCCAAAACAAGGACACACTTTCACCACACTTTCGCCACGAAAGCATCCTGCCACTCCTCTAAATGTCAAAATGGTAAAAGCCACCCTTACACTACCGCTAGCTTAATAATGTGCGTTCCTCCGTTATTGTGGGTGTGGGGTGACTTCGTCCTCTTGGGGTGGTTCATCCTATGACACCATAGCTACCCAGTGCGCAGAATCCTCCACAAGAAGGCCAGATGCACAGCACAGCATCCATGGAGGCAAACAACTGTTTTACTAGACAACTGATTGGGAGAAACAATTTACAAATTGGATGCACTCCGGATTCTTACTTTCAAAGCTTTCCTTTCGTGTTCACTGAAATGCCAGATTTAATTTTATTCCTTCAACTGATATCTCAATGACAATTTAATCTGACAAGTCTATATGAATTAATATTTCCAGGCTTACTGGCAAACAATATTAAACTTTAGATTAAAATTGTAACCTTTTTTGATTGTTTCCAGATCAATCTGGAGGACCAAATGGTGCCTTTTCCTTAATAGCAGCCCTGCAATCGACCATTATCAATTTGCAAAGATAGGTATTGATAGTTTCAGGTTGGATAGAAAACCAGGAAAACAGTGGCTTATATAATTAACATTTTGTATAATCGCTAAAGACTTACCAGTTTATTGACCGTATAAAACTTTCTTGAAGAATCCCAAGATTACTTTGCAAGTGAAGTTAGGGATGATATGCTCTAATATCCTGTTTTTCCATTCTATTGAGGGAGGCCTTGATATAAATTTTAGTTTCCGGTTAAATTCCTTCAGTCACACTCGTACACCCTTGCAATATTTGTGAACTTTTCAGATTCTTGTAAAATTGCAATGCATTAAGTGGGTTCAAAATTCCCGTTTAGTTGTAAAAGACATCATGCAGACCTCCGTAAATTTCAAGTCTGTATCCAAGAACCCGAGCAAGGGAGTTATTGGGAAGAGGACCCAAGTCGTAACTCCCACCTTCGAAGTGACCCAGTTGAGCAACTCCGTGTTGGGCAGCAAACGTGGTGTCCAACTGCCGAAACTGATGGTGAAAGGTCAAATCCTTCCATATCAGGTGGCCAATGCCCGATTCCATGTAGTGGAGTCCGATCCTCGTCCGCTCAGTGATCAGCAATTCAACGCACTAATCAAGCGGTTGGTCAAGTGTTTCATGTCGGAGGTGGAAATCACAAGGCGACTGCGAAAGGCCACCACACATAGTTCGGGTAATCCAACGGATCTGAATCTCATCCGCCGCCTGGAGTCTCTTCGTCGGAACTACGAGTCCGAGCGATCCGTTCTCGTGGTGAAGCTCAGCCTGGACAGTCGCTTTAATTTGCAGTCCTCTTATGCTAAGGCTGAAAAAATTCAGCAGAGCAAGTCCATCAAACCTCGAAAAAGCAATCCTCTCGATACCCATTCAAAGAGCTTTAAGGTACCCCAAAAAATTAAGAGTTGCAAGCATGAGTACGATGTGCGTCCAAGTCAACGACAAAGTGGAGGCTATTGCTATCCCAAATACTCGCCTAGAAGAGCCATAGTTTGTAATCGTATTGATAAGTCACCAGGTCCTTCCCACCATCTTAGGGAAAAGCTCTACAGATTGCTGGAAACTTCTATACCTCCGTTGGAATCTGCCCAAACTAAAGAATCGTTCGAAGACCCTAAAGCCTTCGTGGACTCGGACATTAAAGATTCAATTTCTGCTGTGTCGCCGTGCTCTTCTGACACGTTCTTTGATATTCCCGATATGGTGGATTTTCAGAAATGAAAGAGGATTCTTTGTTATAGGACTATGTCTTCTATTTCTTTCAGCTGAACCTTAAAAGTTGACAACCAAAAATTACATGCAAAACCAAAAAAGGCAACAATTATATTTTCTTGTCTCAAAGGGCTTATCTTAAGATATTATATCTTAGCTTTAATTGCTATCGATTAATGGCTCCCAAATCGAAGTGGATGCGGTTTTAAGTTTACACTTTTTGGGTAGAACACACTTAGTATTTCCTTTTACCCAAGATAATGTTATGTCTGTATACTGTGATAGCTCCTCCTACCATTTACCACCAGTCCCAACTGAGTTCCATCTTCAATTTGCCTCATAATCATAAATATTGCGTTCGGACCGGAATCTGGTACAAGGCTTGCATTGGCAGAACAATAGGAGCAGTGCTGGCAACTGCTACTGCAATTCAAACGAGTAATCGTACTTAATTACCATAAGAAGAGAAGACCCGGCCAACATCGGATTCAGTTCCGTGCCACATGTGGAACAACTGAGGCGAATCCAAGTCTCAAGTGGCGCATGCGACTTACTGAGCTCCAACCATTTCTTAAATAACTCTATGCTGAAAATTACAGAAGTGAAAGTGAAAAACTGGTGAGAAAATCAGGCAGCTCATGAAATCATGGGTAGAAAGATGTTAACTTAATTGCAGAGATGCCCAGGCAATGCATCACTTTTTTGAGCTACACTGAAAAATAAATTTGTAGATTACAGATCTTATTCTTGCCTACGGCATATGAACTTTAAAAAATGGTTTTCATATGATTCTGTTGAAATGGCTTTTCAAATATTGGTGTTTCGAGAAACCACACATTTTTCTGGGTGTGGATTGAACTGAAGCTTTCAAGGTTCATCTATGGACTTAAACAAAAAAAAGCCAAACCGGTCTCAGGGGAGTCAAAGGACGCCTGTCCTTGGGAGCCGTTTTCCATAGCCATAAATTACTTGTCCATTAAAACCGGCTTATCGGGCAATCGCAAGCTGGACTCAATTATTTACAACTCTTCTCAACTCTTTGCAGCCGAACATTGGCCACTACGCCCCAAGATTGGTGGCTAGCACCGACCGTGGGAGATGTCTGCGATGCGGCATCGCCCGATGGCCCCGCCGGGGCAAGGAGCCGGAGCTGGAGCTGCCGGTGAGCACGGCGATAGCGATGACAACAACTTCACCGATGACGAGAGCTCGCCTCTGACTCACGACATCTATGGCGGCAGGTAGGTCCCAACTCCATTCTGCTATCCAAAATATATCTTCCGACCATATTCCTGCCGTTAGTTGGCTAGGCCAACTACCGCGAAAAGACAACCGGAACCAAACTGTCTCAGCCAGACAGCTGTAATTAAACCCGCTCCGACCGCTATTGCTATACATTCACTTCCAGTACAGGGCGGAGTCGGGGCTTTAAAGTGCCGGAAGTCAAGATCATCCAGTCGAGCGAGCATTGCGCAAAGCACAGATCAGTGGTCTGTGAGTTGATCGGATTTCTCAAATGGGATCGGTCAATATGCTGATATGCTTGAATTTTTAAAATTTTCGGTCAGCGTCTTTTATTTTTGAGTAAAAAATATTTTAAATTTTAAATTAGTTGATTTTAAATAAATACTCTGTATTAATCTTAATTTTTTTCATTAGAAATTAATATGAATATATTTCTAATTCGTTCGTTTTTTATTTTCGTTTATTTTCGTTCCGTGGTTTTATTCTTTTGACCATTAACCTTCCTTCCATCTTCCTTTAGCCAACGCACAATACAAGAGACGAAGGGCTGGGATGTGTTCCGGGATCCGCCGATTAAGATCGAGACTGGATCGACTGCGAACCAAGAGTGCTTAGAATTAACCGTAAAGATCTTGAAGATCTTCGCCTATGTGATTACGTTTATCATAGTTTTAACCGGTGGAGTCATCGCCAAGGGCACAATGCTCTTCATGACCTCGCAAGTGCGCAAGGATAAGAAGATGGAGTACTGCAATAAAGACTTGGTAAGAAAATGTTAATTTTTTTATATAAGTTAATATAGTTTAAGGTACTAGGAGTAATTTAATAATTGCATAACCTCAGTGACTTTAGTCTTCTTTAAATAGATCAAGCAAAAATAAAGTTAAAATAATGTAAAAGAATCCGTCTAATCCAAAAGACTAAGATTTATATACTAATTTCTCCTCTTCAAAACAGGGTCGGGATAAGAGCTTCGTGGTGAGACTTCCCGAGGAGGAGCGAGTAGCATGGATCTGGGCGCTACTGATAGCCTATGCCCTGCCCGAAATCGGAGCCCTGATTCGATCCGCCCGAATCTGCTTCTTCAAGACATTCAAGGTGCCACGGACTGGCCACTTCCTGTTTGTCTGGCTGATGGAGAGTTTGAGTGCCGTGGGCATGGCCCTGCTGATGTTCGTGGTACTGCCCCAGATTG